>NW_005871058.1:15594378-15602437 GCF_000147115.1 Myotis lucifugus | reverse complement strand
TGTGAGTGACAGGGGCAGCACCCAAACCCCCTGATCGGCCCTGCTCTGTGCGTGACAGGGGGAGCTCCCCAACCCCTGATCGACCCTGCTCTGTGTGTGACAGGGTACGGAGCCCCAACCCCCTGATGGGCCCTGCTCTGTGCATGACAGGGGGCAGCGCCCCAACCCCTGATTGGCCCTGCTCTGTGCGTGACAGGGGGTGGTGCCGCAACCTCCCCATCGACCCTGCCTTGAGTGTGACAGGGGGCGGTGCCCCAACCCCCCAATCGGCCCTACCCTGAGCGTGACTGAGGGTGGCATCGCAACCTCCCGATCCGCCCTGCTCTGTGCATGACAGGGGGCGGCGCCCCAACTCCCCAATCGGCCCTGCTCTGAGCCCGACCAGGACCAGGGGCTGCACCTAGGGATTGGGCCTGCCCTCTGCCACCCAGGAGCAGGCCTAAGCCAGCAGGTCATTATCTCCCGAGGGGTCCCAGACTGCGAGAGGGCACAGGCCGGGCTGGGGGACCCCACCTCCCCCCCCCCGAGTGCACAAGTTTTTGTGCACTGGGCCTCTAGTCTGTACTTATAATAGGGTAATATGCAAATTGGTCAGGACTCTGTCAAGTAACTACCCATCAGCAGGAGGGCAGGGCATTGAGCTACAAGTGGCAGAGAGCTACAGGAGGGTGGGGCAGCGAGTTACATCTGGCAGAGAACTATGAATGGCTGTGGGCGGGGCGACCAGCTGAGGCAAGTGGCAGCGAGCTACTCCTCGAGCATGAATTCATGCACAGGGCCACTAGTTCTAATATAACATCTATACCGTTGCTGTAGTTGATGTGTTGCCTTGAGGCCCATTTCTGTACCAAGTTGTATTAAAAAAAATCACCAATTTGGAGTCTACCAGACATTGAAAAGCAATTTATTCCTTTACTAAAATTTCTCAAATAAGTGGCAAAAAATATTACATATCCATAAGCCAAATACCCTAAAATTCAGTTACCTTTGCAAATCTTTCCAAAGTCCTTAATATTTCAGAAGTCCTCCCCCATCCATCTTTCTGATTTTGTCCAAAACATAAGTCATTTTTCTTTCTTAAAACACTAATTCCAACTTGATAATATTACTTCTTCTTCCTTTTGTATTATTTTTAGAGATTGATTTAATCACCTCCTGACTCAGCAACCTCTTCATCCATTATCATGGACAACAGTTTCAGCTAGAAACCTCCATATAAAGCAGAATGAAGGAGAAATATTGCTATGTGTCCATTTCACAATATTGATATAAAAGTGCCTTGGGGGAATAGAGAAATTTGCCTTTATTTTCTTTCTTATTTTCTTTGTTTTTCTTTAGTTTCTTATTTTTTTTCCTTTTCTCTTTTCTTTATTATGTCCTCTCTTATTTCTTTTTTCCCCCTTGTGTGTAAATCAGGAAAGGCTTCACAGAAGTGAAATGCTCACTGGCCAGTTCTCCAGCATTTTCCTTACACTTAAAGTCAATAATCTTTACCATGGCCTGAAATGCTTTCTATAGGATCTGCCTGTGTCAACCTATTGGACCTCATCTAGTTATAGAATGCAAAGTCATCAAGGAGGACTGAGGTTAAATCTTGGTGTTAATTGGGTGGTTGGTAAACATTGTAGTTATATGAACTCCAGTAAATATAGGAAAGTCACACACACACACACACACACACACACACGCGCACACACACACACCTTTTCTCAGTTCCTTGCTAATGGATGCTTCCAAGCAGTAAAATGGACCATATATCACACAGAAGGAAAAGATGTGAAAAAAAATAAATGGTTATTGGGTTTCTGGGATCTATCCCACAAGAAATTTGTGAAGATGAGGAGCTGTTCCTAAGCACTCGTTCTCTTCTTATCCTTTAAAGCTTTTTACTTTCTATTTGCATTTTATATCGCATGCCTACCAGGGAAAATTTTTGGATATACTTGCTTTTTAAAGTAAAACTTCACACTTAATAGCTGCAAGATTCGTGGCAAGTTACTAACTTTTCTTCATTTCAGTTGTCACATCTTGAAAATGAAAACACACACACACACACACACACACGTTTATTTCATAGAATCAGAAGCATCAAATCAGATAGCACTTAGTGTACTGTATAGCAAAAAAGAACAGTCAATAAATACTTCCTCAATTACTTTTCTTTATTAGAATACTAGAGGCCCGGTGCATGACATATGTGCACTGGGGTGGGGGGGTCCCTCAGCCTGGCCTGCGCCCTCTCATAGTCAGGGACCCCTCAGGAATGGGGAGTGGGCCTAACCTGGCAGTTGGACATCCCCCAAGGGGTCCTTAGCACTGTCACGGAGGCAGAAGGGGCTCCCGCCACTGTTGCTGCACTCGCCAGCCTGAGACCAGCTTCTGGCTGAGCCACCCTCCCTCTGTGGGAACGTACTGACCACCAGGGGGCAGATCCTGTGTTGAGTGTCTGCCCCCTGGTGGTCAGTGCGCGTCATAGGGTTGTTCCCTGTTAGGGTTTTATTATATAGGATATTTTTCTGAAAGGGTCTAAGATCAAGTGGTTACACTACACAGAGAAGTTTTTTCAGTGAATTGCTTATCCTCAGGGCACACATATTTTAAGCTTCATATGTAATTATGAAATAGAAAATATTTTAATTTAACTATTTTGATTAATTTAACCCTTTATATTAAAAAGTTTTCTAAAATTTTTGAGCTGGGAGAATTGAGATACAATTTTTCCAGTAAATCTGATCTGTTGGAAATGATAGTATTTAAATATTATCTATTAGTCACAAAGCTTCTTTTAATATATTATTGTCAATATAATCTTTAAATATATAAAACATCAAAGAAAAATTAAACATTATGATTTCTAGATCTTTGACTGTTTATAAATTATTAACATCAAACTATCACAGTTTTACCATAAACATAATGATATTTTATATCTTTATGGTACTAGGTACCATAGGAACCATTAATCCCTATTTCTAATAAAATTTCATAACTAGTTCATTGTAGTTGTTAAATAATATGTTTTTATAGTAAAAACTTTACAATTAACAAGTCAGGCATTATCAATTTCTCTGTAATTATTACAGCTTCCATAGTAATCTATACTCTAGTAACATAGATTAGGCAGCGCTTTAAAGAGCAGCATCATTAGCTTTGGTTTCATAAAAAAGAGGAGAAGAAACCAGACTTTTAATTTCTTGGAATCTCAGAGTTTCAAACTGATACCAAATCTCTCAGACAAAAGAAATAAACAAATAATCTATAATAATAAAAGCGTAATATGCTAATTAAACCAGATAGCCAAACGACCTTCTGGACATCATTTTGGACGTCCTTCCAGACCAAGCTGCAGCAGCAGGGGCAGAGGCAGAGGCAGTTGGAGGTTATCAGGCAGGCAGGCAGGCAGAGGGGTTAGGGGTGATCAGGCAGGCAGGTAAGTGGTTAGGGGTGATCAGGCATGCAGGCAAGTGGTTAGGGGTGATCAGGCAGGCAGGCAGGCTAGCGGTTAAGAGCCAGTGGTCTCGGGTTGTGAGAGGGTGCAGGTCAGGCTGAGGGATCCTCCCTTCCCCACTCCCATGCATGAATTTTGTGCACTGGGCCTCTAATACTGTATATAATTTTGAATATGACTTTTTAATTTTAAAACTATCTTTGGGAGCTGGCATTCAATAATACATTTTACAAATGTCTGATTTTCATTTAGATTGCAAAATCAAACAGAGTAGCATCTGGAAATTTGTGAAGCTATACAGAAGAAGACTTAATTAATTAGCTATGATTAATGTTTATTATTCAAAGGATATACATATAAGAAACAGAAAAATAATCACAGAAGGAAAGGTCAATATGCAACACCAGGCATCAGATATATTTTAAATGGTTGAGTCTAGACAAATAATGACAGTATAAAAAAATAACAATATTATGTTAATTGAATAGATAAAAGTTCAGAAGATTAAAGAAAATTAACTTTATACATTATTAAGTTACATATATATTTATAATTTCTAAGGTAGGAAGTTTCATTTCTGATTGGGATAGAGTAGTTATCAGTGGGTCACTATGGCCCAAACAATAACATTCCTTTATGAGTTATATGATTACTTTTTCATGTGGAGTTGAAGGAAAAATTTATTTAATCTAGTTTCCAGGTGGTGGGAGTTCGATCCAGAATTTTGAGTTACCAATTTGACGATCAGTCTAAATTTTATTTCAACCCATTACTACTTCCTCCTCATCAAGCAGAAACAATTGGATTCTGACCAACTGGTTCTTCCCAGGTCCTATTTTACTACATCTCACGTTTTCACTCAGCATCATCTTTCCTTTGCTGACAATCTGACCCTGGTTCCAGGTTCTTGCTCTGAGCACGAGGGACCTATCTCACTCCATAATCTCCTCTTCATATCAGCCATTGAGTTCTAAATAGGATCACTTGGTTGTAAAGAACACAGACTCATTTAAGCTGCCTTAATAAACATGCAGTTTATAATCAGGAGTCACATGGACCTGGAATTGGTATTTTTTTCAGTAAATGAAACATATCTGGAAAACAGCTTACTTGTCTCTTTCTTAAGATATGGTGCAGCGTATTGGTGAAGGTAGCTTCTCGTCAGTCTTCACTGGTGCGGCCTGTAAGCTGTGTGGTCTTGGAAAATTGTTTTATTTTTCCATTTCAAAACAATACATACAATAATAGCACCTACTCATAGGTTTGTGATGAGTGGTACATGAAAACAGTGATGCTGGGCTGGAACACAGAGCACGCTAAGTATGTGTAAACTTTGCTACTGCTTTGTATAAACTTCATATTGACTTTTTTCTTTTTTTTAAAATCAAGGTTAAATTTATACAATATAAAATTAAACATTTAAAATTTTACGATTCAGTCCCATTTAGTACATTGACCATATTGTGCAAACAACACCTCTATCTACTTCCAAAATGTTTTTATCACCACAAATGAAAAACCCATATCCTTTAAGAAATCTATCTCCATTTCCAGGGCCATTTAAAAAAATTGTGGTTTAAAAACACACACACACACAAAAAAAACCATAACAGAACACTTACCATCATAACCATTTTAAATGTACAGCTTAGTAGGTTGTTTTTTTAAAATATATTTTTATTGATTTCAGAGAGGAAGAAAGAGGGAGAGAGAGATAGAAACATCAATGATGAGAGAGAATCATTGATTGGCTGCCTCCTGCATGCCCCACACTGGAGATCGAGCCCACAACCCGCATGTGCCCTTGACCAGAATCAAACCTGGGACCTTTCAGTCCTCAGGCCGATGCTCTATCCACCAAGCCAAACCAGCTAAGACAAGTTTAGTAGTTTTAACTGTGTTCACATTCTTGTATAACCGACTTCTAGAAATTTTTCGTTTTGTAAAACTGAGACCATATACCCATTGAACAGCAAATCCCCATTTCTTCTTCTCCCAGTCCTTGAAACCACCATTCCATTTTCTGTTTCTATAATTTGACTACTTTAGATACCTTATTAAACTGTAATCATGAAGTAATTGTCTTTTTGTGACTAAATTCACTTAGCATAATGTCCTTCAGGTACATCCATGTTGGAACATGTGACAATTTCCCCCTCCCCCTCTCTGTTTTGTTTGTTTATTTGATGGTAGAATAATACTTTATTGTATACACATGCCACATTTTCTAATCCATTCATCTGTTGATGGAAATTTAAATTACTATCACTTTTTGGCTATTGTGTATAATGCTACAATGAACATTGATGTCCTCAGTCAATTCACAAAAAAATTTTTAATCCTCACCCAAGGATATGTTTTTTATTGATATTTTAGAGAGGAAGGAGGAGGGAGAGAGAGAGAGAGAGAGAGAGAGAGAGAGAGAGAGAGAGAGAGAGAGAGAGAAAGAAGAGAGAAGAGAGAAGAGAGGAGAGAGAAGAGAGAAATGAGAGAAGAGGGAAGAGAAAAGAGAGAGAGGGAGAGAGAGAAAGAAAAATAGGGAAATGTCATCAGTTGCTTCCCATAAGCACCAGGACCAGGGATTGAACCCATAACCTTTTGATGTACATGATGATGCTCCCACCACTGAACCACCCAGCCAGGGCCACTTTTAACATTTTACTTTCTCTGTAAGTTTTCATTGTTCTCCTCCTACTACACACTTGCATATATATTCTTTATATTTTTAATATATTTCTATACTTCATAGGTTTTTGCTTATAATAATATTATTTTAACTTAATCATAATTAATTTTACAGTCCACTTGATATTGCAATGTACTGAGGACTTATTGGTGTATATTGTTGGCAAGAAAATGGGGCTTATGTCTCTACTATAGTACCATGATCTGTAGGATCATGTTAAATCTGATCAGACTTACTAAAACATCTAGATTTTTTGTTGAAAATAAATGTGCCAAAATTATGCTTCTTTTCTGATCCTATTAAAAGTGAAATATTAATTTTTTGAAGTTGCATTTTTTTAAGAATTTGAACTTGGAAAACAAGCCAGTTTTTCATAGTCTTAAGCTAAACAGGGATATAGCACATTTCAATATTTCTAATTAAACTGACAGACCTAGGTGATGATAACATCTATTTTTTTAAATAATAAAACCTATTGATGGGGCTGACCTGAATATTTTTTATCTGTAAAAGACAACAAATGAAGATGACCAAAGTTAAAAAGGAAGAAACTTGGAATGAAGTCACCACCAAATAGCTAATTCTATAACTCATCCCAATATTAATTTTCTCTGAGGATTTTTTTTCAAGAAAACTTAATTTAATAAACATTTAATGGATAGATGACATTGTTAACCTGATGGGAAATAAGAATAAAGAAGTCACCTTGTCTTACCCTTAAAACCTAACCAAAAAAAAGTACACTAAAAGAAATAAATCTGGCTATAATAAACAACATGTAATGTTTGAAATTACAGAAGAGATTTTTGCCATATAGAATCTAATGTTTCTAGAAAGCAGTCTTATTTCTAAGCAGAGGATTGAATCTATAATCACCACCAACTTTTACAGTTCAACTGTGAGATGGAGGGAGTATCAACAGATGTGTTGACACAAAACAAACATTGAGAGCTGGTACTTTTAACCAGCTCAGAAGTAAATTAAACACAAACAACATAATGCTACTTAACTTGTAATTGTGACAACCAGAACCAAAAATTATATACAGGCTGGGCAAGCAGCACGTGTTATTCCTTCTCTGTAATTATACTATTTATTTTCTCATTTTAATATTCATTTTCTGGCTAAATGGAGCATTCTATTCAGAAGTTGTATTTTTTATTAATTTATATAAGTCCTGCATTTTTTTCCTATAGTATTTAATTTGGACATAATATTGTCTCATCTTTTGACCTTTGGGTGGATTGTTGTGAGTAAAAACACAGTGTATATGAGAATTTATGCAAATAATAAGTGTGGGAGGTCTGCCACTAGGGGGAGAGCAAATACAGTTTTGAGAGAGCCCAGGAAAGAAAGAGAACTAAAGTGTATTGAGTCTACTTTCTGTGGAACTTGAGGCTTGGCATTTTTACTTGTTATATGCAATTATTTAATCCTTTCAATAGCTTTGAAGGCAGGGTTTCTATATATAAAGATAAATAGCCTCCTAATGATCAGAAATGCTGTGCTTGATGTCACATGATAGAATTAGAAAGCACGTGAGCCTTTATTTCAACCTAGGCTTTTATCTATACTCCCCAATAACATTTTTCTGATAGTAGTAGGAAGTGATTGAGAAAAATTATGAGAACACTTGAATAAAATAATTCTCGTTATTCCCACTGCTTTCTGACATCCCCTGACACACACACACACACACACACACACACACACACACACACACACATACACACACACCCCAAGGAGTCTCAGTATGAGACAGGCCAGTAATGGGCAGACTAGAATTCAGCAGAGGTGGGATCAGGCACACTCATGTGCAAGCCTTACTGGACAGAGGTCTTCTGCTGTGGGTATGTATTGCCTGCTGGAAATGGAGTAATCACTAACAGAGTGAGGGAGGAGCCTGGGTGGAGATGAAGACACAC
>NW_005871058.1:15578269-15594278 GCF_000147115.1 Myotis lucifugus | reverse complement strand
AGGAGTACCACAATCTAGCAATTCTCTGCTTAACCTAAGCCAGCCTTAGCACAATTTAACTTCAAATTTTGCTTAAGAGAAAAACAAAACTACTTCCTAATTGAAAAAGTGATCTTGTTTTGAAAGTTGTTTAGCATATACTATATTTCAACCAGAATGATTGGATTTTACTGCTTTAATCAAGATACTATATTAAAAGAATGAGTAGGGTTTTTTTATGCTAAGCAAATTATGCTAGTAACTAGTTTGTAATTTGTGATTGTGCATGATTCCGATAGTGAAGAAATTTCATTACAGGTAGGATGAAAAAGCAGAATGCATGTGCATTTGCATGTCCGGATGCAGCTAAATAAATAGTAAAGCTCATTGATAACAGAGGCCATTATAATTTGAATAAGATTATATTCTCTCTAGGAGAGATAAAGGGTAATGAAAGACAATTCAGGGCTAGTTTGTTATTACTTCATCAAATACCTCAGCCTCCAGCTGATAAAACTCTCTCGCATGGCTCCCTTGAGACATTAACAACGATGCTGCTGCCTCCCATTTGTAGTGATTTCTAAAATCATTAATATCACTATTTAAATGAGTTTGTGATGTAGTATCACACAGGGTAGAGCCAGAGGTGAAACTGCTACATGTGCTTTCATAAAACCATAAGTGAGTTATTATAAACAATAGGATGAATTGCAGCCAGCCTGGACAGATGCAATGAAAAGGTCAATCGCCAGCAAAACTAACAATGGACCTTAATGACATATTATTTATGTTACTTATAAAAATTCAGAATCATATAGTAATTTTATTTGCTTAAACCCTATTGACCAAGTTTAAAAATAAGTACTTTCTTTTGTGACTACTAACTGTGCTGACTTTTACTGATTATATTCATATTTATTGTCTTTATTTCTCTTGCATATGTCCATCCATTGTGTGAATCTTCCCTGACTATAGATCTGTAGATAGTGATTTCTGAAACAGATGATCTCAGTTTACTTCAAGCGGGGTACAAAGGGTGACATTGCCTTTTATTTGTTTTGATATAGATCTGTTTAATAACAGGGTACGTTTCATTTTGCTACAATTCATTTGGGTATGACATAAAATATACAAAAAAGTTTTTAAATTGCATAAACAAAGAAATAGTGATGAAACATCCTAGCTTTAAGCATATATTTAAGATTAGACATATTAGCTTGAATCTGACAGATGCCTGTTTGAAAATTGCTTTTACTTAAAATTCCAAATTGCTATTCAATAATTTCCCAAACCTAAGTGTCATGATAGCTTTTAGCACTCAATTTGCTTCCTGTTGATGACTAATTATAACTGTAACTCAGTCAAATGCATCGTTTTATAGGGAAGATTTTTAGAGGAGAAACAAAATCCTAATATTTAAAAAAATATGAGGTTTTCTGGGTAAGATCAGTAAAAATATATGCAAGATAAGATAGTGTTTCAGAAGAGAAATTTTTACTGACATAACTTCACTGAAAAAAATTTAGTCATCTGTGATAAGTAGAGCTATTTAACTTTTTACATATGCCCATATGAAATAAAAGCTAATTATAGCAGAATATTCCAGATATCTTATAAAGCACATAGACCTTATTATATATTTACCAACACATCTTCTCACTTTTATAATTGCTCTTATTGAATATAAATAAATTAAATTACCATGGCCCTAGCAAAATCCTCTGCCCTTGCATAGACTTCTTTTGGATGTAGTTGCTTACGGATCTGCAAACTGACTTGTTAAGTAGTAGCAATTACAGCTTACCTTTGGGGTAAAATTTAACCTCACGGAGTGAACACAGTTATTTTGTCTTACCTCTGTCTGCTTCTTACCTTGTCACTCTTCCAATTTCTGTGGCCGCAAACAGTTTTTCAACCATAATTTGTCAGTTCTATCCACAAATGTTCATCTATTCTTTTCAACTTTCCCAGTCATGGCTCCCTGCCCCAGAAGGGAGTCCTTGATTTTGTTCCTACCTGGTCTAATTACCCACTGTATCCTCAGCTTATATATCTTGTTCTCACCTGTTAGCCTTAATAATGAATTGTTTTCCAGATTCTGCTCTGATTTGCTGACTCTGACACCGGACTCACGGGGCAGCTGATACCGGGACGTCGTTGCAGAACTCGGCGGCCTGTCCCCACCCCCACACATGTCTGGTCCCCACAGCTCCTGATCATCCTGTACTTCTATCTAAGCTCACGCCTCACAGTGCTGACATTAAAGTTGGCTGGTATTTGTGTCCAAGGAACTCTACCAGAGTTATCTTACGATAACTTCCACACACATTTCATGCTTTATCTCAGTGACTTTCAACCGGTGTGCTGCAGCACACTGCTGTGCTGTGAGCATTTTTAAACCATGCAATACCTGCTATTTAGTCAGGGGCACTGACCTCTTTTCCCTTAGATTGTCAAATAAAAAAAAATGACAACAGCCAACACAACAATGGACGTCCGGTGTGAATGAATAAAAGTTATACTGATATTTTTTGTTAGATTCGCAAAATATATAATAAGTTATTTAAAATCTTTCAATGGCTCTTTACTACTTGTAGGGGGGAAAATCAGGAGATTGTCTTAAATAACAGAAACCATACAATTTATTGACCAAATTAGCACACGTATGAGTGAAAGAGAATGATATTTCTAGTTGTGCCAGCACAGGGAGGCAAAAGTCTGGTCAAATACAAATATATAGTTGCCTAGGTTAGGATGCTTTCTATGGTGTGATATCTGGATTCTTTTCTAGTCTCAACTTTTCTGATTCCAATCTTAAAATCTGCACTCAAGTTCTATGTCTGCCTCTGATATTTCACATCTCAACATCTTTCATGCTGCCTCACCTGCCTGGACTACACCTGTTGCCCATCTTTCACTAGGTTAATGCCTAAATTGTTTTTAATACTCAAGTTAAGTGTCACTTCCTCCAGGAAGATTTCATTGACTACCTCAGGATATGATCTCAAATAATTTGAGATATATATATATATATATATATATATATATATATATATATAGATAGATAGATATAGATAAATCACAGAAAGGTTTTAAAAATTTGTTTAGTCAATTACCTTGTCATAAAACATGAACATAAGCTATTTACTTTCTTAAAAAAAATACCAGCTTTTCTGTTTGTTGCTAGAAACCCAAATATACAAGGGTTTTGGTTACTACATTGAAGGAGCAAACAATAATGTAGAAATAATAGTATATCTTTTTCCATAACATTAAGTTAACCAACTAATACAATAGTTTTAATAAAAATGTAGAGTCATCCATTGTTTTATGTTTTTACTAAACAACTGGTTGCTCTCATGATTGCAAACTGATTATAGTGTAAGTATCATGTAAGCATATCATGTTTCAAAGATATGAACTCATGCCATTCAAGCAGATTTCAGGTAGAGTATCTTTCAGATTTGCTTAGTATGGATGTGAATTTTAAAAAAAATTAAATAAGCAAAATATTTTGACCAGACATTTTACTAAAGGAGATATATGAATGGCAATATGAAATATGTGGGTGGCACATGAAAAGATGCTGAGCATCATTAGTCATTAGGTTGTGCAAATTATAACCACAATGAGATAGCTCTGCACACCTATTATAATGTCTGAAATGTAACATAATTGCCTTACTGAGAGTTGGCTGATATGAAGATAAACTGGAATTCATGTACATGGTCTATGGAATGTAAAATTATACAACCACTTTGGAAAATGGTTTGATAGTTTCTTAAAACTATTAAACATACACCTACCATAATATGTGCACTTTTCTTGATACATATTTACCTAGAAAAATAAAAAGTATGTACATACAAAATTTGTACACACGTTTATAGAAGATATATTTGTAATAGTAACCTGAAAATTACTCAAATGGTCATCAGCCGGAGAATACATTTTAAAAAATGTAATATACCTACACCATGAAATACTATACCATAATAAGATATGGAATATTTATATATACTACATAAGTGAATAGCAAAATAAAGTTGAATAAAATAAGTCATGAGAAAACAATGTTGAGTAATATTCATGTTGTATGATTCTATTTATGCAAAATTTCAGAAAATGAAAACTAGACTAGAGTGACAGAAAACAGATCTGTGGTTGCTTGGTGGTGGAGGAGTGGGGCTAACAATGAGCGGGAAGGAGTGGGAAGCAAGAATTGTAGTGGGCAATTTTGGGGATGGTGGACAGTCATTATTTTGACAATGATAATGGTCTCAAGGTGTATTCAGATGTCAAAACTTATCAAAATGTATACTTCAAATATGTGTAGTTTATTATATCACCTGCAGAGGGATATGAGTCAAAGGGACTGAAGAGAAACAGCAGCCTGTCCAAGATTGCATAATCCACGAGCCATAGTGCAAATGACGTGTCTCCTTTTTATTGTATATTAGTGGTAAGGAAACAAATTTTGGGATATGGAAGCACTCTTACTGCAAATATCAAGGGGCCTGCAGACATCCTCTGTTTGCAAAAGTGGAAGCTTGGCTCATAGTTAAAAAACTTCAGATGAGTTGACTCTTATTTTCTGCCAATGTCGAATTTGGGGGGAGGGGTGGGAAGAGATTAACCAAAGAATTTTTATGCATATATGCATAGCCCATGGACACAGACAATAGTGAGGAGACGGCCTGGGGTGGGGTGGAAGCCAGGTGGAGAGGGACAAAGGGAAGAAAATTGGGACATCTGTAATATTCTCAATTATATATATTTATATTAATGGACTCAGAGTACACTGTTTAAGAAGAATGCCCAGAACTTTGTAGTAGTTCCCTGGGATCAATTTTATTTCTTATAAATGATCATTAGATAAACATATATTATAGGTGCAGGTTAATGATTGCTTAGGCATTCCATACAAAGATCATTCTTTTGTCTGATTTACCAGAATAAAAAATTAAATTCTATTCTGTTTCACAATAGAATCTTGTTTTATATAGAGGTCACTTAGAAAAGTGATTTTTAACCTTTAGAAACAGACAGGATGGATTGTTGAAACAAAAAGCAAAGAAAACATGTTACTCAAATGTAATCTTTAGGTCTATAGATCACCAAAGGTCATGTTAATAAGTTTAAAATAATGTAAACATTTTTTAACATATAGTATTAGAATTTTATCAGCACAGTCATATAGTCATATACAAATTGATGGGCATTAAGGTAACACAATATCTTCCATTCTCATTTAATTACACAACTATGGACCACCTTTTTTTCAATAAAACTAGCTTTCCAGATTTGTGTTTAGTGCTGTTACTTATTTACTCAATATGATGTCAAATATCCAAATACTTGGTTTTCTCCTATATGGTCTTTGTTTACTGTATTCTCAATTTTACATGTGAATATACACAGAGCCCAAGGATAGTCAATGCATAAGAGTGAGATTCATAAATCTAATTGCTATTCATTTCTTTGTCACAACTGACTATAACCTTGAAATGAACACTTAATCTCTTTGTGCCTGTATCACTTCATTCTAAAACTTGGATAATACTACTTATCTCACTGGGTAAGAGGGAGATGTTAATGTTGTAAAGCCTTGGAGATTTTTAGATAAAGTAAACTGCTGCAGAATTACTAATATAAAGAAATCACTATTATTATATTCCTTCCTGTAATCATTCCAATACCTGTTTGTGTGTATGTGTGTAAATGGAGTAGTACAAGTACTTCATCCATGTTACTTTATTTAAACTAGTCACTGGAAAATGCAATGTACTCGATGTAGAAGGATTTTGGTGTAATACATATCAATTTCTCCATTAAAATGAATAAACGTTCATTTTATCTGCCAGTCTTTTGGGATGAGAATCTCATCGACAATAAATATACTTTTATATACTATATCTTAGCACCTGCCTTATAGATCTAGAGAATCACAACTCTATATTATTCTTGTTGCTCAACTTTTAGTATTTAGAAATTGAGAAAATGCTAATTATTAAAATATGTAAACATCCAGAATCTTTGTACGATACACCTCATATTTTTCCATGTTATGCATTAAATTTTATTTAGATGACTTCAACTATTCAAAAAATAAGGAAGGGTTGTTAGAAGATGAGCTTCAGGAGATACAATAATAAACTGGGCAAAGTTTTGTACTCAGGGACCTTATATTGTAGTTATACTAGAGGCCCGATGCATGACATTCATGCAAGGGCCTTGGCCCCACCGAGGCAGCTGCCTCTGCCTCGGCCCCCGCCTGACACCACGGCCACGGACCTCTGCCACCTCTGCCTTGGCTCCTGGTTGCTGCGGCTTTGTCCGGAAGGAAGGACGTCCAGTCTAATTAGCATATTATGTTTTTATTATTATAGATATACAACTACTTCTAATACAAAACCTGAGAGGTGACAATCTAGTACAAACTAAAAATGGGAAAAGTATAGGCTGGTGAACCTGAGACAACTTTATGACAAAGAAGTGAATTTAATGTGGGCCTAGAAGGATAGGTGCTTAAAATGGGTTTGGGGGAAGAAAAGGGCAGGGTTCAAAAAGGGTCATTCCAGACATATACAGTGATTTGAATTATAGAGTCAGTGGGGATAACTGGATATAAGAATAGCAGAAGCAAAATAGCAGCATGTAATTGTCAAAGCAAGATGGATGCTATTACTGTAATGAGGAGCAAGATTCAAATGGCCATTTACACACAGTGATATAGGATGAGGGCAACAAACCATCATGTTATTAGGGATACAAAGATGGGCAGCTAAGGGGGTCATTATTTGGCTAAACCTCAGAAACGGTAAACAGCCCGTGAGCAGAAGGCTGATATCTAACTCCACTCAGGAAAATCATAATCCAGTTTCTTGACTTGCAATAGTCCTTCAGAGGGCTATTAGATATAAGTCAGGAACTTAAGCAACACCACAGAACCTAAAAAATTATAATACCCTCCATTAGAGGGGAGGAACACACTGGTCAGATGATAAATGAACTTCTGCCCTAAGGTTGCTTCAAAGTGGACCCAGTGGGTAGAGCACCAACCATTGATCATGTCTCTAGTTATGAGTTTGAAATAAGGATAAACACACTTACCAGCTAACAGAACCCTCACATTGGCTTCCTGTGGAGTAAGAACCAAGACTTCACTGCAGGGAAGGCCAAGTGGAAGCCTTTGAAATTGTACACACATCCTTGGCCAAGATAGACAATCAGAAGCAATACAATATCTCAAGTTGCATGGCATCAATCAGTACTATTCTCAACGACCTGAAGGAGTTAGGTGTGATAGCTTTATCACACCATTGTTTAATTTACTAGAATTTCCTCTGGATCAGCAAATGGTAGAACACTCTGTTAAGGTAACCAATGATAGTGCCAATCACTGCTGATACACTGAAGATGGATTTGGTACTAGAACAATCAAAGCCTCTGGTACTTATATGCAGCTATTGATCTGGTGAAAATGTGTTGTTTTGTCCCTATGGAGAAAGAGGAACAAAACAAATTGTTTTCCTTTGGAATAGACAGCAATACATCATTGTTTCATTCTATAGCTATAATTATTTTCTTGTTCTTTGTCACAATATAGTTCAAAGAAAACTTGATCATCTGTATATTTTAATAAAATTCAAATTGTTCTCTTGTATTGATGATATTAAATAATGACATCTGGAAAAGAAGTAATCAAAATAACTATGGTAAGAGTACCTTGGGGTATAAAATAAACCCTACAGTGGTATAGGGGACTACCTTAGTGAATATTGTGGAAGTACATGATCTAACACAGTGGTTCTCAACCTTCCTAATGCCGTGACCCTTTAATACAGTTCCTCATGTTGTGGTGACCCCCAATTTCATTGTTACAAATTGAACATAATTAAAGCATAGTGATTAATCACAAAAACAATATGTAATTATATATGTGTTTTCCAATGGTCTTAGGCGACCCCTGTGAAAGGGTTGTTCAACCCCCAAAGGGGTTGTGACCCACAGGTTGAGAACCACTGGTCTAACATATCCCATCCAAGAAAAATAATAAGTCATTGTTCCTTGTAACTTCTATCTCTTAGAAAGATGCTTGGTGGACCTCTTAGGATATTGTGGATATCAATAACTCAGTGACCGAGAAGACCACTGATATAAAATAGGCAGAAAGCACAAAAGGGGTCTGCACAGGCTCAGGCTTGGGGACAAATGATATGTGATAAAGTAAGAACACTGTGCATTTCTGGCAAGTCCCAAGGGAAAGTCTAAGAATCTAACAGCAGATACCCTAGGTTTCTGGTTCAAGACCATATTCTCTGTAGCAGAGAACTATTGATTATTCAAAATTCAGCTTCTGGCATGCAACTGAGCCTTTATAGAGACACATACACATGCGTCTACCAATAGATACAGAAAGTGTTTTACATGAGACAGGAGGCAAGTAAAGCAATGGTAGGGAGAATTACCCTTTTTATCATAAGAGATAGGGTTGACACTACCTAATGAGGACAAGTAAGTGTATATGTGGAAATCAGTGCATTCTCTCTGGTTTCTTTGTCTGTGCCCAGTAATAGGTAATTACAGCGAAAGGGCTTAAAAAGAGCATAATAACCAGTTGTCATTCTCTTGAAAATTAAGGTCTCAGTTACTCCACTAGGCAATAAACTTAGGAAAACAGAGTGCTGGCCAAGGATGAATGGTATGGGAGCTATAAGAATATGTTTTTATGGTACAAGAGTGAATTTTTGCAGTGGAAGGAGTAGACTGCAGCAGACAATTTTGTTCTTTCATCCATTTCCCTTTGTGCTTTCCCAGGGAAGTATACACTGACTTATCTTTCAACTATTCATGTTTTCTTGTGAATAGACTCACTTTCTTCCACTTTGTCCACTTGCTGGGCAAGGCAGGAGTACTAAGAATTAACACCCACCCCAGGAGTACCCATCAACCAATGACTGAAGAAAATCAGTGAACAAATAAATACTGCATTTTTTTTTAAATCTTCATTGTTGAAAGTATTACATATGTCCACCTTTTTCTCCATGGACCCCTTCTAGCCTTCCCCTACCCCCAACCCCAGGCCTTCACCACCCTATTGCCTGAGTCCATGGGTTATGCATATCTCCATACAAGTTCTTTGGTTGATCTCTTCCCACCAACCTCTGCCTTCCCTCTCCAGGTTTCTTAATCATTGGGAGACTTGATTTTGCAGTACATAATCTCCATTGACTCCTAGAATTCCCCAGTCTTGCCTCCACATTGTCCTATAGGTGTTACCTAGTTTCATCTCCCAAATAATATTTTTTTTAAATCCTCACCTGAAGATATTTTTTCCCAATGATGATTTTTTTTCTTTTAGAGAGAGTGGAAGGGGAGGAGAGAGAGAGAGGAAGAGAAAGAGAGAGAGAGAGAGAGAGAGAGAGAGAGAGAGAGAGAGAAGAGAGAGAGAGAGAGAGAGAGAGAGATGGATGTGAGAGAGACACATAGACTGGTTGCCTCTTGCACACACCTTGACTGCTTGACTGGGGATTGAACCCAAGACCTTTTGATACATGACCAATGCTCTAACCACTGAGAATACTGGCCAGGGCCCACATAATCTATCAAATTCTTATTTTTGGATGTGCTTCTTTTTTAAAAAGTATATATTTTTTATTAATTTCAGAGAGGAAGGGTGAGAGAGAGAGAGAGAGAGAGAGAGAGAAGCATCAATGATGAGAGATAATCATTGATCGGCTGCCTTCTGCATGCTCAACACTGGGAATATAAATCCTTCTGCATGCTCCACACTGGGACTTGACTGGGAATCAAACTGTGACCTCCTGGTTATAGGTTGATACTCAACCAAAGAGCCATGCCAGCCAGTCTGGATGTGCTTCTAATCAAACTTAAAGAAAATATATTTAATTATTTGAAGTAGTTTGTTGCAATTTGATGGGAAACTGGTCTGGGGACAATTTTTCCTCTCAAAATATAATCAGACGATTTAATTCAGTTGCAAACTTTATACTAAATTAACTTGAAAGTGGTATTTCTTTTCCACCAATGCCTTGATTATACTTGCAAAAGATCAATGTCTTTAACATTAAAAACAGAGATGCCAACAGTAAAATATTTATTTTCAGTTTTCAAAGTATTTTTATTATACAAATTGCACTTTTGAGGGTTGATGAACACATTATGAGTAAGAAAAACAAAAGAATATATGGCTGAAGTAAGTAAACTTTCTACATAAATAGGAATCAATCAACTTAATCAAAAATATTAATAAAAATGAATTCTCATTAAAATTTTACACCTGAACATTGTTATTATTAAATTTCAAAAAATATTGCCCTGACCAGTTTGGCTCAGTGAATAGAGCATCGGCCTGCGGACTGAAAGGTCCCAGGTTCGATTCCGGCCAAAGGCATGTACCTTGCTTGCGGGCACATCCCCAGTGGGGAGGTGTGCAGGAGGCAGCTGATCGATGTTTCTCTCTCATCGATGTTTCTGACTCTCTATCCCTCTCTCTTCCTCTCTGTAAAAAATCAATAAAATATATTCAAAATATACTTAAAATTAAGGTTTAAATTTGTATGGCCAAATAAAAACACAAAGATATTAAAACTTTTAAAATTAGAAGCAATGTTTATTTCATATAGTAAAAAAAATAGCAAAAATATATGTTTATATCTTGAGATATAGCACCTTAGATCAGTAAAAAAATGGCATGTCATAATAATCTGTATTGAATTTAAAGAAAGAGTGAATTAAGAATAACATCTTTAGAGTACCTTCTCTAGAGAAGAGGTTTAAGAACATTTATTCCCTAGCCCTCTTAAAATCAGAGCAGATACAATCATTTTTTGATATGCCCTTTATAACTGTCAAACTGGATAAAATTACCGATTTGTTGGCTCTTCAAAGTCTTATGTCATAAAGTCTCATTTGCTTCAGCAAGAATCATTATTTGTCTCTTTTGACAGGGTGTTTCTGTGATCAGTGATGAAATCATGGGAACAGTTAAAGGGATATTTAGAGATCATGTCCCTGAATTTTAGTAGAAACTCTGTAAGAATTTAAGAACCAGGCTAAAAAAATTTGTTTAGATAATATGGTTATAATTTATTTTAGCCATAAAGGTCTTTAAGGTATGATTAGAAATGTTTTTATATTCATATATATGACATTATGACAGGTTTTCATTATGTGTATTCTACATGTTGCCATATTTTAACTGTAAAGTTACTTATGGTACGATCAGAAATGCTAACTTATTTATTCATATAGAAGACATTATGGCAATTTTTTATTATATTTAGTCACATATCTCCATTTAGTGTCTAGTTAATCTACACATTTCTGATTTTGTTTAAAGCATTGTGAATGTATATGTCTTTTTTATATCATTGTAAGAATATATCACAATAGAGTAATTCATTCCTTCAACAATATCAAGCCAATTTTGGCCTTTTACAAATAATGCTGTTATGTACATTCTTATACATTCATTCATTTGAAAACTTGAGAAATTTTATCCAGTGTATACCACTAATAGTGGCTATTGGATGTTACCTTTTAATATCAGCTGATATTAAATAATGCTGTTTTACAAAGTAAGAATAGCATTAAGTTTAGCAGTATCAGAAAATTAAAATTTTCCAATTCCTTCACATTTTTGCTGAGCTTTAATAACTCTGCCAATTTAGTCAGTTTTTAGTAGCAGCATATATTTATCACATTAATTTGTATTTTCTTGATTACTAATGAGAGTTAGTGTTAAGAAACTGTTCATACATTATTTGGCCATTTGGTTAACTTTATTTGTGAAGTTTCTATGAAACTTTTATCCATATATTTATTTAGCTTTTTATGAATTGATTTGCAGTTGTTCTTTCTGTATTTCAGAAAAAAAAGTGTTATTATGCCAATAATTTTTTAAAAATATATTTTATTGATTTTTTTACAGAGAGGAAGAGAGAAGGATAGAGAGTTAGAAACATCGATGACATAGAAACATCGATCAGCTGCCTCCTGCACACTCCCTACTGGGGATGTGCCCGCAACCAAGGTACATGCTCTTGACCGGAATCGAACCTGGGACCCTTGAGTCCACAGGCTGACGCTCTATCCACTGAGCCAAACTGATTAGGTCATGCCAATAATTTATATTGGAAATATTTGCCTTCATTCTATGTATTCTTCTCACTCTCTTAATTCAGTCTTCTAATAAACACAGATCTATTCCTCCATTATTTAGGTTTGCATTGTGTTTGAGAAGTTCTTCCTTCCACTTCCGTGCCTTCACCTGTGATGAGACCCTGAAGCCATGGGAGTGCATGCTGACAGCAAAGGCACCCACAGCTACCTACTGGACCAAATTTGGCCCTGACTCCTAACACTAGACTGCACCACTGAGTTTGCATGTAGCTAGCCTTCCAGCTGTGTATGTGCAAGCCCCTGGTTTGACTCCAGTCATAGATCTCTACTGCTGTGCACCTATAGTAAGACTCTAAAGTCACAGAGTGGACTGACAGTCAGGGACCCCCACAGCTGCTTGTTAGCCCTTATTTGCCTCTGACTCCTGTCACTAACCTGTATTTCTGAACTCACTTACAGCTACCCCTGCAGCTCTGCACCTGCACCCTGCCAGCTCAGTTCCTATCAACAGCCCCCACTGCTGCTAATATACCTCTGGCAAGGCCCTTACACCACAGGAGAACATGCCAACATCCAGAGCCCTAAAATTGCTAGTGTGCCCACAGTTGGCCCTGGTCCTTGCTGTTAGCCCTTGCCCCACTTATACATGTGTGTCAACAACTGGCCCTGCTATTACAAACACCTGCAGCTGGTTCTCAAAGTTGAGGGTATGCACACCACTAGCTCCAGCCACCACCAGTACCTGCTCTGGTCTTTAACTGATGGACCTGGAGGTGCACCTGAGGACCCCAACAGCCCTTGCAGCCACTGGAGATCACAGTAGCACTTAGTTAAGAACACACAGTTATTGGTGTTATAGAACCATTGGCCTGAGTTATCAAGACATCATGCCCTCCTTGACTCAGTACTGCTACATACCCACGCACCTGGTGTCCTGCACCATTAGACCAGAGGTAACAGCACACTTCATCATGTTCCACCCAAAGATGGTCTTTCTTCACCAAAGTCAGTCAATAAAGTCTGAAAGAAATAATTGCTTTTTCAAAGGTGCAAGCACCAATGCAAGGCTATGGAGACTATGAAGAATCAGGAAAACATAACACCATCAAAGGAAAACAGTAAACTCTCAGTAACTGACCCAAAATAAATTAATATACATGAATTACTTGACAAAGAATTTTAAATAATTATTATAAATATGCTCAGATTGCTATAAGAGAACACACATAAAAATTTATTGAAATCATAAAAACAATACAAGAAGAAAAATGAGTTAAACAGAAAGATAAAACACATCAGAAGAACCAAACAAAATTTTTGAAGGTGGAGAATACAATGAATGACCTAAATAGAGAACCCCAATAACAGACTTGGTCAAGCAGAATATAGAGTGAGCAAACTCAAAGACAGAATTTAACATTATCCAGTCGGAGGAACAATTTTTTTTTTTAAAAAGAAGGAAATGTTAAAAGCCTATGAGACTTATGGGACATCATTAAGAAAAATGATCTACACATCACTGGAGTTCCAGAAGGAGAAGAGAAGGAGAAAGAAGAAGAAAGTTTATTTACAGAAATAATGGCAGAGTGCTTCCCAAATATGAGGAAAGATTTAGACAAACAAATTCATGAAACAAATAGATCACCCCTAAATTTAAATCCTAGGCAATCTTTTACAGGACACATTATAATAAAAAGATATACAAAGGGAATAAATTTGCAATATATACATATATATTGAACTAGCACATTGCATGTTAAAATGTGAGTGATCAATTATGTCTCAATAAAGATGAAATTATTAAACAAGTATGTAGATAAGTAAGCAATTTAAGTAAACAGTTCTTTAACCTGTGTTCATGAAGTTATTGAAACATTTGAAATAAAGTTTTATACTAGATTTATGGCAATGGCCCAAATTTACTTATTTTTCCTTTGTAAATTGAATTGCTCAGGCTACTCATTAAAATATTGTTCCTTTCTCCACTGATAAACAATTTCTTCATTTGAAAATCCTCATTTGGCAGATGAGGAAACTGAAACAGGACAGACAGGTTATGTAACTTTCTCATGAATATTTATTTAGTAAGTCTAATAAAACTGGGATGCATAACCAGGAAGTCTGATTTCAGAGTCTGCATTTCTGACCATGAAGGAAAACTAAACTTTGTTGTTATAAAAATTGCAAACACAATACAACCCTGAAATTTTCTGATAACATTAAAACATATTGTAAAGAGAATAACATAACTTTGCTTCTAAAATAAAACACAGGTTTATAAATGCATTTTTTACAATCAAGCTGATTTGATTTATGGAGATAAGCAGGCATATTTTTACTTATGATAAGCATATTGTCTGAATGGCTTTTACATGGGATGGTGAAAAGACAAATGAATAGTCTCAAAACCATAATCATAAGAACACCTCTTAACTTACAAAAGACTAGAAATTCAAAGTTGCTTAATATTAAAAAAATAAAGCA
This sequence comes from Myotis lucifugus, assembly GCF_000147115.1. NCBI lineage: Eukaryota > Metazoa > Chordata > Mammalia > Chiroptera > Vespertilionidae > Myotis > Myotis lucifugus. Next base: position 15,579,668 of record NW_005871058.1, on the reverse strand, counting down.
TTCGTTGAGCATCCATCACTCTCCTTTTATCCATGATTTGTTCCTTGCTGAAACTTATTAGGGTAATTCTCTCTCTCTCTCTCTCTCTCTCTCTCTCTCTCTCTCTCTCTTCTTCTCTCTCTTTCAGATAAATAGTGATGACAACAAGTGGGGTATTTTTAGACCTGATTTAGAGGATTGCAGTCCATTGGATATTTGCTCCTGACCCTATCTCCAACAACACTAAATTGATGTCATTGACAAGTCGTAGTATTTGAGGGATGTGTTTATCAAGATAGTGACAAATTATTGTGTTTGGCTCATGAGAATGAATGTAAGTAGAAGTGATGGGGCAACACAGAGCCACTGAAATTATAGTCTAGATATCAAAACAAATGCCCTCACAGTGCTTTGACCTCTTTGGGGAAATTGCAAAAGATCTATGTGCTTCTCGCTCTCCCCCACCACCCAATACATTAAAAACTTATAACTGGCAATTGAAGTTGGGGTCATAAAAAGAGACTTAGATTTCTCCCTCATATTCACTATTTCTCAATTGAAAGAGAGCTATAATTCTGAAACTAATTTTCTATGAAAACACTTCATTTTGGTTTTGATGCCTTTTAGGCTTATATTTAGTGTGCCAATATTTTTGCTCCTTTATTTCTTTCTGTAACTTTCCTCAGCTCCTTTTACTTAATTATTTATGTATTCAATTCTTTATCAACATGAAGAAAATATCTTCACCAGATGCATTTCTCTAATGTTTTTATTCAACTGCTACAACTTGTTCTATTACTGGTCATTTTTATTTTTACCTATTAGAAGCAGTCGCTACAGCACATGTACCAAACTGTTAGCCTGCTCTTATTTGTGGTAGGTAGAATAATGCCTCCCCTCCCCCAAGCAAACATGTCCACATCCTAATACCAGGAGCCTGTAAATTTTTGACGTTACATGTCAAAAGTGATTTTGCAGATATGATTAAATATACAGATCCTGAGATAGGGCGATTACTCCTGATTATTATCGTGTGCCCAATCTAATCCTTAAAAGCAGAGAAACTTTCTTGGCTGTGGTGAAAGAGAGAGAAGGGTCAGAGAGATGAGATATTGCTGGCTTTAAAAATGGAGGAGGACCCAGCCTGTGTGGGTCAGTGGTTGAGCGCCGACCTATGAACCAGGAGTTCACGGTTTGATTCCCTGTCAGGCCTAGGCTGAGGGCTCGATCCCCAGTATGGGGCATGTAGGAGGCAGCCAACCAATGATTCTTTCTCATTATTAATGCTTTTTTCTCTCTCTCCCTCTCCCTTCCTCTCTGAAATCATGGAAAAAAATAATATGTATATGAAAAATATATATATATATATATATTGAAAATATATATATGTATATAGATATGTATTTTTTTTTTTTTATAT
>NW_005871058.1:15474127-15578169 GCF_000147115.1 Myotis lucifugus | reverse complement strand
ATTTTTAATGGAGACAGGGGATCACAGGCCAGGAAATGTGGGCAGCCTCCTAGAAGCTGGGAAGGACAAAGTAAAAGATTCTCCCCTAGAAAATTTACAGAAAGGAATGTAGCCTTGACTAGATATTAACCCAGTAATACTCACTGTCAGACTTCAGGCCTATAGGATTGCAAAATAATAAATTTGCAATGTTTTAAGCTACTAAATTAGTGGTAATTTTGTATGGCAGCAATAAGAAACTAGTAAAATCTTAATTCTTCATTGAGCCATGTTATATCCTTTTAACATGCTATCTATGAAGGCATCTCAAAAATGGTTCCATTCATTTATTAATTCTTTCCATTTTTAAAATATAATCTTTTTGCCCTAGCCAGTTTTGCATAAGTGGATAGAGCATCATTCTGAGGACTGAAGGGTCCTGGATTCTATTCCGGTCAAGGGCATGTACCTAGGTTGCAGGCTAAATCCCTGCCCCTGCTCCCGGTAGGGGCATGTGCAGAAGGGAACCAATTAATGTATTTCTCTCACATCGATGTTTCTCTCTCTGTCTCTCTCCCTCCCTCCCACCCTCTCTAAAAATCAGTGGAAAAATATCCTCAGGTGAGAATTAACAAAAAAAGGATATATATATATTTTTTCCTTTTTTTAGTGGCTAGGTATAGGAGCTATAAAAACAAATACAGCATGGCCCCTATTAAAAATAACACATGGAAAAATTAGATCTAAGTATAACAGGATAAGCAAAAAAGCAAGAGATGTGTACATCTGGGCACAACATGCTAAAATCAAATTTGTTACTTGGATCTTTTATTTATATTAAAATGCATTTTTTTTAAATTTTAATTTATACCAGTATGAGAAACATTTGTTAACTATTGCACCCCCAGGACCTAGCCTGTTTTTGGCATTCAGTCACCCTCTGTTGTGGGAGTGAATGCCTTTCTTCTTTAACATAATTTAAAGAAATTTATATGAATATAGAAATATTTGATATATAGTTTAACAGATTTTAAAAATATACTCAGATTTGCATTCCACAGTACCTTGGAGGTTTCTTCTGAGTGCAATGTGCCAAATTCTGCTACTATTTGGTACATAGGAAATAAAACTTGAAAACTTGATCATTGATATACATATTGATATGATATTGCAAAGAATTTCATGGGCCCTACTGTCACATGTCTTAGTCTAGGCCAGTGATGGCGAACCTTTTGAGCTCGGCATGTCAGCATTTTGAAAAACCCTAACTTAACTCTGGTGCCGTGTCACATATAGAAATTTTTTGATATTTGCAACCATAGTAAAACAAAGACATATTTTTGATATTTATTTTATATATTTAAATGCCATTTAACAAAGAAAAATCAACCAAAAAAATGAGTTCGAGTGTCACCTCTGACACGCGTGTCATAGGTTCACCATCACTGATCTAGGCCAACTGTATTTTAATTTATCTAAACACTGAATTCATCTTTAAATAACATTTATTTTTGACAGCACAAATAATACCAAATGTATTTTTTTCAAGACTGGCATCTATCAAGTTTAATATGCTTAAAATTTTTTGAAGCACCTGATTTTTGATGATCTGAAAGTGAAAATACACTCTGCAACCACTCCAATTTTATTATAACTAGGAACAGATGTTCAGCAATATAAATTAATGAATTCCACTTTTTTATTACACTGATTAGAGTATTTTAAACCTTTTAATAGAGAATTAATTTTTATAGTCTTTAGCTTATGGTAAAAAAATTGGTATTTTTCTAAATTTTATCATTGCAGTTTACATATTTAAAAATATTTTCCTAAGCTCATTTTTTCATTAAATAAAATAAAAAATCCAAGCACCATTTCAACTTCAAATAGTTATTTTGTATAGCTTATAAGCCACTTCAGCTTTTATTCACATCTGAACACATATTAGAAACAGATCCTAAATCATCCAAAGGACAATTTTTCTGAAATTTCTATTTCAGTTGAGCATAAAAAGGCCATGAGATGTGATTTGAGGAAATCGGCAGCACTACTTTCAAACATTAGACCCTGTGTAAGGGGATATGGACCTTTGCACCTAAAGTAGTTTTCATTGAAGTTACTAGTTGAAGCGGTAGCTGGAGTTTTGGATACACTGAGTTGATGTGGCAATGTGTATATATATATATATATATATATATATATATATATACACACATATATATGTGTGTGTGTGTGTGTGTGTGTGTGTGTGTGTGTGTGTAGAATAAGAAACTTTATGAAGAGGAGAAAAATCTCAGTCTTCTAATGGGGGAGCAGAAAATTACTTCCTTGTGAATGAGTTATAAAAAAAAGAAAAAATATGCACATGTATGTGTTCTGAACAAAAATAAAGAGCCCCTTTTTTCTTTTCTGTAGAAGCAGAAGGCCTAAATGCAAGATGTCTATAAGTTACATTTAATCACTTATTTTTAGTAGCACCAAAAATGGCTAGAGCTGAGACTGAGGAATATGGTGGGTAAAAATTATAAATAATTGAGTTGGTGGTGCCAAAAGCCTGAAATTTGAGAGCCAACTGCCCAATCGCTAAAAAAAAAAAAAAAAAAAAAACATCTATTAACTGAATAACTCTCATTAAAAAAATATTTTTATTGATTTCACAGAGGAAGGGAGAGAGAGAGATAGAAATATCATTGATGAAAGAGAATCATTGATTAGCTGCTTCCTGAATGTTCCACACTGGGGACTGAGCCCACAATCCAGGCAATGCCCTGACCAGGAATTGAACCATGACCTCCTGGTTCATAGGTCAACGCTCAACCATTGAGCCACACCAGCTGGGCCACCTATTAAGTCTCTTAACTACAAACTAATATGAAGAACAAACTCATAAAGAGCATTTTGAATGCTGCCTTTAAAAGTTATCTATAATAATAAAAGCGTGATATACTAATTAGACCGGATGTCCTTCCAGATGAAGCAAGGCTGGAGGGAAGCCCGGGTCCTGGGTGCCAGAAGTAAGCCAGGGGAAGGAAGGCCTACTCTTGCATGAATTTTGTGCATCAGGCCTCTAGTTAAATATATTCAGTTTAAGTCCATGTGACAGGAAGCTTACTAAATTGACTTAAAACTAACCAATTTATTTATTTTTTAATTTTTTGTTATTTATTATTTTTTTTTATTGATTAAGGTATTACATATGTGTCCCTATCCCCCTTTTTCCCTCCACCTTCCCATTTATGCTCTCACCCCCCTGGTGTCTGTGTCCATTGATTAGGCTTATATGCATGCATACAAGTCCTTTGGTTAAAAGTAACCAATTTAATGTAAGACATTCTGAAATCAGCTGACACTGCGCTTTCAGTGCTGAAAGGTTAAGGCATATTCCATCATTCTTGTCTGATAACTTTTAAAATAAACTTTTTAAAGCTATTTTTTCCATTTTTATTGAAAAATAAATTATATACATCACTGTATAAATTTAAGGCATACAGCATGATGGTTTGATTTATGTATATTGTGAAATAATTACCAAAATAGGTTCAGCTAACATCCATCATTTCATGTAGACACAGTAAAAATAAAAGAAAGTAGAAAATGAAAAAAAATATTTCTCCTTGTGATGAAAATTCTTGGGATTTGCTCCAACAACTTTCTTATATATCATATAGCAGTGTTAGCTATAGTCATCACATTATATATTACATCCCTAGTATTTATAAATGGAAGTATGTACCTTTTGACCACTTTTCTTCAATTCCCTTTTTTCCCCACCTGATCAGCTAATTTTAATATAGGGCTATGGTCTTCATACTTATAGCAACATGTCAAATGAAGCACTGGGTACTACATCCATGTTTTATATACAAAAAGTGAGGGCATGAGGACAGAGACTTAACAAATGCCAAAAGTGATAGTAACTGAGATTCAATTTTCTTTAGTTGATAAAGGTTCATATAGTTAATACAGAGCAGAAAACTGTGTAGGGGGCCAAAGAAAAATATGGAAATGTGTCTGTGGTTTGAGCTCCCATTTATGTAGGTGACTATGAGTTATTTTATTAGAGCTCCTTGTCTGTCCCCCTCAAAACATAAACTATTTAATTCTGACTTCTAAAGAGCAAAATAATTTAGTGTATTGAAACAGCCCATTCATCATATAATGCGCTTGATTCTGTCACCTCAAGAGCTTGTTAAGTCACTTCCAGCTGCTACAATCACTGCCAGGTACTTCTAAGGTCTGGCGCTTTCTGAGCTCTACTGCACCTATAAGTATGACTCTTCAATCCAATTCTAGCCTTTATAATAATCAAGTGCCCACTCCAGTTAACATCAAGGCAACTGGGAACTTAGAATTCTCCATATGTGTCTGTATCTGATTTTCAATCAGACCTCTTCATCCAAAAGCGGAAAGGTCCTGAATATCCATGAAGTAGTAGAGTAACATTTTCACTTAAAGCAGTGTCAAGAGCAGCATCACAGAAATAAAACGTTGGTAAGGAAACTAAGCTATAAAATAGAGACTTCCCCAAACCAAGAAGGAGGGAAGTGGCAGGGCTGAGAAGTATTATATTCTGTGATTGTACCTAAATGAAGTCATTGATTAAAGAATTTAACCTCAAGGTGAAATTCAATGTCATTTAAATTACAAGAAAAATAAAAGAAGGAATTCCATGTGTAAGAATCTATATTGAAGAAAGTTTACAGGCTACATCTAAATATAGTGTTTGACTTGCTCAACAAATATTTGTTAACCATCTATTGGGAATATTGGGAATGTATACATTTATAAAATAAGTTATAATTTAAACAATAATATAAAGATAATAAAATAGAACTCAGGTACCTTTAACTGCATAGGTCATGTTCACTTCTATTTTTATTAAAAATATTTATATAACAGCTTATTGAGATTAAATCATATTATGCAAAATTCACTTTATTCAAGTGTACAATTCAGTGTTGTTGTTTTTGCATATTCACAGGGTACAACCTTTGTGCAGCCATCACCACTATTTAATCTCAAGCATTTTCATTATTGTAAAAATAAACTTTTTAGTGATTAACAGTTGCTTCCCATTTTCCATTCCTCCCATCCTATGCAACTGCAAATTTTCCCTCTATTCCCATGAATTCACATATAAATGACATCACATAATATTAGCCTTTCACAAGCTCTTTTTATATAGCATAGTATTTTCAAGGTTTATCCTTTATTCCTTTTTATGGCTGAATAGTATTCCTTTGTCTGGATACACCATATTTTGTTTATACATTCATTAGTTGATAGTCATTTGGGTGTTTCTACTTATTGGCTATTATGAATAATCTTTTGTGAACCTTCATGTACAAGACTTTTTGTTGGGCATATGTTGTCAATTCTTTTGGATTTGCAGGTTAATTTATCATGTTGACTAACATGACACTTTAGTTATAAACAAATTTCTTCCACACTTGGGAGCTAGTTATCCTCCGCTAAGAATAGTCACCCATATTCATACTGATTTTGTATCTATTTGTTCTATAAATTATTGCCAGATGGATATTGATGTCTGCAACTGTAACAGCGTGTTTGTCTATTTCTTCCTTCACTTCTACGAGTTTTTGCCTCATGTATTTTGATGCTCTCTTCGGGACACACACCTTTAAAATTATTGTGCTAGAGAATTGGCCCCTGAGATATTGTGATTTATGAAATACTTGGTTTTCATCCATAGTCCCTGCTCACAGCTCTCAACACTCTTGGAATTTCCTAAATGTTGAGAATGATAAAAGTATTTTTAGTTATGTTAATAAGATGACTTGTGGACCCTACCCAAGTGGTGGCTGGTTGCCAGGAGAAAAACCATGTGGTTACAGGTTTGGGATTTTCAGCCCCTCCCTCCCACCTCTTCTATCTTAGAGACATCTTCAAGGACCCAAGGGTAAATATATATTAGGTTTTAGGAAGAGCCTTGAGAAAGATTCTAAGTATTTTTTTATTCCTGCCTATTGGTCCTGATCTGGAAGTTGAATCATGTTTTTCACTTCATTGTCATTAGTTTTGGCAATATGACCTGGTTTATCCCCTGAAATATGAATGAAAATTACATGTGACTCTTCTGTGCATGAGAAATAAGGAGAAACATGTAGGTTTTGATAAAAATTTTTCCTGTCCTAATGAGACTCTCAAGTCTCTGTTAGTTATTAAATTTGGACACATGATGCAAAGAATGTGAAACGAAGCTGTGGTTGGTATAAAATAGATATAATCATGAGCATAAAATATTGTTAAAAGCCACCGAGATTACAGAGCCATTTGCTACTGCAGCATAACTGATATTATACTGACTACTTCTTGCAGCCTAAGATAATGCATTAGTTTTAAGGACCTAGTAAATTATCTTTACCAGTCCTTATTTAACTATTTTATTATTTGTATCAGAAATGACATTTTGCATGCCATGAAAGAGTTTAAAAACTAGTTTTTTCAAATATTTACTTAAATATTTAATTCTTCAAAGAATAGCCTAGAACCTGAAAGTAAGGGGGGGAAATGCCTGAGCAGACAACATAAACAGAAAAGATACATTTGATTCATTGGAGAGTCAATGGAAAAAAAAGAAAAAGAACGAAAGAAATTGGGAAGTTGGGGTGCTTCACTGGGCTGTAAAAAGTTTAGCTAAATCAGAAAGCAGGTCTAATTAAACAAGTTTAATATATATCATATATATACTAGTAGCCCGGTGCACAAAATTCGTGCACTGGGGTTGGGGGGGGGAGAAGGGGCTCCTCAGTCTGGCCTTCACCCTCTCCAATCTGAGACCCCTCAGGGAATGTCCAACTACCTGTTTGTGCCCACACTTTTAAAAGATAACAGCTCCATTGTTGTTCCTTTCTTATGCTTAAAACCACTGGAATTAGTAGGTATTCAAAGTGTGTATACATTTTGGGGGGACACCCTGTATATCTCTAGTCAGTGGTGAAAGAAACCAACAGCAGATTTGGAACCCCCAGACAGGGAACCTTGCTCACTCCCCACATGTCTCCCCACTTCACTTTCCACCTTCGTGGGCAGCAGGAGAATCAATGTTTTCTCTCATTAATTCGGAAAAGCATGTCCTGTCACCCGTTGCCCGGCAGGAGTGCGCTAGGCCCCAAGCAAGCAAGGCTCAGTCAGGGCAGCCTTCGCTCATGGGTGCTGGCACCCAAAGCGCACATTCCTCCTCTACAGTCGCCCCGACTATCCCACTGTTTCACTGAGAGGACGGAATTCCTCTCCACCTCTGGGTTCTTGATCTTGAACGCTGACCGAAGGCACCTCAGCGAGGGCCGCCCGCACCCACCAAGTGTGTCTGTCTGCACCTGCTCCTGCCTCAGCACCTGCATTAACCCCCCAGAGGTGATCTCGTAGCTGCACTGGCCTCCGTGGGAACAGGGCATCACCACTTCGCCCTCTCACTGTCATCTCACAGGTGCCCACTCTCAGCACCCAGAACACCCAGACACTCTCCAAGGACGTGAGCACATCAGAGGGGATGTGGCACATCCTGTGGAGGCGTTAGGCATGCCGGGTTGATGGAAGTGCGGTGGAGAGGAGGGGGGAACTTGTGCACGCCTTGGTTTGCAACTGTTGCAGGCGTGGGAGGGTGACAGTGTGCTGGGGGATGTTCGCACACCAGCGGGGTATGTGCATATCGGAGGCCTCTGGCTTTGCAGATCCGCAAACCCCAGTGGTGCGGCCAGGAGGACGTCAGTCTGGCCCGCCACGGTGGCTGTCCCTGCGATCCTGCACCTTCTGGGCCAGGAGGCGGATCTTGCGCAGTCACTCCTGGGCACTGATGGTTGCCTCCCCGCCGTGAAGGGTCACGGATCTGAGTCCCAGGACTGTGCACAGCCTCAAGCGCTGCCCCCCACCCTGCAGGGTCACAGATTCGGGTCCGGACTGCAGACAGCCTCCTGTGGTGCCCCCCGCCCGGCAGGGTCACAGATCCAGGTCCTGGGACTGTGGACAGCCTCAAGCACTGCCGCCCCACCCGCAAGGACATGGATCCAGGTCCAAGACCGCGGACAGCCTCAAGCACTGCCCTCCGCCCAGCAGGGTCACGGATCTGGGTCCCGGGACAGTGGACAGCCTCAATCGCTGCCCCCCGCCTGGCAGGGTCACAGATCCAGGTCCCAGACCGCAGACAGCCTTGCCTGCTGCCACCTGCCTTCAGTATGCAAATTAGCTGCCATCTTGTTGCTTCAGGGTGGGGGTCCCCACTGGGGTGCCTGGCCAGTCTGTGTGAGGGGCTGAGGGCTGTTTTCAGGCTGGCGGGAGACTGAAGCTCCAAATCTCTCCTTTTTTTCTTTTTTTTTTTTTTATTCTGGCATTTATTTACCTTCTATGGCTGTCACTGGAGTTGAGAGCCGGCTTTCTCTCTGAGGCTTGGCTGCTGAAAGCAGGTTTCTGGCCTTTGTTTACCTTCTGTATTCAAAACTTTGTTGCGACTCCAGCTCTGAGATCCTGGCTGACTGAAAATAGGTTACTGGGGTTTTGTTTAGCTTCTTATTTGTTACAATGTTTCAAACTGCAAGCTCAGAGGCCGGCAGTGGCAGGCGGGGAACGTTGGAGTCCTCTGTCACTGAAGCAAGCAAGTCTCCTGTTAGCTTTAAGCTGCCTGGCTGCCGGCCCGCCATCTTGGCTGGCAGTTAATTTGCATATCACCCTGATTAGCCAATGGGAAGGGTAGAGGCCGTACGGCTAATTACCATGTTTCTCTTTTATTAGATAGGATTATAAATATAAAGCTAAGTTGACTCACGCATGCACGTTACATATAAAGCTCTCACTGGTGCCAATTGCATGCATGCGTTTCAATCTGTCATTGTCAATGGTGAATTTGGTTGGCACTTCTATTATAGAGAAAGGGCGAATAGTGATATTAAAATATTTTTTCTAATTAATTTCCTTTCAATGTTCACGGATTCATGCACCAGGCCACTATTCTATACTAATAAAAGGGTAATATGCTAATTAGACTGGGTCGATTGGACATCTTCCAGATGTCCGACTTCCTTCCGGGCAAACCCACGGTGGCAGGGGCTGAGGTAGAGGTGGTTAGGGGCAATCAGGCTTGCAGGGGAACAGTTAGGGGGAGACCAGGTAGGGAAGGGAGCAGTTAGGGGGTGACCAGGCTGGCAAGCAGGGGAAGTTAGGGGTGATCAAGCAGGCAGGTAGAGTGGTTAGGGGCAATCAGGCAGGCAGGCAAGCGAGCAGTTAGGAGCCAGAGGTCCTGGATTTCGAGAGGAATGTCCGACTGCTGGTTTAGGCACCTTCCCACAGGATGGGGCCTAAACTGGCAGTTGGACATCCCCTAAGGGGTCTAGGATTGGAGAGGGTGCAGGCCAGGCTGAGGGACACCCCCCCCCCCGTGCACAAATTTTGTGCACTGGGCTTCTAGTGTTTAAATAATTGTGAGTGCTGTCCAATACTAATTCTGTGATAATATAATTATTCTTATCTTCAATGTCTGAACCACTATACAACTTATAGCTATTGACAACTATGTCCTAGTGTGACTAACAAATTAAATCTAAACATTTATTTAATTTTAAACAGTCACATAGGATTAGTAGCTATTGTACTAATATCAGCACAGATGTAGATTTAAATCTAGATAACCTAGAACATACAACTAATTGTTTCATGTTTTTATTTGTGAGTATTATCCAACTAGTGGGCTAAATGACACAATGTGCTTAAATGGGGAGAGGAAGAATAATGAATGAATAATTTAAGCTTATACTACAAGACTTATTTTAATGACTCTTTGTAGAAAAATATTTTTCTTAAGAATTTGGAAATAAGTTAAAGCTTTAACCTTGAAGGAATAATAGAACTGTAAAAAGGCTAAACAATCATAGTGGAAAAATGCAATTATAAAAATATAAAATGCCACAATGTTTATTTTGGTAAAATTAAAGAAATTACTATGAAAAAATTAACAATATGAAAAGTACAGAGGAAACATCTGAGTTAGAAAAACAATTTTAGATCAATATTAAAAAATATTTCTCTCTGTATAAAATAGAGATTGAATTTACTTCTCTCATATAATCAGTCAGTTATTTTCAGGGTCAGAATAAAACTTACATTTTCTTATGCTGCATTGTGTTTATTTCATATATTCAATTTCTGTAACTAAATTAGTAATGACAAAATAAAATGATATTCTAAGACATAGCATGTGTTTTATTCTTTACACCTACTTAAATTTTAGTTTTCACAGAATTTGCACTTCCTGCAAATTTTCTTCAGGAAACACTTGAAAATAGGATGTGAAAATTTGGGGTATTTGATAAACACATATGAAAATCATAAGAATGGGTAGATATATACCATCAGTATTCTAAAGATAGAGGAATAAAAAGTGTCTTGAGCCTGCATTGTAATAAGTAAGTAAAATCCAGAAATTCCCTTCATAAGTCAGAAATATAAAATAATAAAAAGTTTTAATATTAAAGAATTATACAAAGTTGTTCCATACTCAATTCATAAGTTGAAAACCAAATAATTGATTATTTTCAAGGTAAGCAGTTTCTAAAGAATATACTTTAACTTTTGTTAAATGAATAAAATACTGATTTTTTTCTTTCTTTCAGATAATCTGTGTTTATGGAAATTTTATATCATTTAAAATATGGATGTCAATCATTTTGAAGCCATTTGTTTACCTAAATTATACTACAAAAGTGATTCACATAGTGAGCAGGCCAGAAATGCTGACTTCATAATTGACAAGTTTGGATCACTTTCCTTAGAAGGCCAAAAGATGGTGCTGCTGTGTAGCTAAGACACTGTCCTCAATAATCAATTTCCTTGCACAGTTCAGTTCAACTGCAAAAATGGCGGAAATACATCTGTCATAAGAGCAAGTAAAACAGGTCTGAAAATGCAGTGAAACAAATCAGGTAACTAACTCAGAGTGGGACTCAATGATAATTGGATTTGGTGAAAACTGACAGTAGTCTAGTGGCAAAGAGATTGGTAGTCTCCTTTTGTGTTATCTATAATAATAAAAGGGTAATATGCTAATTAGACCGGATGTCTTTCTGGATGTCATTCCAGATGTCCTTCCAGACAAAGCCGGGGCCAGAGGGAAGCCAGCTCAGGTCCAGGGGTGCTGTTAGAAGCTGGTGCCGGCAGCCAGGGAAAGGAAGGCCTACTTTTGCACGAATTTCGTGCATCAGGCCTCTAGTATGTAAATAACTCTGAGAATTCAGGTTAAACACTCATCATAGAAAATAGAACAAGAGAGAGCGAGAGAGAAAGTCTGACTTTAAAGAAATTGGTTATTTTATGAGGACAACCTAATTAGTCAAGTATTGATATTTCCATTTTAATAATTTAGTAATTTTATAATCTTTAAGTAAATCTCAAAATTATTTTACTTAAAACCATAAACTCTTATTAGCACTAGCATTAAACTATAGTGCTATTTATTGTGATCATAATTTTATGCAGAAGTAGACTTTTCCAATTTAAATTTTTAAATTTTATACTTCACATCTATACATGTGCATACTTTTAAAAGTCAAATAGCTTTATAAAATTATAATATAAATTAAAAAGAAACTACCTTTCAATCCAAAATTTGTCCTCCTTAGTGGATACAGTTTACCTGTGTCATTCCTGTATTTTGTTAAAATGTTCTATCTCTAAATAACATGATTCTTCTATTATTTCTTGATTGTCCAGTGTTAGATCTATCAATTGACTTCCTACTACAAAAGGTTTTCTATTTATCCTCCATTATGAGTCTTCTCTATTTTTCCAATATAGTTATATAGGTATTTTTTTGTTAAATCAAAAATTAGTGTTTATATTATGATTCAGTGAATATTATTAAAGTGGAGCTGTGCAGTGTACTATGATAACATTTAATTTCTATACAAATTTGCATTTTCTGTAGTCTGGTGTGTGTGTGTGTGTGTGTGTGTGTGTGTGTGTGTGTGTTTTAATGCTCAGCACCTATCTCTATAGCACTGTAGATAGTTTATAATTTACCCCCAAGCTCTACTTTTGTTAATTTTCTCTCAAAACATTAAAAACATTATCTGTGTATAGTACAGTATTAACTATAGTCACCATGCTGTACATTAGCTCTCCAGAACTATTCATCTTATGTAATTGAAACTTAGCACCCTTTTGTTGGCGGAGGTCATCGAGGATGTGACCACTGGTTGACCCTCAGGCTGGACCTGGGAAATCTGGGCAATTGAAGGTTCTTTGCCCCTCCGCTAACCTTGAATATAAATTCTGCTTGCCTTCCTGAAATCTGAAGCGGCCCACGGACACAACTTTGAGAGAGCAATGTGTTGTTGAGACTATTTGGATGGTATATGTAATCAAACCCAGTTGAGGACTCTAGATAATCTTTTAAGATTCTTGTGAACTGGTGTGATCAACTCATATTGCAGATGCTTAAGACAAGCCTTGTAGGCAATAAGTTCCCTTGCTTATTAAACCTGCCACCTACGAATCTGGAGTGATCTTTCTTTGGTCTCTCCACCTCTGCATAAAAAGCCAGTTTGTGAACCAACAATTGGCAAGCCAGCAAGGAGACTAAAAATAGGACCTTGGGAAAAAGACATCTGGGGTTGGGGCATTCTGAGTTGGCCATCAACCTCTGTGTAGGGAGCGTGGCTCATATTTCAGATGCTTGTGGACCACAGTGTAAGTATGGAGATGCTCCCTAACACAACTGTTTTTGATCCTTTATTTGAGGAACTGCTCACAGTGCACTGTGGCAAAGAAGGGAAGTGGATGGTGGCTGCAGTGGGCTGGTGTCTACTGTGGCAGTTTGGCTGGTCACAGATGCCCAACTAAAGGCTGAAGCTTGAGTTAGAAAGTTGGAAGAAGAGCTGAGGTTAGAGAAGGACATGTGATGTCCACTACTCTGATAGCTTTGGTGCTGGCAGACAAGGCAGGAAAGCAGTATCATCAACGAGAGACTTCAGTGGGCCATTTTGTAAAAAGTCTAACTGCCACAGATTAATGTCCAAGTGCTTGTGACAATGTCTGATCAGGATGCTAAGAAGTGGGATCCCTGAGAGAGTGTGGAGAGTGACAAGAATGTTGTGATGATTGACAATGAAATGGAAGAAACACTTCCTCTCCCACTTTTAACACAAAGGAAACTAAAAGCAAAACAATACATCCCCAGCCAGTAGGCAGCCCCCAGTTCAGGAAGTATTCATGAAGAGAGAATATAATCCCACTGAGCGCATTCATATAGCTGTGAAGTTCAAGCAAAAGGCCAGAGCAAGTATCCAGGCATGGTTAGTGTGACTATAGCATGTCAGGGTCATGGCATTTCTCTGGCTGGGCAGGAGGCAGAGAAAATGAGCAACTGACCTCCATATACCCTGCTCTCCAGCTGTGGCTGCATGGCACTCAGAAGGTTCATGGTACTCACTGCTTATAGATTAGATCATTCTAGCTTACAGGAGGCTTGGCCCAGTGAGGGACATTTCTCTGGGTATGTGGGATTCTGGAAATCTATAGAGGATATACAACAAATCCTTAGGGAGCTGGGAATGAGATAGGCCATCCATGACCTTATCTTTGAAAACTCTGATAGGACCATGTTCTCTACAGGAATGTGTTATGCCTAGATTTCAAGATCCCCACAGACCAACAGGGAGCCAGCCAAGTCTGATGCAAAAGCAGAGAGTCCTTTATTCGAGCTAGGTCGGCTCCCCCACCTCGCTGACGGCAGGAAGCAGAGAGAGACCACCGTGGGAAAAAACAGGGTTTTAATAGGGGGTGGAGTCAAGGTAGGAGAGGGGACTGTGGGCCCTGCCGATTGGCCAGGCGCAAGTCAGTGTCTTGTTCCTGGGTGTGGCTAGCAGAGGCTTAGACTTCCGGGAAGAAGCTCCTTGCCAAGCACATGGCTGCCCTAAAATGGAGGACACAGGGTAAGATGGAGGGCATAGTCCTCACCCTTCCAGAATGAAAGTCAAGATACTTCAATCTACCCAATATCTGGTATGAGATTGTGATATCCATGCTGATCCCAGTCATGGGAGAAGATGTTTATGATATTGGGCCATCTGTTGATGATCTGGGGGAAAATGACAAATCCTGGGAACAGGCACCAGCTGTGGGAAAGACCCATATGACAGAGAAGGAGTTGGAAAAGCCAAAGCCTCTCCCATTTACCTGCAAAGGCTCAGTGAAAGTAACCTGGAGCAAATGTGGTTTGAGCTCATTGCTGCTGGGACCCTACCTGAGCAGATAGACTGGCAACCCAAATGCTGTGTTGGTCAGCCTGTGTAAAACCATAAAACCTGAATAATAGTTCGGAACTGTCTCTCTGATTCCCTGCCTTATAGCAGAGGCCTTAGGTACACATTCCTATTTGGAGTGGGTACCTCCCATGCCCCAGGCATAGGAAGGTCAAGATTGCCTCCAACCCAGCCAGTGTTGCTCAATGGTTGAGCCTCAATCTATCAACCAAGAAGTCACAGTTCGATTCCCAGTCAGTGTACATGCCTGGGTTGCTGGCTCGATCCCCAGTACAGGGCATGTAGCAGGCAGCCAATTCTCTCTCACCATTGATGTTTCTATCTCTCTATCCCTCTTCCTTTCTATTTGAAATCAATAAAAAAATTAAAAATTAAAAAATTATAAAGATCACCTCCAGGTGAGGGCCATTACATGTGCTCAGAGACCCCATGTTGAGCTCACCCTTCACTGGTCCCCCAGAAATAAACAAAAGTTGATGGCTCTGGTGAATACTGGAGCTGAATGTACTCTAATACATGGCAACCCCCAGAGGTTTCTCTAACCCCCTCAGTACCAGCAATGGTTACAGAGTAAAGGGCATAGTCAGGAAAGGCTCTCTGACATTGCAAATAAGGAGTTCTCCCTCAGGAGAATATGAGGTTTTATCTCTACAATACTAGAGAATATATTAAGAATTAAAATCCTACAAGGCCAAACCATGTATTAAGGGTAAATCTCTATTGGTGAATTTTTGCCTCTGAATTAGAGTAAGCAAACCAGTGCTGAGGGAAAAAGCCAACTGGGGACCAGTGAGTCTGTACCCTAACAGAGAGTAGCAATTGTCTAACAATAAAAGTTGCCTGGGGCACCATCAATTTGCCTTCACATTTGAGAGGTAACAATGGCCCTTTCAATTACTTCCCCAAGGCCATGTGCACAGCCCCAAGATGGGCCTTTGGGTGGTGGCCTGATACCTGTCCCTGTTCCCTTTTCCCACTTCAATCAACATTGATGACATAATGTTAACATGTGACTTGCCTCTGTTGCAGGACACTCTTTAGACTCTGCTGGAACATCTGCCAGGGGGAGTATGGGAGGCGAACCCACAGAGCATTCAAGGCCCAGGCTCTTCCCTAAAGTTCTTTAGGAGTCATTTGGTCAGGTAAGATGCTCATTGTCCCAGAAGCTGTGACTGTTACAGGGCAAGCCTATCCAACCCCTAAAAATGTGAAAGAGGTACAAGATTTTGTAGAAATTTTGGGGTTTTGGACAACTTGTATTCTCCACCTGGTACAGTGCCTCCATCCCTTATTACACTGCCTGATAAAGAAAGGGCACATGTGGGCCTGGAGAGCAGAGCAGCAGCATTGAGAAGACGAACATACTAAGTGAAGCTGATTAAAGCTCTGGGCATCTCCCAAGCAGGGCTACCATTCGAGTTAGCTGTGTCTGTGACTCAGGAAGGTATGGGTCAGGCCCTGTAGCAGAGACAACAGAAGGAGAGAGTGCCCTTGGGATTTTGGTCCCAGTTCCTGAAGGAAACAGAACCCTGATATACCCCCACAGATTGGGAGCTCCTAGCAATGTACACAGCACTCCTCCAGGAAGAGCCACTCACAAAGGAACAACATTTCATGGTGAGAACTTCCCTTCCGATCAAGGGGTGGGTTGAAAATCCATTCCAATGGCCTACTTCTTCCATGGCTCAAATCTCCACTTGGACTAAGCGGCATGTCTATGTGTAGCAGAGGAGCACCCAGTCTGTCAGCCCACCCTCTCTAGAGATGTGGGTGCTCCTAGGTCCTGGAGTATGTAGATCTCTCAGATGATCTGCCCTCATAAATGTGGCAGCCCCTGCAGCCTGTAGAGAGGGAGGGGGACATTTCCGCTGATGCCTGGCATAAGGATGGATCTAGTCTAGACTGCACCAATCCATCCACATGGACTGCAATCGCTATTCAGCCCAATATTGACCCCATGTGCATGGAAACAGGTAGCCAGTGAGCTGAACTCGGCAGTTTGGCTAGTGATCACTCATGAGCCCTGACCTTTAACCCTTTGCACTGACAGTAGGGCTGTTCTAAAGGAATTAACCTATGGCTGAGATAATGGCAAGCCAGGAGTGTATTATCATGAAAAATCCCTTGTGGGCTCAGGATATATGGAAAGTCATTTGGGTTCACCTATAAGAGCCTCAACCAGTCCTCACAGTGCAATTGCCAGGTGCTGCCTCCTGGCAATTCGGGAAACTGATGCCGTAGCTTAGGTACAGCCCTACTGACTGACCCTTCAGTAGACACAGCAGATTGGGTGCATAAAAAGGAGCTGTCTTCTTAGCACCTGGGTCAGATGGTGAATTGCCAGGGATGACGGAATGCCTTTGAAATACAGTGACTTAGTTATTGTAGTAATAGCATGTGTGATGTGTTCTAACAAGGCAACTGCCAAAGGAGTAAGCTAATATCACTGATAAAACAACTTTCTCCTTGTAGTGTAGATTGCTATAAATTACTTCTAAGTAGTGCTGTAGCTTCCTCTCACAAATTTTCTTGTGTTGTGTTTTCATTTTCACTCAGTTCAATTTCTTTATATCACTTTTGATATTTCTTTGATCTGTGGGCTATTTAGAAATGTGTTATTTAGATTGCAATTATTTGGGAGTGTTTCTAGATCTCTTTTTGCTGTTGACTTCTAATTTAATTTCATGATGTTAGAAAACAGATAGTGCCTGATTTGAAACTATTCAATTTATTGATACTTACTTTATGGCCCTGAATATAGTCTCTCTTGGTAAATTGTGTGCAATTGAAAATAACGTTCCTGCTTCTGTTTTTTGAGATGCTGTATAAATGTACAGTAGATAAAATTGGTTAGTCGTGCTGTCCAAATCTTCTGTATTCTTACTGACTTTCTGTCTACTTATTCCATCAATTATTAATAAAAGTGTGTCAAAATATCTGCTTATAATCATGGATTTTTCTATTTCCCCTTCTGGTTCTCTGAGATTTTGCTTCATGTATTTTGTGTTATTAGGTGCATAAATGACTAGATTTTTTATGATTTATAAAATTGACCTTATTCATGATTAAATGACACTATTTAACCCTAGTAATATTTGTGCTCTAAAATACACTGGTCTGCTATTAATATATCCTCTCCAGCCTTCTTTTGGTAGTGCTAGCAGAGAATATATTTCACCTTCCTTTATTTTATTATATTTTTATAATTAAAATATATTTATTATGGGGATCATGTAATCCAGCCTTGCTTGTCCAATATGATATTTACTTTTTAATTCCTGTGTTTATTGTATTAACATTTAATGTTATACACATAGTTGGGTTTATGTCACCATCGTGACATTTTAAAATTTATCTCATCTATATTCCTTGTTTCTTTTTTCTTTTTTACTATTCTTTTGTATTAATCAAACATTTTTTAGGATTCCACTATTTTCCTTTGTATTCTTGATTGCAATAATTTTTTTTTGTTTTACTTCTAATTGTTTTGGGGATAACGGTATACATCTTTAACATATTACAATCTATCTTCAATAATATCATTCCACATCAGGTAGAGTTAAAAAATCTTACATAAGATTTCCCCTAACTGATTTTTTTTTCAATTCTCCCCTAACTGATTTTTTTTTTCAATTTATCTATTCCTGAACCTATGTGATTACATTTCTGTTGTACAACTCAGGGGCAAAATTGTTTCTTGGCTTTCTTTGACTGCTAACTAAATTACTTTGGATCACTTTAGACTTTATTTACCTAAGATATTGTCCTCGTATCTCTTGTGTCAGTTATTTTGCTCTTTGGTAATTATGCCATTTGTAATACTTTCAACCAGTATATTAATGGGGTTTTGGATGGGGAAGTGGTACATGCATCAAAATAATTCTTTACAAACTAATTTAAATCCATATTTGTCATCTTTCCATTTATTACATTTATGGTCTCTTCCTTTTCATTCACATTGGTTAAAAATTCCTTTAAAAATTATCAAATTTGTCCTTTAACTAAAGTACTTTTTTTTTCTCATAATTCACTTGCAAACCATGTCCACTCCTTTATGTTAAAACTATCTCATCAGTTGTGAGTACAAAAACGAATATCTATATTCAGGAATATAGATAGTCTAAATCATTTTTGACAACCTATATCTTTAATAAGAACTATGGATACTAAGCCATATAGAACATATTGTTAGCTATTTTGGTAAAACTACTTTAAGAGATTGATTCTGTACTGCTTCTTCAGACAGAAATTTTCTCAGTGCTTCTTTTAGATATCATTATTGTAAACATAAAGGAATTAATCATAATTGCTTAGTGAGAAAACATTTGACTTCCTGGAAATGAAATTTCTATATCTGCAAATGGGAATAGTATCACTTGCTATACATACTTGACAGAATTATTTTGAGTGCCGGAAGCCGGTCCATCCTTGCTGCTTGACACAGTCGCTGCAGGAAAGAAACATCTGCACAGCATATGTTTCAATGGACCTGGCGTATATAGCATACTGTTCTTAATATGTTTGCTCCCTTTAGCGCCACGTGTTTTAACCAAGGTCACCTCTCCGAGAAAGGTTGTTTCCCCAGGTGGGGATCTTTCCCTGAGGTTAGGGAGGGGATACAACCCCTTAATTAAGTGCCAGGCGGGTAGTTAAGCTACATAATCTTTACTCCCTGGAATGGAGATAAGAAACGCCCTAACCTTTGTAATAGAAATTGACAGGATTAAAATCGGCTGGTATAAATATGGATGTAACAAGACAATAAACATGAGATCCTCATCAGATCCTCGTCAGTTCCTAACCAGAACTCCGACCAGAACTTTGGCTGGAGATCCTGGCTAGAGGTCCTGACTAGGCTGCTGATCAACTGAAGGCTGTCCTCGTGTCATTCCTTCTTCGCCGACTCCGTCCACACCTTTGGGGACCCCTGGACCTGCTGGGGTTGGACCCCAGCAACTGGCGCCCAACGTGGGGCATCTAGGTAAGTCCCCCCGTACTTGGGAAGTACTTGGGATGGATAGGACTGCACCGTAGGGTGCTGCAGACCCCTCCTATAGAGGATAAGTAGGGTAAGCGGGTAGTTAGTACAGAACTTAGATTGACAAGATGGGTCATACTGAGTCTAAAGAAAAAAGACTCTGTATTAATCTTTTAACGCATATGCTTGCTAGCAGAGGAGTTAAGGTTACTCCCAGTCAGACAGAAAGTTTTATAGAAGATGTATGTCAATGGCTTCCTGAGGATGGAACTGTTAATTTAGAAACTTGGACTAAAGTAGGAAAGCAATTAATGAACTATTACAGCTACCATGGATCTGAGAAGGTCCCAGCAAATAGCTTTTCCCTCTGGAATTCAATTCGTGGCACCTTGGCACCAGAGGCAAAAACGGTTGAACTTTCTCAAACTTTAAGTAGTCCCTCGGATCCACCTAGAGAGGACACATCATTATTGTCTCCAGCTCAATCTAAGAGCAATTTAGCTATGCCTACTGATCGGAAGGAGAATAAATATCATAAACATGATCATTGTTCCTTTCCAGTCAGTAGAGAGGAGAGAGGCCCTCCCATTCAAAACAGGCTCCCTAAATTAGAAAGGAAGCCTAAACCAGGTCTGACGCGGCATCTAATTGCTTGGGTAGAAAAGGTTGGGGTACAGAACTTAGTGAAGAACCTACAGACAGAACCTAGACAGAACCTGACTGGAGATCCGGGCTAGAACCTGGCTGGAGAACCTAGCGAGAGAACATGGCTACAGAACTTGGCTGGAGATCCTGGAGGGAGAACCCAACCATGCTGATCAACTGAAGGCTGTCTCCATCCATTCCTTCTTCGCCGACTCCGTCCACACCTTTGGGGACCCCTGGACCTGCTGGGGTTGGACCCCAGCATTTGAGAGCCAAGAAAGATTTAAGAATGTAAATTATTTTAAAATACAAATGTATTCAGAGCCCATATCTGTTACTTCAAAATCTCAAACACAAACAAGTATGAGGAAACTGTTGTTGTTTTTTAATGGAAAGATCACTACTAATATGAATCTTTTTGAAATTATTAACTGTGATGTTGGGTACATTTAAACTCCCAGAGTCAGTTTTTATATTTGAAGAGTTAGATTAATATCGAATAATTATCTGCATAGTCTCTGCACTGTGTTTGGTGAGTAAGATTCTCATTAAGTCTTAGTTTATTCAAATCCCCTTGTAATAAAAAAGATAGACAAAAATATATGAAATAAATTTCATGTAGTAAAGTCGAGTCAGTGTATTTATATTTGATATCCATTAATTATATCTCTTTGTTATGTAAATAAAATCAAATAAGCTTTCTAGCTTCAGTTTCTAACAAGCTTTCTAGGCACAGTAGGTTAAAATGCTAGACAAAATTTAGATGCTTAAAACAGCAATTATTTGAATTATAAGGAAATAAAATCAATAACAAGTGGTAGAGGCAATTTCCAAACATGGGAGAAGGGGTTAGCATTCTTCAAATTGAATTCTTTATATGCCTGGGTTTCCATGGATGCTCCTAAATGCTGTTACATGGGGAGAGGGAAGCCATATGACAGAACCTTGGGACCTCCAGCTGGCTTCCATTTAAGTAGTTTGTTTTCATTCATTTGATAGATAGAGAAAAGTTTCCTGTTGGGTTTTCTCCTCCCTACCACTTCCCATAGTGACTCCTCCCCCAAAACACACACACATACACACACACACACAAAACACACACACACACAACACAACAACACACAAACAAACAACAACAAAAACCTTTGAAATATTTTGTTGTAGAGAAAGGCATTTTTTTTGGCAACTGTTATGTCACACTGAAGTAGCTGATTCTAATAATAATGATGTTCTGTCATTAAGAAAAGTTTAAACTATGTTCACATAATTCTATATCAGAATGCAACTTAGTATTAGTGATAAGCTCTAAAATGGTCCCCAGATCATTCCATGTTCTAGTTTCCCATCCAAATACAACCAGGCCCAACCCTGTTTAGCTTCTGAGATCAGACGCAAAGAACCTATCAAAGTTGTCTTATCTGGCAAAAGGGACATTGCAAATGTGATTAACTTAAGGATCTTGAGAAGGAAATTTACCCTGGATCTTTGGGGTAGGTCCAATGTAATCACAGGGGCCTTATATGAAGAACACAGAAAGGTCAGTAAGATGTGGCAATAGAAGCAGAAAGCAGAGTGATGTACTTTGAACATGAAAAAAGATACCACAAGCCAGAGAGTTCAGGGAACTAATAGAAACTGGGAAGGACAAGAAAATGGATTCTCCCCTCAATTCTCGAAGGAACCAGCCCTGTGGTCACACTGACTTTAGTACAGGTGATTTCAGACTTATGAGTTTCAGAACTGCAAAAGAGCAAATTTATGTTGTTTAACCTACTGAATATTTGGTAATTTGTTACAATAGCTTTAGGAAACGAATATACTGTATAAGACATTTGACTATTTGTGATTATGATAGCAGTATGAATCTCATCATTACAGCACCTTGTGACAACATTTTCTGTGCAAGTTCTTACGATGTTTCTCTAAGTCAGTCATACATGTATTTATAAACAAAATGCATATAATATATTAGTTGCTGTTTTAGATTTTACAGATAAACAAATTATTTTTCCACAGCCCCAGATCTCCAGAGTCTAGGAGTCTGGATGAAGGGACAGATATTTAAGAAGTTATGATAATGTGTTGAATCTTTGTGATATTGTTATTTATAAGAAGAAATACATATTTGGTCTATGTCCCTATACCCTAACGCAGAATTTATAAAGCTTGTAGGAACCCTGTGTTAGGGTATAATTCCTGACTAATAAGGGCACTAGGAGCATATTTTACTCTAATGAGGCAACTCTGAAGGGACTCCTAGATGGCTCTGGGTGAGAGCTACTCACCAGTTAGATAAGTCATGATTAAAAGCTTGGGAATTTTCAGCGACTTCTCACCCCCTACAGTTCTATGAAGAAGGGAGAAGGGCTAAAAATTGAGTTAATGATCCTTCATGCCTACGTGATGAAGTCTCCATAAAAGTCCCAATAGTATGGACTCAGATAGCTTCAAGGACAGTGACCACATTCTATGTGCTGGGTGGGTCACACACCCCAACTTCATGGGAACAGAATATCCCATGAAGGGAGACTAGGGACCCTTCAAGACCTCACTCCACATATCTCTTCTTCTGGCTATTCATCTGTATCCTTTATCAGATCCTTTAATAAGTTGACAAATATAAGTGGTTCTCTGAGTTCTGTGAGCTGCTTTAGCAAATAAATTGAACCTGAGGAGGGTGTCATGGAAAACTCCAATGTTTAGTCAATTGGTTAGAAGTGACAGGTGACAACCTGGACTTGAGCTGGGTATCTGAAGTGGGGTGGAAGAAGTCTCATGGGACTGAGTCCTTAACCTGTGGGATCTAATGCTACCTCCAGGTAGATAGGAGCAGAATTGAGTTAAGTTGCAAGAACATCCAGCTGGTGTCATAAAGAATTGCTTGATCTGGGGAAAAAGAAAACCTAATACATTTGGTGTCAAAAGTATTATGAGTGTGTTAACATGGAGAAAGTAAAAGAGAAACACATAGGAGAAGGAAGAATTATAGCATTTTCTAACATGATCCTATAAAAATCTACACTAATAAAAGAGAAACATGCAAATTGCTGTCACTCTGCTACACCCACCAGCCAATCAGAGCAACTATGCAAATTAACCCAACAAAGATGGCGGTTAATTTGAATACGCAGGTGCAGAGTGAAGACTGAAAGCTCTGGCCTGAGTGAAGACTGAAGACTGAAGAGGCTTGGCTTCTCTGCTGTGGCCGTAGTGGAGAAGCCAAGCCTCGCTGCGGCCGGACCAAAGCCCTGGGTCCCAGGTGCCAGAAGAAAACGGTGCCAGCAGCCAGGGGAAGGAAGGCCTATTGCGCGAATCTTCATGCAACAGGCTTCACGTTGAATGCATAAAGGAACATTGTGATAATCTAAAGGAGAACCTAACCTTGTCTGGGAAAAGCTAGAAAGGCTTCATGGAAGAGATGATGCTTGGGTTGTTATAAAGAATCAGAAGAAACTTTCCAAGGTTATTAAGTGTGAATAGGAAATTCTTGGCAGAAAAACAGCAAATATAAAATATGGCAATATGAAAAAATTTTAGCCTATCCAATCAACCACAAAAACAAGTGGAATTTGGAGAAAAGAGAGTGATCTCAAAAGGGTTGGTAAGTACATTAATATAAGGCTGATGAAGGCATGCAATGAAATGCTACCCATCTATTATTATTCACAAGTAATTTAAAAATAAAGAAATCATACTGCCATTAAGTTATAAATGAAGGTAGGTAGAATGGTTAATCAATTGTATAAAAGAAGGAAAACAAGATTTTAAAAACTATGCATTGTATTTATGAGTACCAATGTTTCTTCCAGCTAGATGCTCCTATAATTCTGTTAAATTTAAGCAAAATTTATTCTAAGTTCCCAAGCTGATAGAAATGAAGCTTTTGAATAGATTTTAGAAAACATTCATGTTTGCTAGGAAGGTTGCATTCCTTTCATTTTTAAAGAACCTTTTATTAGTACTTTTTTTTTTTTTGCACAGCATGAAAAAAATTCAAATATTTGTATGTTACTGTGTATACAAACATCTGGGTGCTTAAAAAGATTATTATTTGTTGTTCTTTATTTGCTTTGCTTTGTTTGTTTTGCATTGCTTTTCATTAGGATGTTCCAGGATTATGCAGCTGCAGTCAAGGTCTTTATTTATTTTGTTCTATTCAGGATAACCTCTTACTTTAGCAGGGGTAGTTTCACAATCCTCACTCCTTTCACCACTCTTTTAGTGAAGTATGAATGTCTATTGTTTGCCACTGCTGTTACTCCTCTGATGTGAAGGCCACCTGTCATTGAAAAGAGTTACCATGCTCCAGTGAGGCACATACGCCATTTTAAAATATATTCTAAGATTTATTTAATAGGTTTGACCTTTCCAGAAATTGTCCTTATCCATCATTATAGTACATGATCAATCATTTCATACTTCGCCATCTATAAAACAAGCATTAACAATAGGGAAGAGAGTGTACATTCTATTTTTCTCTAGAGATTTATATCAAAACAATTTGGACAGCTCTGCTAATTAAGGATGGGAAACTAAACAATGTGGACGAATATGACCACTCTTAAAGGGTCAAGGTCTTAACTGAACTTTCTCTGAATCTGTATTTTACTTTAGATTTCAGGGACATAGAGAATGGGCCCAGTAATTTTTCTTGGGCTTATTTCTGTGTGACTGGTCTACTTAAATAAATATGCCTTGAATTCTGAGTTCCTTATTTATTTTCTGAATGTTTTGGTTAGTTTAAAATTCAGATAACATTTATTATTTTTAAAATATATTAAATAAACAGTTACAGAAATGGTTAATGCATCACACTTTATGATCAGATGCTGCCAAAATTTAACTGTTTCATGGTTGGTTTTATTATTCTGATTCTCACGGAAGTCTCACTCCAAATAATAAATAGAATTTGAAGGTGGTTTACTTAGTGAGTCTTCATCGATGTGAGAGAAACACATCGAATGGTTCTCTCCTGCATGAGCCCCGACCAGGCCCAGGGCCTGGGAAGGAGCCTGCAACCAAGGTGCGTGCCCTTGATGGGAATCGAACGCAGGACCCTTTGGTCTGCAGGCAGAGGCTCTACTGATTTGCTGAGCCAAACTGGCTAGGGTACAACCTTCCATTTAATGATAAGCATAACCTACATATGATCATAGAGCATATAGCTCAAAAGCAGAAGAGATCCCACTCACTCTACTGAGCCTCTAGTAATAAAGTTTTTTAATCCTACCATGTTTTACTTAACATTTCATAAGGTACT
Organism: Myotis lucifugus; assembly: GCF_000147115.1. NCBI lineage: Eukaryota > Metazoa > Chordata > Mammalia > Chiroptera > Vespertilionidae > Myotis > Myotis lucifugus. Next base: position 15,553,037 of record NW_005871058.1, on the reverse strand, counting down.
AGCATTATTTATAATGCTTTTATCATTATATTTTTCTAAATTAAATATTCATTTTTATCTTCACTGGTATAAATCAATAGGGCTAAAGATTTTTTAAAAAATATATTTTATTGATTTTTTTTACAGAGAGGAAGGGAGAGGGATAGAGAGTTAGAAACATCGATGGAGAGAAACATTGATCAGCTGCCTCCTGCACACTCCCTACTGGGTATGTGCCCGCAACAAAGGTACATGTCCTTGACCAGAATCGAACCTGGGACCCTTGAGTCCACAGGCTGACGCTCTATCCACTGAGCCAAATCGGTTAGGGCCTAAAGATTTTTAATATCCAGTAAAGATAACAATGATTTTGATGGTTGATTGCTATCTAGATTATCTCTATAATAGGCTGAAATCTGTGGAGGAAAAGAAAAAGCGAAAACCAGAACAAAAACTTATCCAGATGTTTTCCCTATGTGATAACAAATATCTGAAAACATCTGGATGACTAGATCTTTCACTTTTCATATAGATGAGAAATCAAGCTGTAATTGGACATGCCAATCTACCTATCATTGAATGAATTCTGAAATACATTTACTAGATAGTGAAACATCTTAAATGATTTTGAAGTCATTTAGTTATACAGGAAGTCATTATCTTTGGTCCAAAGAGATTTGTTGGAAGTTTTCGCCACTTTTAAAATAATTAATTAGAAAATTTTTCTTATATCTTCATAGTTATTTCTACACAAATTAAATGTGATAATTCAGCTTTAATTAAAAAATGTACACTAAAGTCAGAGAAATAATAAAGGACAAAGACAAAGATTGTGATTGATGCTAAAATGATGAAACAGCTGTAAAATGCAAGATATCCCATAGAGATACACTTGAATTCATACCAATCACAAGCTTTTCCTTCTATATCTTGGTTATGTGAAAACAAAATTCTTCACTTTGGTAGTTTTTCATTGGAATCACATTAAAGTAGTATACTATGAAGAACATTTGTTTTGGATATGGTATCTGTTATAGTTTTAAGATGATTTTGTGCACTTGAAATTTAGTTGGGAAATACTGTTGCTCAAATAAGGTCAAATTACTAACTTGATATCTAGCACTTAGTGGCTTACTTTCCTAAAATTGAGCTCAGTTTTTCTTTTGTCTAGGCCTTTACTCTTTGTACTACATTAAGTTGCCATACAAAACAGCTGACGAGACAATTTAGAAGAGGATATTAATATTACAAAGAAATATTGGCCTTTATTTAATTAAAATGAAAATGCAATTCAGTATTGAATACATGTGTCCAATGAACAGAAATACTATTTATTATTATTATTATTATTATTATTATTATTGGATTTGAATAGAAAAGGCCAATAGAAAAAGACATAGGTTCCACTCATACTGCCTCAATGAGTATTGCCCTCTTGTCAAACCAATGTAAACACCAGATAGGTGTGATGAATAACTGTAAATTGGTGATTTTAAGGCAAGATTTATATCATGAGGAAAAGGAGGAATAATCGTCTTAGCTTGCTGAACTTAAAACCTCTTTGAACGTTATTTTTTTAAAATATTTTTTTATTGATTCAGAGAGGAAGAGAGAAGGAGAGAGAGAGATAGAAACATCCATGATGAGAGAGAATCATTAATTGGCTGCCTCCTGCACGCCCCCTACTGGGGATGGAGCCCGCAACTAGGCATATGCTCTTGACCAGAATCTTACCTGGGACCCTTCAGTCCCCAGGCTGACACTTATCCACTGAGCCAAACTGGCTAGGGCGAACGTTATTTTTATTTAATTGGTTTTAAAAGCCACAAGTGAAGATTTCAGAGAACCAACTCTATATATTTTTAAACTGTTAATCCTAATCTTAAATCCATCAAAAATACTTTTCACTTATTTTATTGGTTTATGTTAGTGCTCTCTAGCCCCAATGATATTGCTTTAGCTATGAATGATGAGCTATATGCCTGGTAAACGGACAGATGTTTCAGCTTACTACAATACGGTGGTAAAAGCACCCCTGAAGGTAAGCATGCTGAGTAATATTTGAGAAGCCTCACAACTCACCCAAACTAGCACAAACTAGAATTCCCAGAGAGACAAAAGTCTGTAGGACAAAAATTTATGTAGGTAGAAAAAAATAAACAGATTTTTAGATTATATTAAGGGTCAAAGAGTCAGATAGTAAAAGATAAGCTATCAGTTACCCAAACTAGCCAAGTGAACCAGAGACAAAAGCAACATCTAGTAAAAATCAAATTTAATAAATATGAAATAAATTTTAATTGGCTCATAATAGGTGATTGTGGGAACCATCCAGGTCTCTGGATAGTCAAGGCCAGTGGGAGCACCAAGGCCTTGTTATCAATACACCAGAATGACCAAAGGCCACTCTAGGCTTTCAAGGACTCAGAGCATGGGAATCCTAATCAGGCCAAGATACCATTAGTGGGTGCAAGGACACACGGTACACTGTGCCCTTCAGTAGCCAATATAATTGATGTAACTATTGGCATGAAGCCTTCTTTGTCTAAATGGTATAAAAATAGGTTACTGACCAGCTAGTTGGCTGGAGTAGGCTGGAGTCGGCTGAGGAGGGAGTGAGAAGTCTGCTAGAGAGAGCAGCTGGGCAGGAGAGACAGGAGAAGCTGCTGAGCCAGAGAGCTCAGGTACCGCTACATGTGAGTCTAGGAGGCAGTGTGCGGCTGCTCAGACAATAGTTGTGGGTATAGAGACTGATGCTACTTTATGGGAAAGATATGCATTCACCAGCTAGTGTCTGGCTGCCTGCCTGTATGGACTTTGCTGTGAAGATTGTTCTTGTCTGATGGCTATATGGCAATAAAGATTCATTCTTATATACCCGCAACCTCATGGCTTCTCTGTCTAAGACCAGGAATCCTAGGAAGTCCAGCCCCAAACAGAGGGGCTCGGACCCAACACCTGTTACTAGTGAGCAGAGGATAAAGGAGGAACTTGGACTAAGTTCCCAACAGTTGTACAGTGGGCAGGGTTCAAGCAGGAACCAGCCCTGGCGTAGTCGGATAGGACAATTAGAAGAATAGATGTACTCACAGCCACTCAGAAGAACTCAGAACACCAGAGCTCATGCAGGGCTCCTGCTGCGTGCTCTGACAGTGATATAATTATAAAAAGTGTTGCTAGTTATTAACTTTAAAAACTGGATTTTTCTTTGCAATTTTAGTATTGGTTTATAGATGTTATTTAAATGGCAAAAAAATCGTTTGCACCAATGTTTCAGTATGACATGTAGATCACTTTGGTTGGTTCTGAGGCTTCCAGAATGACCTTTTTTAACCATGATCGCAAGGGCTAATGATATCCGGTTAGGTTGAATCTTATGTTTCTGTTGCTGGGTAAGAACAGTCTGCCAATAAGATTTTTCATCTCCAGAATTTTAGTCGATAACTAACAGAACTTTTGTAAGCTAAATGTGTTTTTTATGTTTTAATGACAAACTCAATTTCTTTGATCAGTATTTCTTTTTAAAAAATATTTTTATTGATTTCATAGAGGAAGGGAGAGGGAGCGAGAGATAGAAACATCAATAATGAGAGAGACGTGCCTCCTGCACGTTCCCTACTGGGGACTGAGTCCACAACCAGGGCATGTGCCTTTGAGTGGAATTGAACCCGGGACCCTTCAGTCCGAGGACTGATGCTCTATCCCCTGAGGCAAACTGACTAAGACTGTAATCAGTATTCCTAATTAATTTTAATTTTAATTAAAAATGCTTAAAGAATTAGACAAGAATGATTACTTGAGCCACAGTTAACATATCTAGCCTAAGTAGGCCTCTTCTAAGACGGCCCAATAGGGCCATTTGGGATAGTTCAAAACAACCAATGAAAGACAAATCCCCACTCTAAAAGAATCAACGTATTCTGGAAATACCATTGGAACATTCTCTCAAATGTCAAAATAAAGAGAACTTATAATTTTGAATATATTATACTCAAAAACTTCCCATTTGAGATCCTTCAGGTAGTAATAGGAAGAGTAGAAGCTTAAGAGTCTGGGAGACCTTGTATCAAATTCTAGCTTCAATAACTAGGGTGTGTTATCTAATCTCTCTGATTCTCAGATTTTTATAATTTCTCCCTTGCAGGCCTATTGGAAGGATCAAGTTAGGTCATTTACTTAAAACTTTTAGCACATAGTAGCTATTTTACCAAGTAAGATAAAATGTTTGTTTGTGGCTGAACTATAAAAAATACTCCTCCTGAGATAATTGGTTTGGTATGCATATCTGAACTAAAAACATGCATTTTTAGATCAGATATGCATACCAAACCAATTTAAAATACATAAAGGCATTCCTGAAGTTATTTTTATTTCTGCATGTGATGCAAAATATAAAACAAGCGACTTAAAGATAATATTTTAGTGCCAAGTAGAGAAATTTTATTTCTGCTCCAAAAATTCAAATATTTTATTAAGATAAATTTGAAAGTTGCTTATAAGCACTCCTATTGCACTTACCCTTTTTTATATTTTAAATCAGAATTTTGAAAACTATTTTTTGCACAAATAGCTCAGTTACACCCACAAATCACTGAATCTGTTTAGCATCTTTTGAAGAGGTGTAATTTTTTGAAAAATGTGACACTTGTTTTTGTGCCAGTTCATTTGTCAACATTAGTGTAATTAGCTCAAGTTTCATCAACTAGCTGGTGCAATCTGTTCAGAAAACAACTTTGAATTTTGAATAGCCTTATAGACTCCAGTTAAAATGTAAGCCTGTGGGACTTGATTTTAGTTCTCATATGTGAAAAAAAGTAGAGAATTCCTTTTTATAAAGTCAGCATGATTTCTTTAAAAATTCACACTAGGTAGTATAGAACAGATCATCAGAATTTTTGTAATATCAATAGATATTTTAGGAAAGTATTAAAAACAATCTCTTTGAAATTTTCATTTACCCAGAAAAGATAATTATTTTGTTATATAAAAAATAACCACATAATGCATCATCAATGCATTTATTTTAAATACAGGAATAGTTCAACTTGGCTGATGTCATAAAAAATGGAACAAAGATTCTAACAATTATATTTTTTATTAATAGTAATTTGTCTCCACCCTGAGGCAGCAGAAGAAAAAGCTTAGAAAAACTTTATTTTACCAAGATACATCTTTTTTTTTGAGATGGATAAAAGTATACTTGTTGCCTATACGCATTCTTGATACAGATATTCTTATATTAGCAAGAGAAATTTGAAAATTGTGAAAGAAAGGCTTATTTTGTGCATGTTTTTCTATGACAGTATAGAATATACTTAGAGCAACAACAAATAGAAGGCAATATCTCTGAAAATGAATAATTTATGCTATTACAATATTCAATGTAACAAATAGGTGATTCTTAATAGGCTAAATCGTAATAGAACAACAGGAAGTAGAAAATACTAATTTTTATGTTGAATAACCCAGATTAAATAATTAGAATTGAAAGATAAATCACACAAATATCCAACATATGTTTATTGTCAATTTTTATTGTCAATTTCCCTGGAAAACACACACACACACACACACACAGACCAATATCCAACACCAAGGTCCCTGTTTTCAAGGAGCTTATGCTTAAGTTGAGAAGAAAGATAATGTAGCAAAATAAAACCTTATATTTTTGACAAGTGAAGTGCAAATAATATTGCATAAAATACAACTTCATCATAGAAGATATGACTCTTGAAGAATAGGCAATCATTTCAATTGGTTGCACTGTATCTTTGGATAAAAATGCCAGGTGAAAGGCATCATGAAAAATATATAGGTGGGAGATTCAAGATATCAAATTCTGTAAGTGGAGTGGACTTCTGGGTGTGAGGTATTGGAGGCATTCACTTATTGATCGTTAAGTAAACTTTAGAGGTCTCTGCTGATTTTACTTCCAATGCTTATTTTAGTCAATAGAGAAGACTGGCACAGCCTTAGCCTTTGATATAAATATACTTAAAATATGAAAACATCGAGAGAATGTATATATCCACACCGAATTTATAAGAAAAATTAATTTTAAGAAAGAAAAATACAAAAACAGTGTAGTGTGGTTTCTCAATGTGATGAATCTGCTATTTCCATAGGAGATCATGATGGAGGTGGCATGGGGACTTCCTTGAAGGATAGGTAGAATATAGACATGGAGGAATCAGCGAGTGTCATGTTAGTCCCACAATTTGTCACTGCTCTTCTGATAGAATTCCACTCACTTTTGTTAATTCCTCAGCCCTTAATACAATTGTGAGGAAACAGGGACTTATTTAATATTGGGGAAAATGAATTATAAAGAAATCATTGAACACTATCATAAAAGTGATAACTTGTATAAGAGTGGTGAGAGTGGATGTCCTTGCCATGTTCCAGATATTAGAGAAAAAGCATTCAATCCTTCATTTATTATATTGTTAGCTGTAGCTTTATGTACATGTATTTTGTCAGTTTGAGAGAGTGGCCTTCTATTGCTAACTTGCTAAGACTTTCTAAAAAATATATTTTCGTTAATTTCAGAGAGGAAGGGAGAGGGAGGGAGAGATAGAAACATGATGAGAGAGAATCATCCATCGGTTGCCTTCTGCACACCCTACACTGGGGTTCGAGCCTGCAACCTGGGCATATGCCCTGACCAGGAACCGAACCATGACCGCCTGTTCATAGGCTGAGGCTCAGCCACTGAGCCACTCCAGCTGGGCTATTAAGAACTGTTGAGTGTTTATCTAACCTACTTCATGATAGGTACCTTCCTTGGCATCCATTTTCTGTGGCCAAGTGGCCCGTGGGGGCTTTAAACTAACACTAACCACCTCATGCAAGCTCAAGTCCTAGATAGTGGCAGAGTCACAAGCAATTTAAGTTCTTGGTAGGCCTTCTCTAATACCCTTGTCATGATCAACAGTCTCCCCTGCCTCCCAGGAACTTCCCCCTGGGTGGCCCTTAGATAAAATCTTCATGGAGCTTAACAAAAACCCATTCTTTTTGGTTTGAATTGCCCAATTCAGCCTTAGCCAGGGAACCCCATAATACTCCACCCCACAGACCCTAATAAAGGGTATTAATAAAGGCAGACCACAGTATCTACCTCTCTGCCCGCCCCTGGCCTTGACCTCTCTGTGTAGCTCCTCAAGGCATGCCTTGCACTTCTCTAGGACCTGTGCGTAATAGACTTCACTATGTCATTTTCTCCTGTGGTCATTTTATTTGAAACTTCGCTCACTATCTGGCACCCTGTGCTTCACTTAACAAATGTTAATTTAACAAAGTCATAACAAGAACTAAAATTATATTTTGTCAAATGCTTTTCTGTATTTGTTGCAATAATCATGTGTTTCTTCCTGAGATAGATTATATTGATTCATTTTTGAGTATAGAATCATCCTTGAATTCCTGGGATAAACTCCACTTGGTGATGCTGTAATATTATTTTTCTGTATTGCTGGATTTAATTTAATAATGTTTTGTTGAGGATTTTTCTTTTCTGTTTATGAGAGCAATTAGCCTGTAGTTTGTTTATTTTTTCTTTGTTTTGTAATGCCTTTGTATGGTGTAGGTATTCCTAGTCTTGTAAAATGAGTTAGAGAATGTTTCCTCTTCATCTCTTTCTAGAAAAGATGCTATAGATTGATGGTATTTGCTCTTTAAATGTTTGGGAGAATTCATCAGTAAACCATGTGTGCATGGAGATTCTTTTTTCAGAAGATTTTACCTACAAATTAAATTTATTTAATGATTATGAAGATATTCAGATAATCTTTTTCATCTTGGGTTTTAGTAGTTTGTGATTTTTGAGGACTTAGTTCATTTTATCTAATTCTTCAAAATTATGTGCATAGATTTGTTTGTAGTTTTCCCTTTTTTCAATAATATTTTAGTGGGGTCTGTAGTAATATTCTTGCTATCTTTTTAAAAACATATTGTCTGGATCTGTATTAATATTCTTTCTTGTATTTTTATATTAATAATTTACTTCTCTTTTTAAAAGTAATATTGCTAGAGGTTTATCATTTTCACTATTCTTTTCAATGAACTAAGTTTTACTAATTTTCTTTTGTTTTCCTGTTAATTTTATTACTTTCTGCTCTTTATATTTCCTTTCTTTTGATTGATTTTAAATTATCCTTGTTTTATTTTCTCAAGATATTATCTTAGATTATTGATTTAAAATTATTTTTATAGTATAAGCATTCAATTCTATAACTTTTTGCTATATACTGATAGTTGTATCACGCAAATTTTGAAATTTACAGTTTCATGTTTTAGTTAAAATATTTTCTAATTTTGTCTAAGACTTCCTCTTTCACCCATGGATATTTTAGGGCTGTGTTTTGAATTTCCAAGTGAGTGAAGATTTTCCTCCTTTTCTCTTACTGATTTCCGGTTTAATTTCAATATGCTCCACGAACACATTTTGTATGATTTCAAGTCTTTTAATTGTGGTAAAGTTTGTTTTATGACTGAATGTATAGTATATCAGGTTGAATTTTCCATGTGCACTTGAAATGAATATGCAATCTGATGTTGCCCAGTGTGCTATAATGTCAATAAGATGCAGTCAGGATGTAATGCTGTAGAGCTAAGCTGTAAACTTGTTCATTTTTCTTTCTACTAGCTTTATCTATTACAGAGAGAACAGTTTTAAAATAATTCTATGGTAATTATAATTTATCTATATCTTTTTAGCTTTGTCAGCTTTTGCTTCATGTATTTCTATACTCTTATTATTTGAATATATATTGAATATTATTGTGTCTTTTTAGCAAATTGACATTTCATCCAATGTACAATCTCCCTATTTCTTTTTTTTTCCTTTATCTCTAATACATTGTTTGCTAACTCTACTTTGTTTGATAATCATATAGCCATTCCAGCTTTCCTTTGATTAATGTATGTATAATATATTCTTTTCTAATATTTTACTTTTAAACTGCTCATATTATTATGTTTGAAGTGAGATTCTTGTGGACTGACTATGTGTGGGTCATTTTCTTTTTAATCCATTATTATAATCTCTGTTTTTTAATAGTTGTGTTTAGACCATCGTATATACTAAATATTACTGAACAACAATTATGCCTTTACCAGTAAGGTGATGAAAGCTTTGTGGTTAGGTAGAGAGCATCTTTAAAGTCTGATTAGCCCTTCAATTAGCATGTAATAGAGGAACAAAATGGAAATACCTCACCTGGGGTTTTACATATCCGGGATCCCCTAAGACGCCAGTGAATGGAGAGATAGAGCTTAAGCCTACTGGTCTCAGCAGTAGCAACATGAGCCCAGACATGTTTCTGCCTCATCTGATTGCCCCCCAAAATAAGTTATATGTTTGTACTTAATTATATATTTTGTAATATATAAGCATGTACTAATTTATGCAATGCCTTATACATGCTTATAAGGCTAAATCTGTAAAGCAAAATTCAAACCTATACTTTACAAATTTAGTCTTATAAACATGTACTAATTTAGATATTGCACTGGTGACCGTTTTAAAGGAACTTTGCTACTAAGCACTGGAGTGGGGAAGTGGCCATATAGATTCTTCTAGAGTTTTTTCAGAAGGTGTAAGCTGATCATGGAAAGAATCTCAAAGCATTAGACAAATAGCAGTACAGTGGGGCCTTGACTTACTAGTGTCCCGACTAACGAGTTTTTTGAGATACCAGCTGTCTTTCCGCCGATTTTTTTGAATTGAGTTGATAGAGTAATTTGAGTTAATTGTTATGCCCAGAGTTCGGGGTCCCCAATAATCCACGACCAGGGAGCCTTTTCCGATGCAAAAGCAAAGGGTCTTTTATTCAAGCCCGGGACTTGGTCCCCCTCCTGCCTCCATTACTGGATGCAAGAGAGAGCCTTGAGTTTCAAGAGAACAAAGAATTTATAGGGCTTGGGGTTGGGGGGTGGGGGTACACTCTGACCACTGATTTGGTCAATTCCGGTTGGTTGAGTGAGGGCCGGGGGCTAGTGATGCAAGGGCAGTGTGCAGCTAGGGTCTGGTTACACAAAGACAGGGGGGTGGCTAGCATACTCTTGGCCTTGGGCTAGTTTTCCCCACTTTCCCATTGGCCGAGATAAGGGCAGGCTGAGTAACTGATATATTCTGTGGCTTTTTCTTGGAAGAGGGGTTAAGGACACAGCTATCAGTCCTGTTCTGTCCTTTCATTAATGAGCTCCTTAACGAGCTCCTTAAAGAGCTCAGAACGAATTAAACTTGTAAGTCAAGGCCCCACTGTATAAGAAAAGATGGATGAGGTGATGCTCTTTTATATTGGATGGTGAAAAATCACCATGGTGATGTGAGGCAAGGTGGGTTTAACAAGCTAAAAAAATTAGAAAACCAATTAATTCCAGGAGTTTCACCTGTGGAAGTTCCTTAGCCTGTAGATAAGTGGTTCTAGACCTTGGCTGCACATTAGAATCACCTGGGAATCTTTTTAAAATCCTGATTTCTGGGCCTCATCCTCTGGAAATTCTATTACTTTGTTACTAATGTTGTGGCCCCACCCCATAACAAAGAAACAGAATTTCCGGAGGATGAGGCCCAGAAATCAGGATTTTAAAAAGATTCCCAGGTGATTCTAATGTGCAGCCAAGGTTGAGAACCGCTGCTGTAGATGCTGAGGATAGTGTGAGTAGAAGTTAGATCTGTCTTTTGGCCCAACTCAGGGGTGGCAGGCGTCTGACTGAGTACTAAGTCAAAATTAGGATAGTGGAAAGAGAAAGCAGGGGAAAGGGGCATGAAGCACTGAGGAAGTAAACTAAACACAGTTACCATAAGCACTCGTGTGTACAAGTTTCCTGGTAGTAGTATTTAAATTTATTTTTTAAATCCTCACCCGAGGATATTTTTCCATTGATTTTTAGAGAAAGTGGAAGAGAGAGGGAAAGACAGAGAGAAATATCGGTGTGAGAGAAACACATCGATTGGTTGCCTCCTGCAAGCATGCCGACCAGGGCCCAGGCGGGAGAGGAGCCTGCAACCAAGGTATGTGCCCTTGACCAAAATCAAACTCAGGAACTTTTGGTCCACAGGCTGATGCTCTATCCACTGGGCCAAACCAGCTAGGGTGGTACAAGTATTTAAAACACTCCTTTAAATTCTCAAAATATCCAAATATCTAGATATTTATAATTAATTTTCATTCCCTCTAATTAAGTGCTTACATAATATTTGGTAAGAAAGTTTTGTTCTCCCATTAATAAGAAATATTTTGAAGTGTTTTAGACCATTTTCTTATAGGTAATTTTAATTGCATTAAATTGTATTCAGATTCTGATCCTTATTTTTTTTCTTATAGCAGAACAATATTATATTTTCTAGTCTAAAACATTAACCTTCAAAGATTTAGGTATATGAATCAGTCTGCTGAAATATTTTGAGATTTGTTTTCTTTGACTTTCCCATTCAAAACAATAAAGGTAGATATTAAAAATGTGATATCATGTTAAATCTGTGAACTTTGTAGTCAAAAAGAGTTAAGTTTTAATGACAGTCAGACAACTTACTACTTTTATGACATTTACCGAGTTACCTCTCTGAATCTTGCTGTCACTTTTGCCCCTTTATTAAACTCTTTCTCAAATTACTCACTTCTGCTATTTCTATCTGGGAACCTGACTTTTTCTCTAAGTGACTATAATAAATTTTTAAAAGCTGCAAAAATTCATACGTTTTACTCTTATTTTTAGAAAAATACTAAATATTGTTTTTCTCTCCATTATATCTGTAAGATAGATTTAGAAAAAAACACATTGAAAAAATCATGAATTTACATGTTATTGCACATTAACATTGCATGTGATGACTCCTGAGTCCAGAGAAATAGTGACATTATTTGTTATTTGGAGCATATATCCTTGGTAGCTTTCATCAGAGATTCAAAAGCGTGTTTGCTCCTTCCTGGTTATGCTATGCATGTTGTATAGATTATTTATCCTAAGGGTGAACTAAGAGCATTAAAAAAGTCCCATTTTGAAATTTCACTGAATTATTAAATTATAGTTGAATTATTGTGATAGCTGAACATGATTAAATTATTAACTAATAGCTAAGAGATGAATGGCTACTTTATTGGCTTAGGACCCACTGTGAGATCAAGTGATTTTTTAATATGAAGACTATAATTTAAAAGCAAAGGGCTTTTTATTTTATTTTTTAAAATATATTTTTATTGGTTTCAGAGATAAATGGAGAGGGAGAGACAGAAACATCAATGATGAGAGAGAATCATTGATCGGCTGCCTCTGGCACCCCCTACCCCCCACTGGGGATCAAGCCCACAACCCAGGCATGTGTCCTGATCAGGAATTGCACCATGATCTCCTGGTTCATAGGTCAATGCTCAACCTCTGAGCCACACTGGCTGGGCTAGAAAAGGACATTTTAATGATAACTTTAAAACTCTTACTGAAGCTCTCCCCACTCCCACTACTCTGGTTATGTTTTCATTCTAATGCTTAAACTTCTATCTCTAAACTTACAATTCTTAAAACTCCAGATCAATGTAACCAACTTCCTACTCAGTTCCACCTGATTGACCAATAAGCACATCAGACTTTGAATATCAGTAAAACTGCTTATATTACCTCCAAAATATGTTCTAATTATCATTAAACGAGAACTCCATCTTTTCACTAGAAAATCCATTTCCCGCTGTTTTCAAAATACTAACTAATAAAACTTCCCACCACCTTCTTTGAAACATACCCTTTGACCGTCTCTCTTTCCTAGATTTTCCCTACAGCTTCCTGACTGGCTCTTCTACTCCCAGCCAAGCCATCGTCTGTTTCCTCTGAACACAGCAATGACTTTTTGTGATAACATTTGAATCAGATCATGACACTGCTTGCTCAAAGCCCTCCAATGGCTTCCCACCTCAGTCAGTAGAGGATGGACTTGATCTGCTTTACATGATCTGCTCTCCTGTTAGCTTTCTGACCTCGGCTCCTATGATTCAACCCCTTGCTCACTCACCATTACCACACTGACTTCCTTAATGTTTCTGAGCTTGCCAGGCATGCTTCCATGGTGGAACCTGTGCACATCTTATTCCTATGGCCAGGATTGCTCTTTCTCTGTAGATCCACATGGCTTCCTGGCTTGTTGCTTTACTCCTTCAGATATTCTCATCACTTCAATTTGCCCTTTATTAACTACCTTTATAAAAATTATGAACACTTTTCATTCTATTTACTATATTTCTTTCTCTTTTATATTTCTTTTTCATAGTCTTGATCACACCATCTTTTATCCTATATACTTTGCAAATACAATACTTTTATTTTTTTAAAGTCCCTTTAAGAAAGTCTCAGATTCTAAGATTCATGTTGGCAGGGATTATTGTTTGATTGCAATCATATTCCCAATGTCTAGAAGGATGTTTGACACTTTCAGAAATTCAATAAATATGTTTTGAATGAATAAATGATTATAAAACATCAGCAACAAAAATTTTAATAATAAAAAAAATGCCCTCAGATTTTCATGCTTAGTTCTAAGCCATTTGCTTTCTGTTTACAAGTATACTCTCTATGCCCTAACTTTTTATGGAAGCATATGAAATACTTTCTCTTAAAGGTTTTGGTAACAGTATTCTTAAGCTGATAACATTATCATAGCTATGAGGTCATTGGCCTTTTAATTCTTGCCACTAGTTAGCAGTAAAAGCCTGGAGCAAACTTTTGGGAAAATGTAGATCTGCCACAAATTCTCATAATAAATTATTCATATTGGGTCCCTGTATTCATAAGTATGTTATTTCATCTGTCTACATGTGCAAGAATGCGCCTATCTTTGCTGGTTTTACTATGTCAAAAATGCAATCAGATAACTTGCAATAGATGGTAAAACTCCTAGAGAAGAGTTTTCCAGCTCTCCAATCAATACTGAAATTACAAAACCACATTGTTATTTCTAGTTTTTAAAGAGGTTCAGAAACTTTTCTTATTCAACATTTATACAGTAGTATTAATTATATATAATAAGTTTTCTTAGAGAAAATATAGAGAATAATAACCCAATATGGCAATTAACAATTATTGGTATGCTTATTTATTTATATAATTAATTTATTTACTATCATAAGTGTTGGATTTTATTAGCTTTAACAATTTATTTTTGAGATCGAATGCTCCTATAACTTTAAAATTTGTTTTAAAAGTGCATACCAGTACATTTCAAGTAGACATAAATTAACGAGATACTTCATGATGAGAAAATGGCATATGAGTACTTGCCATTAGAACACAGTGAACATCCCAAGGTCAAATTCAATGCTATGTATTTACTCCGTAGTACAAATACCAAAATGATGCAGCAATAGCTTTCTGCCTATCTTGAATAAGGAAGAGAATAAATGAGAACGGGAAGAGTTCTTATAAATCATCAGAGTCAATCTTCTCTGTCATATTGGAGGAAAATGAGATTTAATTTACTGAAAGCAAGACTAAATTATATTAATATTACTAAATCTAGATAATTTACACATAAATAACTCAGAAAATATTTGTACAGTTGAGTACACAGAGTCACAAATTAGTAATCTGCTATTACTCAAAGATCATCTTTTAAAGGCAGAGTTAAGACATTAACTTGAGGATGATCCTACTGTCCTTCAAGATATAGTACATATTTTTTCTTAAAAAGTAAAGCAACGCCTGCTATATTGTTTTGTGTCCCTGATACATAGAGTACATAGGTCCAGAATACCACTCTCACAATTCTTCCCTGTGTTTCACTTTTAGAATATAGGCTTCCCAACCCATACAGTTTCTGGATCTACGTTTTGGTTCTTGGGTTAATAGGGAACACTTCTATGATATTACAAGGCTATGAAACTTGGTTGCTGTGTGGGGATCTTTTGTCAGATGATTAGAGGGAAAGAAGGAAGGTAGCTGTATTGGCAATGGTGATTGATCTTTATTATAATGAGAATATAAGATAGTTGCTACCAAATGGCGTAGGGGTCAGTTTGTGTTGAACTCAGTGAATTCACTGGGATGCCTCTTGGTATTATTTCCTTGAAAGGGCAATTGGAGTCAAAGCCAGACAGGACATAGCACTAGGTGCTCAATCCCTTCAGACTATGAAGGCCCCTGGCTTAACGTACTGTCTAGCACTTGAATAATTGCAGGGCATCAGCTGCAATAGTAGTCATCCATAATTTCTTCTCAATAGCACATATATTTTAACACTTTATTTCTTTAGAAATTATGACTAACCATCACCCTGAAGAGCCAGTGATTGATAAAAGTGAATAAATTTAAGGCAAGCAATGACTAGATCTCAGTTATGCAAAAGGTGCACTGTGGCAGACAATATCAATAGTCAGTGCTTTTCCTATGTGTTTAGACCTAATGGTTTCTTACTGCAACCACTTTCAACCAATTGCTTGAGAGTTTTCTATAGCTTCCAGAAAATATTCTGCATATGCTTATAGTGAGAATAAACTTCCACAGGAATTGACAGTTAAAACTCCAGTTCTCACAACTTATGTGAGACAACTCAGGTATTTTCTCTACAGCCACCCAAATCTTCCCATGGCAATTGAGCCCTAATTAACCACATTGTAACCTTCTACTTAATGCATTCTGTATTGATGTTCTTTCCTTCCAAGTTCCATTTCTCTATTCATCTATCGGTACTTTCTGGGATCACTTTCCTAATTACTATCATTTGCAATCAAATCCTAGCCTCGGTGTCTGCAACTGGAAAAAAATCTAACCTAAGACCTATTGTATGTCAGGTAAGTGTGCTAAGGAAAGGACATCAGGATTGGCTAAGAAGTGTTCATAGCATTGTGGAGTATTGACATTTTAAATAACTTTTTTGGGGGAAAGCTTAATTGAGAATCTGATATTTAAGGAAAGATCTGAAATTTGTGAGGGAACCTGAAAATGTCTGAAGGCAGAATGTGCTAGGCAGGGCATACAGCAAAAATCATGAGACTGAAACAATTCTGGCATGTTCTTGAATTAATGAGGTGCCTATGACTCTGGAGTAGAGTAAGACAAAGAAAGAATAGGAAATAAAATCAAAGGAGGGGAGCCAGTGATAGGATTGGAGGAGATTGCATTGAGTCTCATAGGTTGCTGTAAGATCTTTGTTTTTTTTCTTTGAAAGGGGAGGGGTACTATAGGAAGGTTTTGGATGGTTTGATTTGTCTTAGATTTTTCAAGTATTCTCTTTGCTTTTGTGTGAAGAATGGACCTCATTGAGGCAAAGGCAAAATAAGGAGGAAGTCATCACACAAGGTGAGGATAGAAATCAATGTTGTATTAAGATGGTAACTGATTGTGGTTTAGGCTTTGGACATATTTTGAAGGTAAAATTAGCTGAATTTGCTTGAGGATTACAAATAATGTAGGAGAGAGAGGAATCAAGGATAACTTCAATGTTTCATACCCAAAGAACTAAATGGAAGCAGAGATACAGGATATATGTGGAGGAGTAGATTTTTCAAAGAGGAGGTTTAGAGTTCCCCTTCAAATTTGTTCAATTTGAGATGTTCATTAGACATCCAAGAGGCGATGTCAAATAGACAATTATATATAGGAGTTTGAATTTCCAGAGAAATGGCTGGACTCAAAATATTAATTTGAAGTTGCTAGTAAATAGTCATCAGATCACATGTCATGTGTATTCTTTTTAAGCATTAACTGTTAAATAATCTATATATATAAAAGTCTAAGTGACCATTATGACGGAACAACCAGAATGACTGGAACAAGTCACTCTGACACACACTGACAACCAGGGGGCAGATGCTCAATGCAGGAGCTGCCCCCAGCCCGCAGGCCCTGATTGACAATGGGACCTGCTGGCCAACCTCCTGGTCCCTCCCCCAAGCCAGCAGGCCCTGATGGCCTGATTGGGGCTGGTCCCCGGGCTGGGATGGGAAACTGGGGGTGGGTAGCAGGGGTGGGTGGTGGTGGATGTGGCCCCTTTCCCAGGAGGGCCGAAGGTCAGCTCCCTCCTTGGGGCCAGCAACCAACCTCCCAGGTCCCTCCCCCTAGCTGGCAGGCCCTGATCAACCTGCCACTTGCCTGCTGTGGTGGTTGGCCCTTCCCCCTGGCTGGCAGGCCCTGATTGCCCTGGGGGTGGGTGGTGGCAGACACAGGCAGCAAGGGAAGGAGGAGGGGGGAAGTGGGGAGGTGGTGAACCTAATTGGCCCTGGTTGCTGGCCAGGCCTAGGGACCCCACCCATGCATGAATTTTGTGCATTGGGTTTTTAGTATATTTATAAAGGTAATGATTAGAATTTAAACACTTTTTGATCCCTCTTATACTCTCCTCTCACTCAACACTGATTATTGATTGAGACCCCATGGAGTTATAGAAGATAAAATAAATCACTTTTTAGTTAACACAAACCAGTCATGTCATCAGGTGAAGAAATACATTAATTAAAAATTTTAAAGTTTTTGGAAGTGTGATAATTTTTTTTAGTAGTAGAATGAAATAAATAGAAAAGTAAGGGATGACTGACCATGGCATAATGTATAGTTCCAAGTAAATGTTATCTGAATTAATGAGAAGATTGTCAAAGAAAAAGCCAAAACAATAACAGCATTACCTTCTAATCACAAAGTCTAATGGGGATTCATTATGTTATCCTGTCAAATGGACAGTCTTGTGTTTTTGCACATGTCCTTAACTCTGTGATTTCAAGTTCTTTTGAAGGGATGCTCTCATAGTGGTATAAACATACAAAAAAAATTCAGTATATCCATGAAAGAGTGGAGAGATTGTTACATAAGAACCTATTGTGACTCTAAATAATTTGATTATCTAAGTAATGCTGTTCAGCCTACTCATTGGACAGATTTCATTCAGTGTTAAAGCTGATGTAAAGACTTTAAAAATGACTCAAGCTGTCTGTTATCCCAATATGTGAGGAATTTCTTTTCCAGTGGCATAGCCTCATAGGTTGTGGCCCCATGCAGCACAGAAATATGCTGCCTGACCCAGATGACGGAGGCCACTCCTCACCCATTGAAGCCTTTGAAGTCCAAAGATTGCATCACAGTAACTCCATGTTCAACTTATATCAACATCACAGAGGCAACACAATTAGAAGCTAGCAGATTAGTATCTGGCCTCAATCAGAAGAGCTGCTTAAATAGATTCCTTGAGTTTGCTTGCTGTGAGATTCTAAGATAGTGATTTCTGGCTTCTTTGTCCCTGCAATCAGGAGATAGATCCTTCAAAAAGAGGAAAATAATTTGGGCATGGCTATTAACATATTCTTCCTTTGTTTATACGTTATTCATGAAGCACATTTTGAAATAAGGCACAGAAGGTTTCTGTAATCAGTCATGTTGACTTTTAAGGCTCTTGGGCTTTTAGGCACATTTTCAAAGTGAACTTCTAGCTCCATTTCTTCTCTATTTGTCTATCACAGTAACTCCATGGATAGAAACATGGGTAGATTCTCAATATTCTCAATCAAGTATTACAATGGTTTACCATGTAGTAAGACAAGGTTGTTGTAATATATGTTTGGGGAGTAAGTATTTATGTAAGATAATATATTTGTTTCCATTTCATAGATCCTCAAACTTTCCATTGAGCAATAATTCTCCCATTCCAGTAGAAAAGACACTTGCCACCTACCTTGGGATATGCAAAGTAAGTAAGTTAAATTAATGAATATGTCACCATAAAATGTTCCCATGTTCAAATAAACAACATAGGTCTTTATGGTTATGGGCAAGTATCAAGAAAAGCATCCTTGCATTTAATTTGTAATGTCAGAGTCAAATAAATTAACAAAAATTACTTTTACATCAAGTAGAAAACTTAACTGAGGTTTTAACCTAACTGAGAAAAGTGTGCCAATGTATCATTTTCATTGATGCTTCCTGACATTTAGGTAAAAGTTCTTAATCTTTTAAAATGAGAAGTTAAGTGATTCATAATATACATTTATAGCCATAAATTTTAAGAATCCATAAAAAAAAGCCAACTTAGAAAAACCTCAAACTTTATTACACTACATACCCATGTATCAAGAGAATGGGCACACTCTGAAAATCTCGAGATCTGAAAAAAAAGTTGTCATAAACTATATAGACTGTTCTCAGTCCCCTGCTCCTCATAGTGTGATACCCTGGATTTGACAATTCAAGTTCAAAGATGAGTTTTTATAACTATTTTTTTTTCTGGGGACAGGTTAATGTTCAGGAATGCTAGATTAGTGCACATAAATTGGAAGAGAAATTTTTATTTATGTGTAATTATGTTTTAATTTTTTTCCAAAAAGAAAGTTTATACCAGTATCATTCAGTAAAAATACATTAATTTCTGCATTTGTGAAAACACGGAACAAAATTTCTGTCTTTCTGTTAAATTTCTGTTGTATATTTATGCCTACCTTCATTTCCAGCTATATCATTAATTCAATTGATCAATAGCCTTTATCGCTATTTAGTAGTAGTTTAGGTCTGGAAATGCTCATATTTTCCAAGCAACTCAGATTCTAGTATTCAGCTTTATTTAGCCATTTCTATGATGCTTTGGCATTTTAACATTATTATATATTAATTTTAAGTGCCCCAATACTCTGTGAAACATGAGTATTGGTTCACAGGAACTATTTTAAAAGAATAATACAAAATGTGTGTTCATGTAAAATCTATGGAGAGCAGCTAAATTAAGAGTTTTTGTTTATTTATTTTTGTTTGATTTGTGTCTTTTTTTAAGCCACAATTCCCCCACCATACAAATTTTGTTTTATATATATACTATACATATATACTATATCTTAGGTTGTTTTTATATCTTAATTATTGTAAACAATGCTGCAAAAAACATAGGTGTTCATGCATCTTTTCAAAATAGTGTTTTTGAATTTTTTCTAATATATACCTAGAAGATTTTTTTCTCATTTATTTTCTTTACATCATTTTAATTGTATTTCAGGAGGCATATAATGAGGTGGTCTATGCTATACTATGATTCTCTCAATGGACATGTGTCTACTCCCTTTTACTTTGAAAAGGAAAGGAACTAGTATTTTTCCATTCAAAGATCCATGACACAAACTGAGCCAATTTAAGTCTTTCCCTAGGAAGAGCACTTTTCTTTATGGATACAGACATATGCATATACTAACACAAAGATGTTGGGGGCCATGATTTCCTGTGTATAGAATTGTGCCTATACAAGGAGAAAGTAAAGCCAGCATTCAAAGAGAAGACAAGAGATGGGGAAAACTTGAATGCTCTGAGGTCCTTGGTCATGTAATCTTTGTCTTCCCTCATGTTGCCTTGGGTTCTCCCCTTAAGAATTTTTATATTTTTTATTTTTGTTGTTTTTTTAGCTCTGTGAACAGCTCTAAAGTTTACCTGTCATTTTATAAACTATGTGATTTGAATCCCTCACTTTCATGCAAACAAGTTCTGACCAATAAAGACACCATGTATGCAAATAACATTTTGATTTTCTCCAAGTACCCACCATGCCCAATCATGTTTAGCTTTTAAGTTTAATTGGTATCAAGGATATTCAGGATTAGGTAAGCATTATAACATAAATATTTACTTTTCTATTAAAGTAAATAAAGTCTGTATAATATTACATAATGTGGTTGCATCATAGTTTAACTCATGGCCATATGGTGGGAACATTTTTACCAATTATAAATAATGCTGAAATACACATTTGTTTAAACTTTTATTTCTATATTTTAGGTTAAAATCTTAAGGTAGATTCCCAAACATGGGATTAATGTGTCAAAGGGATAAATATTTTAATGGTTTTAAATTCCTATAGACAAATTGCTTTCCAAAACAGATGTACTGATTTATCCTTCAACCAGAACTATTTTCACTATTAGGTAGTATTACTTTTTCAATATTTGTAATTTAGAAACTAAAATATTATAACTATTGATGTTTTAGTTTGTGTTTATTTGATTAACATGAAGTTAAACATCTTAATATATGTTATGCTGTTTAATGCACTTGACCTATTTGTATAAAATCAGATAATAGTTAATGAGAAATACTGCTCATATACTAACTTTGTGTGAATAATACAAATCAGCAGTTATGTGGAACTTAAGGCTTAGATGTTAAAAAATACGAAACATTTTTTTGTTAATTGTACTAAACTTTTTGCCTTATATTCAGACATTGGTGACAGAGAAGCATCGTGTAAATTTACTAAGCATACTACCTATGCTGGAGTTTTGATTGAAAATGCATTGTTAAAAATTTCTTTGTCATATGTAGGTAAACTACAGTGGTTATTTATTCAGCACTGAATAGCACAGACATATTTCAGAGCCCTCTCCTCTCCATTATCATGGGCATCTTAGTACTAAGAAAAGCATTACCCCCGTAGCAGGTTTTTAAAAACCACTCTCTCTCTAAGCAGCAGCGTGACTTTTGACACTTTCAGGCAGATTAAGAACTGAAGTCACAGCGGGCAGCCATAAGAGTCTAAACACACTGAGCAATGGGTCTCTCCATTGGTGGGAGGAAATTAGTGGCCAAAGCCCTTAAAACCATGGATCAATGGTGCTGATGTGCTACAGGGAAGCTATGAACAAGCTGCTTTCTTTTCTGTCTCACAGGGGGCATCAGAAGAGAGTGTGATTCGTTGAAGTCAATAGAGACCATTGTGAAAAGTAGTGTGTATGTGTGGATTTAAACTAACCTGAGATATAGCTAAAGGGAAAATAGAATATGTTGCTAAATCTATCATGATTACCTCCGACATTTTGGTCAAAAAATCTTCTCAGACATCTAACAAAATGAAAATAGCAAAAACCCGCAAATGTGAAAATCATATATTTTATTTTTGAAATGATCTAGTTGTAAAATAGTTTCATTTCAGGAATAACAGAGAAGACATATGCTCTTTCTTCTGACTTGATGAAAAATGACAGTCTCCAGTGCATCATAATTGACATAGTATACAGTATGATAAACTAGAATGCCAAAAGCATGGGAGCAAATATGCAGCTGAATTTAAGTCAAGATGGGCTCCATTAAAATTTATTACAGGTTGGAAGCTTCCATTCAGCTGATAAACAGGTTAACCTTAAATTTTCCTACCCACCCTTCTCTTGAGTTCTCCCCTTTGTACCCACTGCTTTTTCTGGACAAGAATAAGAACAACACAGAATAACTATTAAGTAGAAGAGAAGTAGAGCTAATGCTGAAAACCAATCAAGATGAGAGATGGAAGCTTCAATGAATTGACTATTTTGTCCAAGCTCCTTTAGCAGGTATATCTCTGGGTCGCTATCACTTATTAAAAATATATGCCTTACTGCTAAATCCTCATCTGATAGTTTGAAACATCATCTTTTGACTTCCAATAATGAGACAAGTGTATTCCCTCACACCATCCCTCTCTCCCTCCTTTTCTTTATAAAAATTGACATACCGGTATTCAGTTAAATCATTAATCCATGGTGACTTGATTATGATAATGTAAACGTCACCTGAAAAGTGGATGATATAATCCTATATAATAAAAGCCCAGTGACCGAAAACTGCGAAATGACCAGAATGACCAGAGATCAGAACAACTTGCAAACTGCATGCAGCCCCTCGCCCCAGCCGGCCCACCCCCCAACGAAGACCCCCACCCTGATCCAAGGCCCACATCAGGGCAGGCCGGCTGGCCTCCACCTGTGCACCGAGCCTCTAGCCTATATATTAAAAGGGTAATACACAAATTGACCCTAACAGAAGAACGACCAGAACAACCGCTCGACCAGTCACTATGAAGGTGGAAGGGACTGACCACTTCTCGGTCCTTTCCCCTGGTCAGCAGGTTCCAATCACCCAATGGGGAATGGGAAACTGGGGTGGGTGGAAGGGGACACAGGTGGGGCATGCCAAGGCCTCCACCCTGCCAGTTGCCCCACACACAGAGGGAGACCTGCAGTGTGGTGGGGCCAGCGAGCAGGCAGGAATGGCCAACCTCTAGGTCCCTACCCCTGGCCAGCAGGCTCTGAACCCTGATGGCAAAGGGGGAACCAGGGGTGGGGGTGGCAGGGGATGCAGACAGAGCCAGGCAAAGGCCCCCGCCCCACCAGTCGCCCCACACACAGAGGGTGACTCCTGGCAGGGGCAGGGCTGGTGAGTGGGTGGGAATAGCTGAACTCTCGGTCCCTTCTCCTGGCTGACAGGCCTCGATTGCCTGATGGCAAACAGGGAACCGAGGTGGGTAGTGGTGGGGGATGGGGCTGGCAAGCGGGTGGAATGGCCAACCTGTTGGTTCCTCCCCCCAGCTGGCAGGCTCCGATCACCTGATGGCAAACAGGGAACCGGGGGTGGGTGCCAGTGGGGGGGCGGGGCTGGCTGTGGGCAGCCTGGGAAGATGGCCCTTATCACAGGCCAGTCTTAGGGACCATACCGGTGCACAAATTTCATGTGCCAGGACTGTAGTCTTATGTAATAAAACGCTAATATGCAAATAGACTGAATAATGGAACTACTTGTCGCTATGACAAACACTGAATACCAGTGGGTGGACGCTCAATGCAGGAGCTGCCCCTGACAGTCAGTGAACTGCCCCTATGGGAGTGCTGCCCAACCAGAAGCCGGGCTCACTCTGGTGAGCGCAGCGGCAATGGCAGGAGCCTCTTCTGCCTCCACTGCAGGCAGGCGGTAAGGAGCGAGGGGTCCTGGACTGCAAGAGCCCCGGACTGTGAGAGGGATGTCTGACTGCCAGTTTAGGCCTGATTCCCTGATCAGGCCTAAGCCAGCACGCAGACATCCCCCTAGGGGTCCCAGACTGCTAGAGGGCACATGCCAGGCTGAGGGACCCCTCCAAGTGCAGAAGTTCTTGCACCAGGCCTCTAGTATAATTATATTTCTTCATGCTGCAGGTTTCTCTTTCAAACCATTATTACATTTCTGTCTTTCCTGAGTTAATTGCCTAATTCTTCATCATCAACCCTTTTAAAATGTATTTTTACTAACTATTTTATTTTGGTACACCAAAATCTTCCCTCTAAAATTTAATGTTCACTTGCTCAAAATTGGACTGATTTTACTCTTGTTGTCATCCTATGCTTTATTTTTTTGCTATATTATGTTTGATCAACTACATATACATCTACATATCTATCACTTTATCTAATTATTGGTTTACCCCTTATTTATATGAGTGTACTCTTAAATGACTTGCTAAGAAAAGATGGGTAGGAATTAAATTTCCTGAGTTCTTATATGAATTATGATGTCTATAATCTAATTAAAATAATTAATTGGCAGTTTGATTGGAAACAATATTCTACATAGACAATCTATGTTGACAAGTTTAAAGTAAGTATGATTCTTATTGCTCTTTAGGTGATATGTGTGTATATATATATATATATATATATATATATATATATATGTATATACATACATATATATACATACACACACACACTAGAGGCACGGTGTACAAAATTCATGCATGGGAGGGGTCTCCTCAGCCCAGCCTGCACCCTCTCCAATCCGGGACCCCTTGGGGGATGTTCGACTGCTGGTTTAGGCCCAATCCCAAGAATCTGGCCTAAACCAGCAGTAGGACATCCCTCTCACAATCCAGGACCGCTGGCTCCTAACTGCTCACCTGCCTGCCTGCCTGGACCCCTTGGGGGATGTTCGACTGCTGGTTTAGGCCCAATCCCCAGAATCTGGCCTAAACCAGCAGTCGGACATCCCTCTCACAATCCAGGACCTTTGGCTACTAACTGCTCACCTGCCTGCCTGCCTGATTGCCCCAAA
The DNA here is from genome assembly GCF_000147115.1 of Myotis lucifugus. Taxonomy (NCBI): domain Eukaryota; kingdom Metazoa; phylum Chordata; class Mammalia; order Chiroptera; family Vespertilionidae; genus Myotis; species Myotis lucifugus. Next base: position 15,528,284 of record NW_005871058.1, on the reverse strand, counting down.
CTGCCCCCCTGCCTGCCTGATCACCCCTAACTGCCTCTGCCTGCCAGCCTGGTCACCCCCAACTGCCCGCTGCCTGCCTGGTAGCCCCCAACTAACCCCCCCAGCCTGGGCACTCCTAACTGCCTTCCCCCGCCATCCTGGTCTCCCCCAACTGCCATTTCCTGCCAGTTGGTCGCCCCCAACTGCCCCCCCACACTGGCCTGGTCACCCCTCACTGCCCCCCTGCCAGCCTGGTCGCCCCCAACTGCCCCTCCCTGCAGGTCTTGTTGCCCCACGCAGCCTGCTGTTAGGTCATCTGTCCGATTGTTTTGGTCATGACGGCCGCTGGCTTTTTATATATTAGGATAATTTTTAAAGATTTTCCATTTATTTGTGTTCTGTAATTTTATAATGATCTTTATTTGAATATTTTTTCATTTATTTTTCTGAGCTCCTATGAAATTTCTCTCTAAAAATGTGTTTTTTTCAATTCTGGAACCTCAACTTGTATTACTCCTTTGACAATTTCCTCTTCTACATCTTGCTATTTTTACTTACTAGGTTTCTTAATGCTAGAATTCTTAGATTGATTTTTTTCCTTCATTAAAATGATACTAAATCTTTCACTTTTCTGTCTTGTTTGTTTGTTAATCCTCACCCAAGGATATTTTCCCATTGATTTTGAGAAAGAGTGGAAGGGAGGGGGAGAAAGGAGAGAGAGAGAGAGAGAGAGAGAGAGAGAGAGAGAGAGAGAGAGAGAGAGAAAGAGAGAGAGAGAGAGAGAGAGAGAGAGAGAGAGAGAGAGAGAGAGAGAGAGAAGCATGGATGTGAGAGAGACACATCGATTGGTTGCCTCCCACACTTGCCCAGACCGGGGCTGGGGTTTAAGCCTGCAACCAAAGTATGTGCCTTGACCAGAATCAAACCCAGGATCTTTCAGTCTGTAGTCCTATGTTCTATCCACTGAGCAAAACTGGCTAGAGCATCTTTTTAAAAAATTTAAATGATCATAGGTTAACTTTCCAAGAGCTAGTTCTTGTTCTCTGATTGCTCTATGCTGTATTTTGGGTGCAATATCTTCTCCCATCTGTACATTTGAAGATATACTTTTAAAAAAATATTCATGTAGTTTTTTCCTTCTATAAAATTGCATTTTATGTTTGATTTTTAGTGTTCTTTCTATGTCATATTAGAGACTTTTGGGGCTATGTTCTAATTTAGGAACCAAATTCTTTAGGTCTTCTGTGCATGTGGATGTGGCATGTTAGGTAGAAATATTTGCTTTAATATAAATGAGTAGAGTCTTGAATATTTCTTTGTAGTATTTCTAAACACTAAAATAGAGAAGTATTGTTGTTGTTTTCACTTACTGTTTTAAGTTTATCTAAAATGGAAGCTTAAGGACTTCTTGCTAAGGAGATATAACCTGAAAGTGGAAAAAAGGGTTGTAGTGTTTTCTACATACAGATTTAATCTTAATCCCACTGTTTTCTGTCCTGTCTTTTGTTCTGGCTTTTATTGTAGTAAGTAGCTAGCATGTTCAGAGCTTTTTTTTTTTTTTTTGGATAGGAGTAAGGAGTCAAATTGGTTACCTCCTCGTTAGTATTCCCTCTAGGCTGTGGGATTATTCCACCTCCCCCCTCCCCGCTCCCCCGCCTAACACACACACAGAGCTTCCATCCTACAGAAGCATACTGAAATCTCTAATACATTAATGTACACCTTTACTCTTATACTCTTTGTTAATTTGGATTTATGTGGTTTTTTTTATTCCTTTACTTTTATTACAGTAGGTTTTCTGGAGAAATACAAGAGATGCATTTGAAGTCAATCTATCATCTTTTAATAGAAGTCCTTCATTGCACTTTTTAAAAAAGGTCATCTTTATAATCAAAAAGGGAATTGGGGATGGGTTAAACTTCATCTACAACCTTGGAAAGAATATTGTTTTAAGCATTGTCTTTTATTTAAATTAGCTTAATGTCCCCGTATACTTCATAAACCCTTTCGCTTTCCCAAGGAATCATCCTGTTACTTCACTTCTTTGTGCTTTCTACTCCAATTACCTCCTCAAGAAGTAGCTTATATAGCACTTCCCAGGAAACCTTCTCTGATTCACAGTATGTATTAAATAACCTTCCTCTGTAATCCAATTGCATACTATTTGTATTTTATTGAACTTTATATGAATTTATCTGTTTCACCAACTATATTAAAATCCTTATCTTCCCATCACCTAACAGTTTTTAACCAGATGTAGAAGTAATAGCATGTATTTTTAAATATTTAGCAAATGGATAAATGAATAAAATAACTGTGCCTTTTATAAGTATGTGTTCAACATGAGCCACTAGTATAAAATAGTTGGCAAAATATTGCAGTTTGAAGTGGAGTTAAAGAAAATATAATATTCTAAAAAATAAAAGGTAAAGATTTGCCATAGGTTCAATCACATCTTGAAAATTGTTCATAATTAAATTTTAATAGATATATTAAGAAACATAATTGTAGTATAATAAAATGTGGGCGAACATGATATATAGAAGTTGAAAACCGTGAGGGAAGAGCAATGAAGTAAATAAGAAATTTTCATCTGATACATTGAAGGTTCTAGGACATGATGGATATCCCCAAATATGTGAAGAGTTTTTGGTATGGTTGTAGGATTTATAATTTTATCAAAGTTTAACTTCAAAAGAGAAATCTAGGTGAATAAATAGTAGAATTTTTGTTCAATATGAATAAGAATTCCCTAACCAGAGGAATGGCTTTCTTTCTCCTTCATGAAAGGTACCAAATTGACTTCATCTCTGGGATGTTTTAGTAAGTTTTTCTGCGAAAGGTCAGAAGTTGAACTATTGGACCTCTAAGGAGCCCTTCAATATCAAGCATTTGACAGTGGAATAAAAGGACTGAGCTGAATTGAGATGTCATCCAGATAGCAGAGAAGCAGCAACTATGTATTTCCTTTTACAATCACAGAGGAAATATGATATTTACTTTACATTCATTATTAGATCTTAATATGATGAAGAATGCTTTCCTGATCCTTTGTACTAGAAGAGTGAGCTTTTACATCTCTCCTAAGTTTCCAACAAAATTGAACCACTCTTCTTCAATTGTTCCCCCCAAATGTTTATCAGAAATATCCTGTGATCTATTAAATAGATTATCTTACTTCAAAATATAATGATAGAAGTTTTTTAAAAAAATATATTTTATTGACTTCAGAGAGGAAGAGAGAGGGAGAGATAGAAACATGAATGATCAAAGAGAATCATTGAACAGCTGTCTCTGCATGCCCCCTCCTGGGGATTCAGCCCACAATTTGGGCATGTGCCCTGACTGGGAATTGAACTGTGACTTCCCCGTTCATAGGTTGATGCTCAACCACTGAGCCACACCGGCCAGACTACAGCTAGAAGTTTTAAAATTCAATTGGAGTTATTTATTACACTTCAGACATACTTGATATTTAAACTTTTTGTAATTATAGTATAAATAATCTATGTGTACTTGACACTTCGATTTTCTTTTGATGACCCTCATACTGAGTTCTGCATCTAAAGAACATTTGGCAAAAAAAAAAGAACTTCTGCCTACATTTTGATTTTAGATAAGAGCCTGCAGGAATCCCACAAGGTTACTATGCCGAGACAGATGTTTGCTATAAACTACAGTTCAATCCAATGTGCCGCCACTGTCTACTTTCTCTTCCATATATCATACCAAAAAATAACAAGATAATAGAAAACAAGTTTTGATTCCAGAATAATTTTGGTTGATGATGATGAATGAAGCAGAATAGACAGCTTGATTTTCATAAGTTAAATTGAACTTGCAGTGCCAACTGCAGCAACAACAGCAAAAAGATTAGCAGACATGACAAGGAAAAGAGAAGAATTTATGTGCAAAGGCATAATGCCATTTGAAAAAAAAACAGGTGTTATGAAAATGTATAAATGCATAGATACTGAAATGCTGGCAGGGAGAAACGCACGCTAAAATACATTATCTAATGTTGGAAGCTATTGTTAAAGAGAATCAGGGCCAAATAAACAGAGTAATGTAGTTTCAGGAAATAACTTCATTTTATTTGGGTTATAAGAAACCATACCCAGGCTGTTTGGGCATACAATACAAGTAATCATAAGGGACTACAATCTACCTAGACTCCAAAGGATAAAATGGCCTAGGTGACATCCATGAATATATAACAAACATTCCCCATCATTCACCTATCACCCTTTATAAAGCAAAAGGCCCTTCATGGAGCAGTATCTTGAGGTTACACTATGAAAACTACAATCAGTTGTTTCTCCATTAGTAGGTTCAAGAGATTGTGACATTAATTTCTTCCTCCAGTTTATAACTTCTTAGGAAGCAAACTGAAAAATTAATCAAATCGATTTTAAAATGTTGATTTTAACCTAAAAACCATCTGCATTTTGCTCTACTAATAGGATTGTTTAGTTTTTAAAATTATGTACTTTGTATTAAAATAAATTCCTGGCCTGGCTGGCATGGTTCAGTGGTTGAGCATCAACCTATGTACCAGGTGCTCAGGGTTTGATTCTGAGTCAGAGCACATGCTGAGTTGTGAGTTGTGGGCTGGATCCCCAGTAGGAGGTGTGCAGGAGGCAGCTGATCAATGATTCTCTCTCATCATTGATGTTTCTATCTGTCTGCCTCTCATTCCCTTCCTCTCTGAAATCAATACAAATAAAATAAAAATAAATTTGTGGTATTGCCTGTATCTCTATATAAAACTGAAACAGTTTTTGTCTTCATTCAGGCTAAATTGATAACTATGTTTATGTTTCTCTCACACCAACCCCCAGGTTAATGAAATATTCCCAAACTCTTTAATTCTTGATATTAAAGTGACTTTAAGTATATTTCAGTTTGTTTTGTGTGATATTAATTTTCATTGGTAAGATGCCAATGGATTTGTAACTATGAAATTATGAATTAATCTCAAGAAAATAACCTAGTACCTTATGTTGATGTTCTTTCTGCTGTGTGTATAAGTAGTTGACATAACAGCATAGAAATTTAAAAAAAAATAAACAACAAGGAGTGCATTCAATGCAATCTATCTTCAAAGAATCCTATGTATATTTGTTTAAACTTAATCAGATTACTTAATTCCTTGAACTTTAAATTATTTTCATTTGTAATATTTGTCAGTTGGTTTGAATGATCCCTAATGCTCAAAACAGACCTATTACATTGTGTCATATTGCCAGAATATCCTGAGGCACTGGCCTTTAAAGGTCAACAGAAATTGTTTAACTATTTTTATTATTTAACAAAATTGTATATAGCCAATATATTTGGCTGAGCATGAAGATGGTGTTAGGATATATTATCAAAGAAATTACTGGTTCACTTTTATAAACTATTATCTCTTGTAATAAATCATATCCAATAAGATATAGGAGAAATTATTAAGAAGAATGCTGGAATTTCTTTAAATTAATGAGGAGTGGCAGCGATATCTAGCTTTAATTATTTCTTTCAAGATAAAAAAGTGATCTCCATCTACTGCATTGAAAACAGTGTTCACAAGTGAGTACAAATACCCCCATATGTGTACCTAAGCATGTGCTCATGTGTGAATATGGAGTGTATTATTTTATTTTAAATAAAACATTGTTGTACATAATATTCTTACTTTGCTTACAAATGTCATGTATTACCAGGATGTATAAATAAAGGGCAAAAAAACCCACAAAAACATTGTTGCTGATTTGGGTTTTTGCAGGAAACTTTAAAACTATAGCTAAACTTTTTGATGTCACTACTGTCATCAGAGAATACATTAGTGAAGAAAGGTCATGATATAAATTATTACCTGCTGCATTGCCCCTTTATGTTCTATTTGCAACAATTGAAAAATTCTTATATTAGGTAGAAAGTGACAACTGAAAATTAGGAGAAAAATAATTGTAATTCTGTTTTCTTCTGGGGATATACTAAATCTCTATTTGTGAGTATTTATAAGATATCTAACTCTCTAATAATGTAGAAACTACAACTACAACAAACAGGGTTTATCTGGTCATATACATCACCAAAACAACAGAAAAGATACATTTTTATAATTTAACAGAATATTATTGGTGTTTTACACATTGTCAATTATTAATATTTGATATTATAGCACTCATTTCCATTTGTCATCACCTGCTGGCTGAAGTGTTTCAAGCTCTTTATGGAGAATTCTGCACCTAAGCCAAAACAGATTCCAGGTTAATATATTCCCTGTATTCACTATTCCGCTTCCACAATTTTTAGCATGGGCTAATCAAGTTTCATCTATACAGCAGCTCTCTTTTTCTTCCTTGCATTAATTAAATCCCAAGCTTCAAATAGTTTTACTGTACATTCTTTCAAAATGTTTCTAAATGATGAAAAACATTTTTCTTTAATATAATCACACCATCATAGCACTTTATCATTTTAATTAGGTGATCAATTATCTAGTTATTATCAGTAATCCAGCTCAAATCAGAATCCTATAATTATTCAAATTGCATTTTGTTTACGTGTCTCAAAGCTCCTTTAAAATTGAGGATTGTGAGAGAAACCAAGATGGCGGCATAGGTAAACACCAGAGATTGCTGCCTCGAACAACCACTTCAAAAATACAACTAAAAGACGGAACGGACATCATCCAGAACCACAGGAAGGCTGGCTGAGTGGAAGTTCTACAACTAGGAGGAAAGAGAAAAGCATACCGAGGCTCAGAGGAGGCGCAGTGCTGAAGTAAAATACTAAGGTGCGGAGTGCATGCGGAGCGGGCTGGAGGCTGAGGGCGCGGTTGTCATTTTCAATCGGGAGGGAGTCTCAGGCTCTGAGCTCCAGTTCCGGACGAGTCTCTAAGGACCCAGACTCATACAGGAGAAGCGGGACTGTCTGGCATCGCTCAGAACCCTAGGGCAGCTTTCTCTCCGTGGGGCTTGCAGCGATTACTGGGACACTGAGAAGCAGAGCCTCTGAGGGCAAGACTGAGAGCAGCCATAATTGCTAACCCCGCCCTGTTGATCCTGTGGGACCTGCCCCGCCCAAGCCCTGCAGGGAGGCTTTTGCTGGATAGCCTCAGGCAAAGGCTAGATTAGCACCTCCCTAGAAATCCAGGAGCCAGGAAGCCCAGAGGTCAGAGTGGGACCATCCAGTTTGCAGCTCCGTGGAACCATAAAAGACACACTCAGGGGGCAGACTCAGTGAGCACCAAAGCCCCATCGAAGCAAGTCTAGCCCCAGAGGGGTGTCTCCAGCACAGAAGTTCTTCCACCGCAGACACAGCTGATTCTCACTGCCAATTTGCCTGGAGGTCAATTCCTCACAGTGATAACTACAACAATCAAGGCTTAACTACAACAAGACTGTGCACAAAGCCCACAAGGGGGTGCACCAAGAGTGTCTACCTCAGGTAATTGGGACACTTAGCACAGATAGGCACTCTATTGACACAGCGAAGCATAAAAAATGCCTAGACAAAGAAACAGGACACAAACGACAGAATTGGAGGAAAGCAAACTTGGATATAGAGTTCAAAACCACACTTTTAAGGTCTTTAAAGAACTGTTTAGAAGCCGCCGATAAATTGAGTAAGGCCTTCGAAAAGACTGGTAAGACCGCCCATAAATGTAGTGAGATCCTCAAGAAATCTAATGAGACCCTCGATGTTGTGATAAAGGACCAACTAGAAATTAAGCATACACTGACTGAAATAAAGAATATTATACAGACTCCCAACAGCAGACCAGAGGGTCGCAAGGATCAAGTCAAAGATTTGAAATACAAAGAAGCAAAAAACACCCAACCGGAAAAGCAAAATGAAAAAAGAATCCAAAAATACAAAGATAGTGTAAGGAGCCTCTGGGACAGCTTCAAGCGTACCAACATCCGAATTATAGGGGTGCCAGAAGATGAGAGAGAGCAAGATATTGAAAACCTATTTGAAGAAATAATGACAGAAAACTTCCCCTACTTGGTGAAAGGAATAGACTTCCAAGTCCAGGAAGCGCAGAGAACCCCAAACAAAAGGAATCCAAAGAGGACCACACCAAGACACATCATAATTAAAATGCCAAGAACAAAAGACAAAGAGAGAATCCTAAAAGCAGCAAGAGAAAGAAAATCAGTTACCTACAAGGGAGTACCCATATGACTGTCAGCTGATTTCTCAACAGAAACTTTGCAGGCCAGAAGGGAGTGGCAAGAAATATTCAAAGTGATGAATACCAAGAACCTACAACCAAGACTACTTTATCCAGCAAAGCTATCATTCAGAAGTGAAGGCCAGATAAAGAGCTTCACAGATAAGAAAAAGCTAAAGGAGTTCATCACCACCAAACCAGTATTATATGAAATGCTGAAAGGTATCCTTTAAGAAGAGGAAGAAGAAGAAAAAGGTAAAGATACAAATTATGAACAACAAATACACATCTATCAACAAGTGAATCTAAAAATCAAGTGAATAAATAATCTGATGAACTGGTGATTGTAATAGAATCAGGGACATAGAAAGGGAATGGACTGACTATTCTTGGGGGGCGGGGGAGAAAGGAGTGTGGGGGTGAGTGAAGAGATTAGACAATAATCGTGCACCTGTGGATGAGGACAGTGGGTGGGGAGTGAGGGCAGAGGGTGGGGTTGGAACTGGGTGGAGGGGAGTTATGGTGGGAAAAAAGAGTAACTAATGTAATAATCTGAACAATAAAGATTTAATTAAAAAAAAATTGAGGATTGTGGCCCTACCTGGCAAGAATTTGGCTCAGTGGATAGAGTGTTGGCCAAAGGGTCCGAGGTTTGATTCCTGTCAAGGGCACCTGCCTCAGTTGCAGGCTCCTCCCTGGCCTGGGTCCTGGTCGGGGCTTGTGCAGGAGGCAACCAATGGATGTGTTTCTCTCATATCAATATTTCTCTCTGTCTTTCCCTCTTTCTTCCACTTTCTCTAAAAAAATAATCAATGGAAAAATATCCTTGGGTAAAAATTAAAATAAAATAAAATTGAGGATTCTTATCCCTCCTTGTTTATCCTTACATCATTTTAAATATATTTTTATTGATTTTGGGGGGTTACATTGGTTAATAAAATTACATATGTTTCAAATGTGCAATTCTATAATACATTCTCTGTATATTGTATGTGTTTACCACCTGAAGTCATATTTTTTTGTAACAATTTATGCCGCCTTTACCTCTTCTTCCTGCCCCACTCTCCTTTCCTTCTGATAATCACATACTGTTGTCTGTGTCTATGTGTTTTGTTTTGTTTTTGTCTTTTTTTATTTTGTATTTTTTGCTTAACACCTTCACCCATTTCACCTAGAGCCCAACCCCCTCTCCTCTGAACAGCTGTCAGTCTGCTCTCTGTATCTATAAGTCTGTTTCTGTTTTGTTTGTTTACTTTGTTCATTAAATTCCACATATAAGTGAGATCAAATGGATTTTATCTTTCTTTGACAGGCTTATTTCACTTAGTATAATACTTTCCAGGTCCATCCATTCTGTTAAAAAAGGTAAGATATCTTTCTTTTTTATGGCTGTAGCTAACTCTTCCAGTACTCCTTACATCAATTTTCTTTTATTTTTTTAAGAAGCAGAAGTCATTTGTCTTGTGGGGTATCCCACATTCTGTATTTTGTTAATTACATTTTCATGGTATCTTTGAATGTGTTTCTTTGACCTACAATTACCATAAACTGGAAATGAGATCTAGAGACTTTATTAATTTCAGGTTCAATATTTTTCTATTTTTTGAAATGATGTATTTTTTATTTACAAATTGTGACACATCAAAAATTGTTTCCATTTTTGTAATAATAAAATCAGTCACTGGATGAAATTGTCAGTCTGACCCATCTTTTATAAAGATTCTTATTAGGTTTTCCACATTTTCCATTGCCAATCATCCCAGTTATATTTTTCACATATCTAACTTTAAGATGCATATTCACTATTTCGTTGCATTAATGTACTTACCTACTTGTGAATTGATACAGCATAGTTTAAATTATTCTGATTTGTAGCATAAAAATTTTTAAATCACTGCTTAAGTTCCAAAATAAATCCCACTATAACTCTGATATAATTACTTCAACTTGAAAAATAAATATCCTATGCCCATATTAAAGAGGTTTTTATAACATATAATAAGTTCATATTTTGTATATGGTATATTTATTTGTCATGCATACATATATAATAGAAAAGCCCAGTATATATAGAGTGCCCCCCAAAATGTATACGCATATAATTTTTGAAAACTGAATGGATGTTTCTTTCTTTTCAGGTTTAACCCATTGGAATTAATAATTATTCAGAGTGTGTATACATTTTGGGACACCGTGTATAAATTATTGCATCATTTTATTTTATGTTATTTTTTATTCTTTCCTTGTTACTCCACAGCTGTTCCTAATGACAATGAGATCATTATTCCCATTATGATTTAAACTGATTATTACTGGTATAAAGAAAATCTATTTAATTTTGTATATATTGTCCAGACACTTTAGTAGACTTTCATTAGTCATAATATTCTTGATAATTTTAATTGTAAAATATAAACTCTGCTGATAATGATAATTATTTCAGTCAACATTTAAAATATTTTTCTGATATCACAAAATTAGCTACAACGCTGAGAACAGTATTGAGAATCATTAGTTTTATTAAGCTTCCTGTTTGTTGTTTATTTAGATTTAATTAAATATTTCTATTACTTCTGTTAAGTATGATGCTTTCTATTGGTTGCAGGTATTTTTATGATGTTTAAAATATTTGGAATTATACACTTGAAGCCTATATAATGTTATTAACCAATGTCACCCCAATATATCTCATTAAAATATTTAAAATGTTCCTTATAGTTAATTATTGAGTAAGCTTAAGGGCAATTAACATTAACAATAATCAAGAAGTCCTGCTTCTCCTTCACCTTGTTCTTTTCTTTATTCAGGAGGTAAACAAAAAGGGATGTAAGTCCTTTAAATATGTTTCTATGCCACCTGGCTCTATGTGAAGCTTTGTCAGTAAAGGATATTGGAGAGTCATTGCAGGAGGAAGGGTATTTCCTAGTAGCATGCAGAAAGCTGCTGTATTGCAGACAGCCACAGCTCTTAACAGTATGTGGCAGCAGGCAGCAGGCAGCACCAAGCAGCTTCTCCCAGCACACCACTCTGGAGATTTTTACCGCAGAGTACCTCTGATGAGAACCCTCCCTGTGAACACACTTCCCAGGTTCCCTCAAGGGTGGCTATATGGTGGCACTACTTATTCAGTGAGCATTGTCTGCGCCCTCTTCAACAAGCTCTAATTCTCACTTGAGTGGTGGTGGTGGTGGTGGTGTGTGTAGAGGTTCTTCCTTGGGCATCCGTCTCAGCCTGAGGATCCTTGGAGGGCATCTGGTCCTGTCCAAATGTCCACAAAGACAGTTAGGTCACACCAATAAAGGTCATTAAAAGTTGGTCCTCTCTACACATCTACATTTAGAAAATATCCCTGAGTACAGATACCCCATAATGCTTATTTATGGTTTTGATTTACAGGATTAATGCATAAAAGTACTATCGTATTTTGCCTAAATAATTGTGTTGTGGCTGCAGTATCGTCAATACTAACTTTTCCTGCCTTGGTAGCCTAGCTGGTCCCGTCTCATGGGGTTGTGTGGATAGGATGGCATGGACCACATGTTCCCATGGATGTTTTGGATGGGCCTAAATGTCTACTAGTCTTTGAGGAGAACAGGCTGCTCCAAATATCTGCTATTTCTATATCTTTAGAGTTCTCTTTACTTCTTCTAGCCAATTCTATGGGGCGTTATTTTTTTCCAATTTCCTGCTATAGTTGATAATTCTTTTAAAAAAGAGATTTTTAACACTCAAAAACTGTGTAATTTCTTATTCCTGATTGGACCTCAACTCATATAATATGTATATAACTATAACTCATTCAACTTTATTGCTATATAGTGTTCTGTAATATGACTGCCCATGATTCCTTCATCCATTCTTTTGTTAATGGAAATTTATGTTGCTATTTTTTTATATTACAAATAATGCTCTTATGGTATACTAATATAAACGTTTTTCCAGAATATTAAAGAATTTCTGGGAATATATATATCTTATAGTAGAAAAGGCTAATAATTTACCAACATGATTTATAAATTAACACTTTGACCAGCAGCAAATGAATGTTCAGTTGCTTTATATTTAATCAATAAATGGTATTGTCAAACATTCAGAAATAATATCTGTCAATACAATTGATCCAAAATGGTGTTTTACTGAAATTTTAATCTTCATGATAACTCATGTCTCTCAGTTATTTTTTATCTGCTTTAGAAGATCTATTTCTGTGTTTTATTCCATTTTTTATTGATTTGTTTGCCTTTTATTATTGATTTGAATAAGTTCTTCATATATTCTGGATATTAATTCCTTTTAAGTTACTTGTCCTATTAATAACTTTTCACTCTGTGATTTTTATTTTACACTCTTTAGAACATATTTCAATTGATAGAAAGTTTAATTTTAATAAAATTTATTAAAGATTTACTTTAAAGTTAATAAAGTTCAAAAGGTATTACTTTATACCAGGGGCCCAGTGCACGAATTTGTGCACCTTGAAAGGAACTGTGGGCCTCCAGGCTGTCGTGGGCACAGGGGCGGGTCTCGGCCCATTCTCCAAGCCCCCGCTTGGCCCCTTCCACCATGGCCCCTGGTCCCCTGTCTGCTGGTAGCCCCGCTCCTGCCATCACCACCACTCCCATGCACTGAGGGCGCAAAGCAATTGGGGCTGGCACCAGCAGCCGGTGCAAGCGGGGCTGGTGTCGTCAGTGGGTGCAAGCAGCTGCTGTTGCCCCAATTGCCCCTAAGGGGCAGGGGGAGGTGAAGAAGCCCTCAGGGGCAATCAGGGGCTGGCAGCTGCCTCTTGCACCCACTGACAGTCCCAAAGTGATCGGGACTGGCACCGGATGCCAGCAGTGGATGCGAGCGGCAGCTCTGGCGCCAGCTGCAGGTATGAGAGGGGTTGGTGCCAGCAGTGGGTGCGAGTGGCGGCTCCAGTTCTGGCAGCGGATGTGAGTGGGGCCGGTGCCATCAGCAGGTGCCAATAGCGGCTGCTACCCCAATCTCCCCTCAGGAGCAGGGGGAGGTGGTGAAGCCCTGAGGGGTGATCGAGGCTGGCAGCCATCACTGGCACCTGCTGCCGGCACCAAGTGATTGGGGCCTGCGCCGAGCACTGGCAGCAGGGGCATGTGGCAGCTCTGGCGCTGGCAGTGGGTGCAAGTGGGGCTGGTGCTGGCAGCGGATGCAAGTGCCAGGTGGGTCGTGGCACAGAGGAGCAAAGAATTTTCAGTAACCAACAGGGGCTTGTGCCGATGACAGCGACCAGTGCCCCGCTGTTGTCTGGCACCCCCCTCACCTACTCCACCATCCCGCCATGGCCAATGCCCACCATGTTCCACACTCTGCCACCTGCTCTCAACACCTGCCATGTTCTGCATGCGCTCCCTGGTGGTCAGCACATGTCATAGTGACCGGTTGTTTGGTTGTTCTGCAGTTCGGTCTATTTGCATATTAGGGTTTTATATATATAGATTGTATTTTCAGGGATTTTAAGCCACATAAATTGATATCTTTTAATATATTCTTATTGATTTCAGAGAGGAAGTGTGAAGGAAAGAGATAGAAACATCAATGATGAAAGAGAATCCTTGATCCACTGCCTCTTGCACGCCCCACACTGGGGATTGAGCCTGCAACCAGGTGGGCATGTGCTGGGCATGTGCCCTGACTGGGAATTGAATCAGGATCTCTTGGTTCATAGGTCAACATTTAACCACTGAATAACACTTGACTGGCTATAAATTGATTGTTTTAAAGCTTATACTGCTTTTTTTGTGCTTGATATAAAGTGAAAACAACATTTGATTATTTTCCATATTGATCATAATTGTTTCAGCAGCAGATATTGTTTTTTCTTAATTTTCTACACTGGATTGTAATGGAAGTTCTGTCATCAATACAATTTCCATATATTTATGGGTATACTCATTTTTCTTTTCTATTCTCTGACTTATTTATTATAACACCTATAATATAGTATCTTAATTAAGCTTTGATTTTGAACGGTCAAATAGGCATCCATTTCACTTTGTTCTAGGTATGTCTTACTTCCTTTTGATCATTTGCTCTTCAATATAAAAACATGAGTCTTTTTTCCATTTACATGAAAAACTGTTGGAATTTAGATACAAATTATAATGTATCTTGTTGAACAATTTGTTGTTTGTTAGGGTACTAGATATGCTAAAGTACATGTTATAGATATGTAGGTTGTTCTGTAGTTGGAGAATAAGAATTATTAAAACATTATTCATGTCTTGGTTTTCCTAAGTTTTTTTAAGGCTTATTTATTTTGAAGTATTCTCAGAATTCCATTCTGCTGTTAACATAGGCATTCCCTTTTGTCTCCTCAAGATTCTTTTCTTAAAAATAGCTTAACCCTTGCCCTGACTGGTGTGCTCAGTGGTTAGAATGTCAGCCTGCACACCAATGGGTTGTGGGTTCAATCCCCAGCCCAGGTTGGGGTTCATGTGTGAAGCAACCAGTTGAGCGACACATTGATGTCTCTTTCTCTCTCTCTCCCTCCCTCACTACCATTCTCTCTAAAATCAATGGAAAAATATCCCCGGGTGAGGATTAACAACAACAACAAAAACAAAACAGCTTAAACCCAAATTAATATCATGTTCAGTTTTCACATGTTTTTGCTTGAAGACATTAACAACCTCCATGGGTTAAACAAAAAAGCTTACTGCACTCTGACTAATACTGCTGCTTGGAGAAGTATAGCAGAGCAACTCTTGGGGAAATTTGGAAAGTCAAAAATTAGACATTGATAAGTTCTATGAGGATTTATTCCAAAATATTTTTTTGCTGAAATGCCTCGGATTTATTTTATCGCAGTCCCAGTGGAACCATGTTTCCTTATATAATTTCTTCACTGATTGAGTTCATCTGGTCCTTTGTACGCTTGGTAAGAGTTGAATCATGTATTTGAAGAACACACATAATTGGAGAATAATAGATAAGCAATACAAATGTTAGATGGGGGGGAATTTAAAATAAAACAACTATTGTTTATACATTAAACCATTGAATAAATTGTTTAGAGGAAATGTAAAGCTGGCATAAAATATAATTACAGTAAAATAGAAAGCAGGCATATAAGCATAAATAAAAAGCAAAGGACACCTTTTTGTGGTAGAAGAATAAAATCAAGAATTATATACCCATATTATAACTTTTCATAAGATCATTGCAATTCCCTATTCTTTTTAAAATATATATATATATATATATATATTTCGATTTTAGAGACAGCAGAAGGGAGAGGGAGGCACAGAGACATATATGAGAGAGACATCTATAGGCTGCTTCCTGCATGCCACCTCCTGGGGGAATAGAACTGGTGACCTCTTGGTGCATGGGATGACACTGAACCAACTGAACCACACTGGCTGGGCACAATTCACTATTCTTTATTATTATTTAAGTAAACTCAATAGAATTTGTTAAAATAGCACAAACATTTTAGCAATATACTTTAAGGTGTGTGTGTGTGTGTGTGTGTGTGTGCGTTTGTTGCTATTGTTTGTAATTTAAATAGATATACATATGGACTCTATTTTACATTGCATCATATTTATGAAAAAACAGTCCCTAAAAGTAATTTTGTATTTCCCTATATATTTCATTATTGAAAAACTGTGCATTTCCTTGTTAATGAAATTAAAGTTATCGCATATTCTGTTCCATTTTGAGTGAAGTGGAATTTTGTTATATATTCCTTTTGTGCGTGTGGCAGTAAAACCTGCATTTAAAACTTAGTTTGGAGATAGTTGATCTTAGAGTGTTTTATGTGAACTATTTTAAATCAGTTGTTGACTTGTCTGTTTAGTGTAAGTTATCTCAAGACTTGGATGTACTATGTCACCTTACAGATAGTTGGAAAAGTGAAGAAAGTTGAAGTAAAAGAGTAGAAAAATGTCATTGTAAGTAAAAAGCTAATTTGGTTAATGTGATTGCAGAATAGCTACAAGACATTAAAAAGTATAATTCCAATCAGTTACAAAGGTAAGTAGAATCACAAAAATAAAACTAGACTTATATGTCAGGCTAGGAATTTAGAAATTTATTTATTACACTATGTATAATACACTTCTTTTGTGAAGACATATATTAACAAGATAGGTAGAATTTAACCAGGTACTCTTCTTAGGATATTTATTTAGCAATTTATAATTTTAAATGTACTCCATTAGCTCCAAATACAGTGGAATAATACTCAATTAATATGACTTATGCTATACTAAAACCAAAAATTTAATGTTATATCAATTAATATACAACTAAACTCATTATAGGTAGTAGGGAAAGGGAAAGAAGTAGTTTTATTTAATGTTACAACATATTGTCTTAATTTTCTTTAACATTTTCAAGTTACTTGGGAAGATGTAACCATTCCTTTCTTTCTGTGAACTTTGATGCAAATGCAAATAAAAATTTCAATAATAAGTATGTAGATTTCTTTGGGGATCTAATGCAAGTTGGGTATAACTATAAATACTTGAAACTTGATCATAGGTTCAAGTTCTAATAAGTGGTTTTAAGACTTTATTTTTCAAGAGCAGATTTAATTTTACAACAAAATTGAGAGGAAGGTATGAATATTTCCCATATATCCACTATCTCCAGGAAATTCTGATATCTATATATTTCAAGAAATGTTATTTGTGCGATGTAATTTACTATTGCCTTATTAACAAATATTTAGTTCTCTAGTTTGATAAGAATTTATGTCATGTCAAATACAACTGAATGAAAATGTTCTCTATGTATTATATATGTGTGAAATTAACTATGCAGAAAAGTGTGAACATGGAAAAATAGTAGTTCTGTTTGTTTCTACTGTGAAACGACCTTCTCAACTTATTACCATTAATTCTATGTTTCCTTCTTTGATTTTAACTTATATTAATCCTATAAAGGTCATTGCATATTATTCTAGTCAACACACCATCTGTCTAGTCATAACTCAATTAAATAGCATACAGAGATCTGATTAAATTTCTGAGAAAATGTGATATAGTGAAAATCCATGAGTTTGAGTGAAAAATATGTTACACTGACCTTCAGTTGAATTTTATGAGTATTTACTTAAAACTATAGACTTGTTGTGGAATACAGATATTATTAATCTGTGTTTTTTGACTTGAAGTAGCCCTATAGTTAATTGAGGACAACAGACTCATAAGCAGGTAATTGCTGTAGACCAATTCCAACATGTCATAATTTCAAGAGTTTCAACAAAAGGTTGATGAGACTTGGGGACTCAACAGGGTTGAGTCACACATGTAGTCACCTGTTGGGAATGGCTAAAGGCATTTCCCCAAACCTGAATTGGAAACTGATTGTGGCTGCCAGACAGTTAAAGGGCATCTTAATCTACATGCTATTGCCTCCTACTGGCCAAACACCTGTACAGCCCTAGGCTATTCCCCAAACTGACAATGCTTCTGTACCCTTTGAAACCTTACCCTTTGAAGTGTATTATCTCCACCTTGCCTTAGGACAAATTGTGTGAATAAAAAGCAAGGGTCCTAGACAAGGAGGGAGTCTTCAGTTCCTTTAGCTGAAGGTCCTCTGACCCCCAATGCCTTTCAAAATTATATCTCATCTCCGGACTCTTTATTAGTCTCTGGATTCCAAAGCCATCTACACACAGCCACTTTTCCAGATTCCTGAACCCTTCTTGATGCCGGGACATGAACCCCGGCATAAATGGCGACCCAAACTGGTGCTTTCTGAACCCTGGAAGCAGCCAACAATAGGTAATTTCAACATAGCATGTTAAGTGTTAAATATGAATATAGGGCCGTGGTCGGCAAACTGCGGCTCACAAGCCACATGCGGCTCTTTGGCCCCTTGAGTGTGACTCTTCCACAAAATACCACGTGTGGGCACCCACATACAGCGTGATTGAAACTTCGTGGCCCATGCGCAGAAGTCAGTATTTTGTGGAAGAGCTGGTATTGTGTGGAAAAGCCACACTCGAGGGGCCAAAGAGCCATATGTGGCTCCCAAGCGCAGTTTGCGGACCACTGGGGAAATTGAAAGTAGACACACTATATACTATAGGGGAAATCGAAAGTAGACACACATGATTAATTATCTTGGTTCCAGTAAGGATTTTAGAAGAGATGACATTCACCCAAAATTTGAAAAGTAATGAATATTCATATTTTCCCATTTTATGCATTTTTTTTTCTATTCTTTAAAAGATAGATCTCTCCTACAGAAAAAAAAAATCAAAACAAACTGTAAATAAAAGTTTTTCTTATGTTGCAGTTAATGAGTTTGTAACATGATGAAGACTGATTATCTGCCTAGTGAGAGGCTATATTTTGTTTGGGATATGGAGAGTAAAAGATCAGAATTTGGGAGCTTTTCTCCTCAGCATTTCCTTGAGTAATTGATGGAGCTGGACTGGGGGCAGCCAATGAATTGCTTCTTTCCCAACATATGGAGGTCAGGACTTTTATTCTGTCCCAAGAAATAAACTAAATTAAATTTTCATTTTCTATTTTTATATACTTTCTACAGCATTTTATCCAAGTTACCAGAAAAATGTGAATGAAGAATTGTTCATAAGACCTTAAATTTTTACTATATTGATTATGTTTTACTCCTTTGTTTTCCCATATTTTATTTAGATTGTTATAGAACTCTTGTTTGCTTTTTATTTACCTTACTGGTATATTACCACCTGCCTCATAAGTGCTCTTCCATCTAAGAGATCCTTGTTTATTCATATAAGAAGGTATGTGTGCACAGGACTTGAAGATACTGAAAGCCCACAGAGATGTTTTTCATGGAAATTACAGGCCTCTATTTTATTCTTTTCTACCTTCATTACTGCTTCTCAAAAAAAAAGCTGTTATTAGTTTTTAGTCCTTTTGATGCTTTCAATGTTCTATATCCATATTTAGAGTTTACATATACTATTTTCTTTATTGATTAAGGTATTACATATCTGTCCTTTCCCCCCCTTCATCCCCCCCACCCTCCAATCATGCCCTCACCCTCACCCCCTGTTATCTGTGTCCATTGTTTAGGCTTATATGCATGCATACATGTCCTTTGGTTGATCTCTCCCTTTTACCCCCACCCTCCCCTACCTTCCCTATGAGGTTTGAGCACCTGACCGATGCTTCTCTATCTCTGGATCTGTTTTTGTTCATCAGTTTATGCTGTTCATTATAATCTACAAATGAGTGAGATCATATGATATTTATCTTTCTCTGGCTGACTTACTTCGCTTAGCATAATGCTCTCCAGCTCCCTCCATGCTGTTGCAAATGGTAGGAGTTCCTTTTTACGGCAGCATAGTATTCCATGGTGTAGATGTACCACAGTTTTCTGTGGAGAACAGTATGGAGTTTCCTCAAAAAACTACAAATGGAACTTCCATTTGACCTAGTGATCCCACTTCTAGGAATATATCCCAAGAAACTAGAAACACTAATCAGAAAGGATATATCCGCCCCTATGTTCATAGCAGCCTAAGTGCCCATCAGCAGATGAGTGGATGATATATACTATTTTTAAAGTTTTGATAACTTATCATAGATGATGGTTAAGATCAAATTACTCTCCCATTCTCTTGTGTCCCATCTTTAGAAATGCATAGCCATTT
The DNA here is from genome assembly GCF_000147115.1 of Myotis lucifugus. Classification (NCBI taxonomy): domain Eukaryota; kingdom Metazoa; phylum Chordata; class Mammalia; order Chiroptera; family Vespertilionidae; genus Myotis; species Myotis lucifugus. The sequence continues at coordinate 15,508,524 of NW_005871058.1, read as the reverse complement.
GAATGCCTCTAGGTTACACCTATACTTTTAGGTGGAACTTCCACATCAATGTGCCATGATGATTTGCAGGTTTGCTAAGATATTGCTTAGAGAGTGCTATGATGTGAAGATGTTTCAAAATGCTGCTCTACATATTCTTCTTCATCAAATATATTCTTTTTGATTTCTACATTATCTTCTCACCTCCTGTCATCTCTAGTGTTTCTTCAATGTTGCCAAGGTTGCTAATACCTAACTTCTATTCTGTAAGCATCATGAAATATGCACTTTCTCTAGATCAATTCCATAAGTCTAAAATCATTAAGCAGTGTTTACATCATTCAGAATAGCAAGCACCTTATTAATTTTTTTGTGGAGGTAAGAAGTATCCTATGATTTTACAATTTTTCAAGTAGAGCTCATTCTCTCTCACCTTATTTTCCTCATTGCCTTCCATTTCATACTGCTATGCTTCACTTTGTAATATATTTAATTTCTTCCAACATATGTATGTTTATAATATCTGGGCATAACTTTGTTTCTCAATATAATATACCTGAATACTAGTGTCCCTTTGGAATACTAAAAATAATCACTACCAGGAAGGCAGAAAAGAAGGAATAGGAAGATAGAATGTAAGATGGTTCATTTAAGTTCAAATATATCACCAATTACATTATATGGTGATTGGTTAAATTTCCTGGTTAAAATATTATGAATTCAAAACAATAAATAATGAAATTGCACTCTATTATTTTTATAATGGACACACGTAAACGTAAGTATTTAAAAGGTTGAGGTAAAAAATTTTAAGGAAGAATATGTACCATGCAAACAATAACACATTAACTCTGTTAAAGTGAAAAAAAATCCAAATCCAAAGAATTTGCAAAAGCAGGAATGAAATTTAAGTAAAATTTGGATTTTAAGAGATTATTATGTATCAATGTAGATTTTCAACTGTAATTAATGTACCATTATGGTTGGAGATGTTGGTGATGGGGTAGGCTCAACATGTGTGGGGACAGGGAGTATATGGGAAACCTCTGTACCTTTCTCTAAATTTTGATTTGAACCTATAACTGCTCTAAAGATATATCTTAATAAAAAATAAGAAAGTGAGAGAAAATAAAAATTAAGTTAAAAGGTTTTACGAGACCTGAACAGGGATAAATTTTAGTAATATAATTTACCTAATCAATAAATACATTCATAATTACAATGACAAAGTTCAATATAATTTTATCAGTAATTGATTAATTTATCCAGCATACCAAAAAACAACAACAACAGTAAACATATGGATGATTTATATAAGATGACTAACAAGACTAACATAACTGTCATGTTTAGAATATTATAAGCCAAAAGTATATAGTTTATAATTATAGAGGACACAGATAATTTACCTAAAAGATCATTTCTTAAACATAAGAAAAATCTCAACAAATTTTAAAGAATTGATATTTCCCAAAGTATATTTTCTGATCACAAAAAAATGCAGCATAAATCATTTGATAATGGTAAGGAAGCTTGTAGGATATGGCTATAGCAGGGCTTAGAGGGAAATATACAACCTTAAATGCAGAAGAAATAAATAGCTAAAAAATTAATGATATCTACCAGGGGATTAGATAATACTCAAAGGCCATAGAGAGGAAAAAATTAAAGTAAAAACTAATATGTAATAATGAAGAATAAGTATCACTTCTATTTCTTAGTTTTCTCATTTGTATAAGAAAACAATAGTCCCTACCTCATAAAGTTTTCAGGAGGTTATGTGATATCTTACCACAGTACTTGGGGTACAGTATACTCTTAAAACATGTAACATATTTTATATCATTATGTAATTTTAAATCCTCTTTTCCATGACACTTGAGAATTCTGTGATCTGAATTTGTTTAATTTGGGAGTAAAAAAAAGAAGAAAAATTTATTGCACTGTATGCTGTCTTTCAAATATAAGCTAATTTTAAATTTCCAAGCTTTTGCTCTTGCTGTTCTTTTTGTTGTTGTTTGTTTTTTCCTGAATGATTTAATACCATTGTCTGTTTGGCATCTGTTGCTAACTATTGAAACCAGGCTCAAAAACTACCTTTTCTATGTAATATTCCTGACCCTTTCCCCCAATTATATAAATATGTTCTCAATATATATTTATGAATGTAAAATTGATGGAATATCCTGATGAAGTGGAAATAACTAGCAACAAACACAATTGCTGAAACATTACCACTGATTGCTCTTTGTATAATTTTATTTTCTTATGTTTTATATACTTTCTACTTTTCATATTTCAAATAAACAGCTTGTTTAGCTATTGTTGAATATTAAGTTGACATCTTTATTGAGCTATTCACAAAGACACCTGGATCTCTTTTCTTAGAAATTAAAACAAATTTACAACCCATCAATGTCTAGCAGGAGTTTAATTTGTTTCTCTAGCATTCATTAGCTCATTCTTTTGTAGGGTGAATTGTATCTTCTGTAGAAATTCCCATTAGAAAACAACTAAATAGACAATCAAAGTCAGAATAAGTAACTGTATTTTTGCTTTAATTTATTCTCACATCTCACAAATACATGTGGTGATATTGTGGTTCATGCTTAATAAGCACCTAATTATGAATATACTGTGGTTTGTACAAGATAATGCAGATTATTTAAAGAATTAAGAAAAAGCACTTAAAAAGTTAAATGATGGTTTCATCTAATAAAAATAAAGTGCCATACTAATAATATATTGAGACTATCAATGACAATGAAAAATATTAAAGGCATCTTATAGATAGACATGTCCCAATCCCATGCTTCTACCAAAGCAAAAGTATTTTAGTTAAATGATAAGGAAGGTAAGCATTTTATTTTTTAGGGCTTTTATATGGAATTTAAAATGAGAACTTTAATTTAGTTGAGCTACATTTTTAGTAGACTTCTATCCCTTTTTACTTTGCAATGCTAAATAGATTTAATGATTCCTATTCTATCAAACACTGAAGGGAATTTAGAAAACATGGGATAAATAGGCTTCTTTTAAAATTGGCTACTTGACAGAGTTTCTTTTTCCTGTCCTCTAATTGGAATGATTCTCCCAGATGAAATTTGCACCTTAAATATTTAAACAACATTGGCTTTTTAAAGGAAAATTATTAGATCAACAGATTAAAGACACTTTTATTGCTACAACCAAATTTCTGTCGTTATACATAAGTTAAAGTTATACTGTCTCCCATACGTTTATGTTTGCTTGATCTTTTATTTCTTCATTGTGATAGTAGTTGCATGACAGATGCATTTGTTAAAACTTTCAGAACTGTACACCAAAAAAATATACTGCAGTAAATGTTAACTTAATTCAAAATAAATAAAAGTGAGAAGCTTTTCTGTTTATAATGGCAGATCTAGGACTATATATTTGCCCCGCCACCATGCAAAAATCAAAAAAGGGACTAAATATAATAAAAATAACAGTTTTAAGAGTGAATAACAGTGCAAAGCAGCGATGCCTGAGAAAGGATCAGGGATTGTATTGGTTTTCATCCTAGCATTTTCTGTTCTGTAGTGCAGGAAGGGAATCCCAAACACAGTCCTGAAATTTTACTAAAGTTAGGATGTGTAGGTTTGGAAATGAAGTGTAGGTTTGGAAAGCTGGAGACACTGGAAGAGTACTGGAGAAGTAGAAGTTCCTCAGTAAAAACAGTTTCAATATTTAAATGAGGGTTATGTTGAGTCTTTCTTTGATTGTTGAGCTGTACATGCATAGGGTAACAATCTAGAAGCCTGGGCAAAGAATAACAAAAGAAGTGTAAGCAATTTCAGATTTCAGACAGGTTTGAAAGGTACTTAAATTTCAGACATAGTGTATTAATAATTGTCCAAAATGAGTGCCCTGCACTTTTTCATGCACAAAATGTCACATTCAACCAGAGAACAATCAGAGACTACCTCTGATCCAGAATAAAGTCCTTCATTTTTTTTAAAGAAAGGCAATGAAGTGGAAAGCTGAGACTCCAAAATGTCTCCCATTTGATAACTCATATTTTTTATGCCAATGGTGAAAATAAACTTGTAGGAAGTAGCCATGTGTCACGTGTCAATATTTCTACTTTTTCCAGAATATAAAATAAAAATGAAATTTAAAAAGATGAATTGCCCTGACCGGTTTGGCTCAGTGGATAGAGCGTTGGCCTGCAGACTGAAAGGTCCCAGGTTCGATTCTGGTCAAGGGCATGTACCTTGTTTGAGGGCGCTTCCCCAGTGGGGGGTGTGCAAGAAGCAGCTGAATCAATATTTCTCTCTCATTGATGTTTCTTACTCTCTATCCCTCTCCTTTCCTCTCTGTAAAAAACCAATAAAATATATTTTAAAAAATAAAATAAAAAGATGAGTTAATACTCAGCATAATTTCACTTGCCTTGGCTCAATTTACACAGAAAAAAAAACACAACACTCCAAATATTTCATTAACAAAGTGAGTTAAGAATGATAGGATGTTAGTTTAGAAAATTTACCTTTTTAATTTTTAATTTCCTATGACATGGAAATATTTTATTATTTCTCAAATAGCAAAATATAACAAAGCACAGAATCTTGGGATTGGAAAAGAATTACTGATCATTTGATCCAAATTCCTCTTGAACACATGAATCTCTTCTCTAACAGCGATGAAGAACTCATGACCTCAGTAGACTTGTCATTCCATAAGTGAATTGTTCTATTACATGGTTAGGCATTGAGCAAAAGGATATTTCCCTTGCTCTCTTAAAAATTGACTAATAAATATTTGTGTTTTATAGACATATAGGCCAAATTTTACTCTGTTAACAAATGACCCCCTTTAAAATGTTTGGAGGTAACTATCATAGTTGCTCTACTTTCCTATTTTCTTGTCTGTAGGATAAACACTTCTGGTTTCTTCAAGGGATCCTCAAATAATAAAATCAGCTGAATTTCTTGTAACTTGTTTTTGGACATATTTAATCCAAGAACAATTTGAGGGGATGGGAAATATGACTCCATAGATCACTCATGCTCTTCTCCCTTGAAAGCCTAGAGGGCTCCCTACCCTTCCCTTTGTCTTTGCCCATGGATTCAGAAATTTAAGTTCTCAAGCAACTAAGAAAGGGGGCAATTTTTATTCTACTTTCACAGATTTTTTGAGGCAATAAGACCAAAATATACTTATTTTTTTATCACTCCCACTTTTTTCTCATAGTCATTTACCATGAGCAATTATAAAGACAAATTCTGATATGGTAAGGGAAGGTTGATTGAGCTGCAAATTATTCTTGAAAGTTTGTAAACAAGTAAAATAAACAGAAGCAGACCAGTTGAAAAATGATGCTTATATATGACGTTGAGATTGTGGTGCTGTGTATGTTAAATGTTTGCACAGTGTCAGCTATGGATTGTGAGAAGTGAGAACCATAAGAGCTGCGCTAGATCGAGCTTGTGTATGAACTGGTAAGTGTTTTAAGAACTATGTCCATCAGAGTTCACTTTTCACTCTGAGCAACAAGGAGAAACCAGGTGGCAGCATCCACTTTGCCTGGATATTTCCTTAGTGTAATCATCCAGTTAATTAGGTACATTTTCTGTTTTACACATTCCTGCAGGTGACCATGTTGCTAGACTTTCTGTGACTAAATAATCAGTTTGGCCAGCCTCTGATTTCTAGAAACATTTTTATCACTTTCTTTTAAGCCCCCACGGGCAGCCTCTTCAAAGTCCATTAGGCTTCTGGTCAAGGCACATTAGTATTTCACTCTCTCTCTCATTAAGAGTCCTTTCAGCTTCTCTTTATTTTCTGATGATAAAATATTCCCACCATCGTTATTTGTTGCTACAACTCTCCACACCCAGTTTCCCTTGATCTGTATTAGTTATTGCTGAGTAATATATTAACACTGAGTGTTGCAGGTTGAAACAATAAAAATATAGCATTTGACACATTGTTTTGGTGAGTCTGGAATCCAGTGATAGCATTTCTAGGAGGTTTCAGTTCAGTGTCTCTCATGAGGTTGTAGCCAACATGTTGTTTTAGACTGTGGTTATCAGGAAGCTCAACTGGGGTTGGAGTGTCTGATTCCAGTTTGGACCAGCTATATGGCCATTAGCAAGATCTTTCAGATTCTCACCACATGGATTCCTCCATAAGCTCCTTGATAGCTTTATGTCTTTTTATCTGATCCCCCTAGATCAAGTTTTCCAAAAGCGAACAAGGTGTAAATCACAATTTCTTGTTGACCTAACCTTAGAAATCACACACCATCATTCCTACAAAATCACATTGGTTGCCTAGGTCAGTCCTATTTAATGAAAGAAAAACATCAAGGCATATATACAAAAAGGAAAGAATAATTTAAAACCATTTTTTAATTTAAATTTGTTATTGTTACATAAGTCTCCTTTTTCCCCGCATTGACCTCTCCCCGGCCGCCCCCAACCTCCAGAACATGCCCTCCCCGCCTCCCCTCCCCCCGGTTTGTGTCCATAATATGCATGCATACAGGTCCTTTGGTTGATCTCTTACCCTCTCACCCTCTGCCTTTCCTCATAGGTTAGACAATCTACGTGATGCTTCTTTAACTCTGGTTCTATATTTGTTCATCAGTTTATGTTGCTCATTACATTAAAACCATTTTTGAGTTAATTTTTGGGGGATGACTTGGTTAATAAGATTATATAGGCTTCAAGTGCACATTTCTATGACACGTGATCTGTATATTGCACTATGTGCCCACCAACCAAGGTCAAATCATCTTCTGTCACCATATACTTGACCCATTTTATTCTTTACTATCCCCCACCCTCCTTCCTGCTGGTAACCACCATACAATAAAACCATTTTGATGCTAGCTTTCACACACTGCTATACTATCTCTATCTTATCTCCTTTCATCTTCATTGAGGTATACTTGACAAACAAAATGATAAGTTATTTAAAGTGCACAATGTGATAATTTGGTAGATGTATACATTGTGAAAGATGTCTCGCCATAGTGTTAATTCACTATCTCTTGTTCAGAGTCTGACAACAGTCACTTCATATAATTTGTCAAATTTTCTAGTTGCTTACAATGGGAAGGTAAATCCCACAGGATTTATTCCTTCATGGTGGACGTGGAGCAAACAGGTACATCGGAATATAGAAAGCAGGAATTTTGAAATTCTGAACAAGCCTCCAAGGGAGCATTTTTAAATATTCTTAAGTCTATATCTGTCTGTAGTCCCTGTACAATGTTTGACCTCAATAGATAAGTTTTGGAGTCATCAGCATATACGTGGCTTTTAAATTTATGGGGCTAAATGAGAGCACCTAGGAAAACAAAGAGGTCTGATGACTGAGCTCCAGGGCATTTCAAAATTTAGCACTTACGAATGAGAAAATTCCAGGAGGAATCCTGAGAAGTAGCAACTGGTGAGACAGGAAGGAAAAAGGTCCTTAATGTGCAGTCCACCTAAATGGAAGAGGATATTTAAGAAGGAAAAGTAATGAACTGGGACAAATACTGACAAGATGAGGTTTGAGAACTGGCTATTGGATTTTAGAAGCAGACTCAAAGTAATCTTTGTACCCCAAAACTGGTATTAGAAACACACATAAAAATACTTGCTGATTGATTCAAATGTGCTGCTTAGTGGCACCATTTAATAGGTTACTTTCCTTTTTCCTTTCCTTATAATTTCTCTTTAAGGAATTGCGCTTGCTGCCACAGTCCTCTAAACACCTTTTGAATCCAAGTGCTAACCTGGGGAGTCCATCTGCTGCCGCAGCTCCGTGGTGCTAAAGTGAAGCTGGCAGGAGAACTAACAACCAGAGAGGCATAGCCGGGGTAATGTGCTTTTCTTCTGCTCTGGCAAAAATAGAACCTCAACTTTGGCAGGAAATGAAAGAAATTTTGCATTTTGGTTAGCGTGTGTGCTTCTTACCTCAAAATATAAAGTGGGGTGCCCCCAGGTACCTGTTGGAGAATCACATAGTTTGCAGCACTGGCAGTATTTTTTTTTTAGTGCTTTACTTAGAAATAAGGAAAGATTGAATCTGAGATGATTATGCCTTGTAATTTAATTAACAGTAAAGCAAGGGGCGCACTCTTATGTGAAACACAAGCATAGATGACTATCAAAACAATGCAAAAATATGTAAGTGTACAATTTGGGAGAATGTGCAATATCATTTAAATGAACAAAAATTTTCTTTTTTTTATATCAATCAAGATATATAGAATTTCAAGTGAATTTTTCAAACAACTATGATATGGTTTTAAGTGCTAATAAAATAATTTTCAGAAATTCTTGTTCAAAATGTCATATATCTGGAAGCCCCTAATACAGTTTTCCAAATATATATATATATATATATATATATATATATATATATATATATATAACACTATGTATGAATTAAATAAAAAATGACAGACACTCACAGTTATATTTCATATTAAGATTTACAGACAATGTGGCATCAAAATGTAGATAGGAATCTCTAGTAACTAAGACAAAGGAGCCAATCAGAGAAAAGTCACCTTTGACTCTGACAGATAATCATTTCTTGGCTTCTTCTCATAGAATACAAATTCCTCTGAATAAAAGTGCACATCATCCTTTGTTTTTTCATAGTTTTCTTTTTAGGGAATAAAAAAAAGTCTACATCTCTTACTATTTTCTCCAGTTTTTCTCAGAAAATCAGGGCTTATATTAAATCAAAAGCAATAGCACTCACTATATATATTTATCGAAAGCTGAGATCAATATGTTTGAGAATAAAAAATATATATAGGGTATCCCCAAAAATGTATATACAGTTTTAATAATTATTGATTCCAATGGGTTAAATCTGAAAAGAAAGAAACATCAATCAAATTATCATTTGTTAAGTGTGTATATATTTTGGGGGGATATATATATATATATTTGTTCTTCCCATTGATGGTTCTGATTATTTAATATTATGGAGTTTGTTTATACATATAATTTGTGGTGGAAAAACTACTTCAATTTAAATTATTCTATATATCTAGTTCAAAACTTCTCTTTTATGTAATTAACATGTTAATCTGAGAGGTAGTCAGAATGCTGGCCCATGCCATCATTTTTCTTTATTCTGACATAGATTGCAAATTTTAAAAATTGTCTTTGAAAGAAGTGGTATTGTAGCATGATATATTCTGGAAGTTGTAGGTTCACCAGAGAAAAATATAAGAGCTCTAGAGGAAGTTGTAGTTTTTCATATATTCAATCAAATCAGTTTAAAACAGAAACAGAGAGGACTGACAAAGAAGACCTTTGTTATAGTAGAGGTGTTCTAAGTGGACGATTCTACAAGACTGGACGTGGTCTGAGATCTGTGCACATCAAACTGCTCTTCAGAGGATGATCCAGAAGAGGATTAGAGCTGCACTGAAGGTCAACAGACAGCAACACAAACCATGCGTCCTGCATGTTGACTAATGCTTGACAAGAAAAGAACTTGTCCAACAACAAATAAAAGTGCAGCCCTAGTAAAGCTGCATTATCAGCATCTAGAAGAATGAGAGGAAGAATATTCCTCTGAATGATATCTTCTGCGTGATCTAGAAGAAAATTTCACAAGGGTGTTTGACAACCTTAAAGTATGCAGAAAGACATGTATGCTACAGTAACATAATGCCTATAGCTACATTAGGTAGTTGCATGAGATGAAAGGGATTTAGATAAGGTAAAACAAGACTACATTAGAATCTACATTAGGAGTTGTAAAAAGAAAATTCAAAGATTTATAATATTAGTAGTGCAGGTAATATAAAGAACTTGAGATCCCATTCAAGGTTACAGATAGAAATGACAGAGAAAAAATGATGATATTAAATATATTGACTGTATAAGAAAGTTAATATAGTAACTATATGTGGTGATTGATGTTTCTAAGAGGTCAGAAAAAAAATTAATAGCATCAATAGCCAAATCTGTTTCTTATGCTTCTTAACTAAGTTTTTACATTTTTAAACCTTTTAGGTTTTTTTCCTGTTTATTCTACTTTCCTCGGTTACTAGTCCTATTATATAGAGGCCAGATTATTTTGCTTCCTTCTAACAATAGTATAAACTTTCTGTCTAAATCATTTAGTAGATACTTTTTTTTGAGTTGCTTAACTTCCAAATTTTCATAATCTATGACATTGTACTTCAAATTATAGATATGTTTTCCATATACATTTTGTTTTTGATTGTTTCTCTGTTATTTATTTTGCAATGTATAAGCATCTACTGAGAATTACCAATTATCCAGAGATAACCTAAGTAGCTATATCTTACATTGAGTTCCTATGTTCATGAATTTATATGTATGTGTGTTTACTTAAATAACTTTTATCTCTGTTTTATGAACATTTTCTTGGGAAGAACATGTTCATTTAAACAACTTTTGACATTTATAAAGGTGATCATAAAATTATTTATTTCACATATTCAAATGATAAAGTATCTATCCCAATGCTAATTCATCTTCTCATTAATAAAATTTATTCAGCCCTAGCTGGTTTGGCTCAGTGGATAGAGCATCGGCCTGAGGACTGAAAGGTCCCAGGTTCGATTCCGGCCAAGGGCATGTACCTTGGTTGCGGGCACATACCCAGTAGGAGGTGTGCAAGAGGCAGCTGATTGATGTTTCTCTCTCATCGATGTTTCTAACTCTCTATCCCTCTCTCTTCCTCTCTGTAAAAAATCAATAAAATATATATTTAAAAAATATAAAATTTATTCAGTCATGGTTTTTATTCTTCATTCATATTACAAAACGGATTGACTTTATAACTTTGTATATTATTTGTTTTAATAGCTTTCTTCTCTTCATTTATTTATCTACTAGAATTTCTTACTTTTTACTTTTTCTGCTTTCATTCTGGCAAAGAATTTGTGAACTTACAGGGTTGGTCCATTCCTGATACACCTCTTCACATTTTTTTAACCCAGGTAATTAGTGAGGTTTAGGTATATTTGATTCCTTTTTTAAAAAGAGAGAGATAGAGAATCTATGATGGATATCCATCTCTACTCCAGTCCCATCTGTGGTGCATTTGTCTGAAATTCCTTTCAATAACAGGTTTTCAATAGTTTATTTCCTTAACAAATACAGTAGATGCAGATATCCTATACTTGTGTATTTACTTCTTTCATAATTGTGTATGCATGTGATTGTGGTGAGAGGAGACAAATTGGCAAAGTAAGGGAGATCAAATGGGTCTCTTTATTTTGGGAAATCGTCATTCATTTTTTGATGAAAAATTTTTGTTTTTTCACTGAGTTAATTGAATCAATTTTTCTTATCTATTATGTTAAAATGTGTTAGTTTCATTAAAATTTTAGTTTTATATTTCAAAGTGCTTCAAATTACAAAAACTTTTTAAATGTTCTCTTTTCCTGTTGATTAAGAAGTAGGTTAGATTATCTAATAGTATTGTGCCTAGGTTACATACTGTGGCGAATCATATAATGAAAGATTCTCAGGCTGACAAAATGCCTATATTTTTACTTTTAATTAACGTATTTTAGTAGGTAGTTTAAAATCCTGTTTCGCAGTTAGTATGACATTGAACAAGTTATCAAATCCCTGGTTATTTTAGTTTTCTTTAAAGTGAAAAAGCAATAATTTCTATTGCATAGGATTTCTGATAAGATTAAATGAGATGACATAACATTCTCAGAAAACTCAAACAATGGTTTTTTATTGTCTGCCCTTTAAAGGTTCTGCTTTAGAGAAAAGCAAAGTCTAGAGTCTTAACAGAGGTTGTGTTTATGTTCTATGTGTTCCTGAGCACATCCCTGTCCTTTTCCCCCCTTAGTTGTTCTATAAAATAGTTTATTGTTTTTGTGCTAAAATAGAGGAGTGGAGTGGTTGTGACAAGCAAAGGCTAAAATATTTACTATCTGGTCTTTACAGAAAATATTTGCTGATCCTTGAACTAAACTCATCTTTTAATGCTGTATACATAAGTGCTATGACCTTAAGAAAAAATAAAACAAAACAAAACAAAACAAGGATGACAAAAATAATAGAAGTAATTTTGATTTTTCCTTCTGAGGTTGAGAGAGAGGGGTAGTGATCACAGTGTGACACAGGAGGGGCTTCTGCACCTCTGCTGATGTTCTATTATTTTTGATCTATGTTAAGTGATTGTTTTATGTGCATCCACTTCACACATGTCCATTATACTGTTTGTGGATTTATGAATGTTTTAATATACTTTATAATTAAGTATCTTTGACATGATTTACAGGAAAAAAAAGCAAACAAAAATAAACCAACAACAGGCTAGAACTTTTTACAAACACATAACTGTAAATTTTATTTGTTATTGATTTTCCTGATTCCACCATCCAAATTCTGCAATTTCCTAATGGTCAAAAAGGGACATCACTTCCAATTGATGCCCTAACTTCTCATCCAATAGATCAGATGCATAACAAAACTTCAAGTACTTTGAAATTTACTATAGATATTTATATTTAATAAAGTCCCTTAAAGTCTTCTGTTCATTTACTTATCTTGGACTCTGCCTAGAAAATACAAATAAATGTCAGTAAAATTTTTGTTGGACTAACAAAGAAAGCAGCAGTTACTTCTTTCTTGTCTAAACAGTAGGATTTTAAAAGCAGATCAGACATATCCACACAACTCTGGTACTTCCTTTTTCTCATTTGCTAAATAGGGTTAAATGAAGCTAACTAAATGTATAAAGTGATTTATTAATAGACATTATAACACAGTCTCTAAGAACTGTATGCAAGAAGGCCAACTTTAAAGAGTTCTTCCAGAAATATAAGCTTCCCCGTTGCATGCATATTTTTATCTGAGCCACTCGTGTGGCATTAGGAAGACATGCTGGGTTAACATGGAGCCTGTTCCAAGTTTGGAGTTCACTGAAGTTCCCAAGTTTTGTGGGAATGCTACCGTGCTGGTTCGGGACTCCAGAACTTACATTTCTCCAGATGGAGTGTTGTTAATATTCTGGATTTGTGGCAATGCACTATTTTGCAACAGATAAAATGAAGCAGTAAAAAGTAAGTTTGTTTGCCATATGGCTGTTTATTTCAGTGTGCAGAGCCTAACTGTGAAATATATGGCTCCTCAGTATGGGACAGCCACGCATTCACATCGGCACACCTGCTTTAGCACAAAGCACCCTTCTTTCAGACGACAGGAAAATCACGGTGTCATGATTTGAAGTCGTTTTCCCATCATTTATGAGACTGTGGGGAGCAGTCTGGCTTATAAGACACGGAAAATGAGATTATAGACTGGTGGCTTTTACCCTTTCAAATATATATATTATTTAAATGACAAAGAGCTGTTTTAAGCAAGGAAAAGAATATGACAGATAGGAATATGACTGTTAATACTGAGAGGGAGACTTGTGTTCTAATTCTACCTGTGACAATGATTTCTATGTAGCCTTGGGCAGGGAATGACATTTCTCTACCTAATCTAGCCTAGCTTTATAATTGAAATTTAAATAATAGAATCACGGAGTTATAGATTTCTTAAAATTTGATCAAGGTTTTGCTTCAGGAAAAATACAATGAGGATACTAAGAAGCAGCAACTTCTTTCCAGCGAAAGAAACAACTTCTGTTTCTAATCAGTACAGTGTTGCTTTCAGGGTCAGAGGTCAACCTGTTCTCCGGAACTTGCTTTCTCTGTTCCTACTGGAAAGTCAGAGAAAGAGTGACCCCTTACATACCTACAGAGGATTTTGAAGTGCTGCTCTCAGGCTACTATAAGAGGCAAAGAAACTCTGCAAGGATAAATACACTCTGTTCAGCTCTCAGCCCAACACTTTCATACCTACTCTATCAAGCCTATAAACTCTTCTCAGATAAAACGTTTAGATTTGATGGTGAATTTCAGTATTTTACTTACGTCTTCCATCAGTTCTTTCATAGAAACACTGTGCTTTATAACATAATTGTTACAATTACAAGATTTCAATCTCAATATTTTTTTATTATTTTTCTTTTTTAAGGTATGACATATGTGTCCTTATCGCCCCAATGCCCCCCACCCCTTCACTCATGCCTTCACCCTCCTGGTGTCTGTGTCCATCTGTTAGGCTTATATGCATGCATACAAGTCCTTTGGTTGATCTCTCCCCCTTATCCCTACCCTCCCCTACCTTCCCTCTGAGGTTTGATGGTCTGATCAATGCTTCTCTGTCTCTGGATCTGTTTTTGTTCATCAGTTTATGTTGTTCATTATATTCCACAAATGAGTGAGATCATGTGATATTTATCTTTCTCTGACTGGCTTATTTCGCTTAGCATAATGCTTTCCAGTTCCATCCATGCTGTTGCAAATGGTAAGAATTCCTTCTTTTTTACCGCAGCATAGTATTCCATTGTGTAGATGTACCACAGTTTTCTAATCCACTCATCTGCTGATGGGCACTTAGGCTGTTTCCAAATCTTAGCTATGGTGAATTGTGCTGCTATGAACATAGGGATGCATATATCCTTTCTGATTGGTGTTTCTAGTTTCTGGGATATGTTCCTAGAAGTGGGATCACTGGGTCAAATGGGAGTTCCATTTTTAGTTTTTTGAGGAAAATCCATACTGTTTTCCACAGTGGCTGCACCAGTCTGCATTCCCACCAGCAGTGCACAAGGGTTCCTTTTTCTCCGCATCCTGGCCAGCACTTGTCATTTGTTGATGATAACCATTCTGGCAGGTGTGAGATGGTACCTCATTGTCATTTTGATTTGCATCTCTCGGATGTGTGAGAATGTTTTCATATGTCTCTTGGCCTTCCTTATGGCCTCTTTCAAAAAGTATCTATTTAGGTCCATTGTCCTTAGTGTTTTATTTTTCATTTATTTATTTTTAAATATATTTGTATTGATTTCAGAGAGGAAGGGAGAGGGAGGGAAAGATAGAAACAATGAGAGAGAAGCATTGATGGGCTGCCTCCTGCATGACCCCTACTGGGGATCGAGCCCACAAGCCGGGCATGTGCCCTTGACCAGAATCCAACCCGGGACCCTTCAGTCCGTAGGCTGATGCTCCATCTACTGAGCCAAGCCTGCTAGGGCTTAACCTCGACATCTAAAACAACACATCCACAAGTATCAATTACTTGTGTGCATATTATAAAACCTTGAGATATTTAAATAGTCATTGAATTTATGAAGTTAAATATCAACATATATTAAATACTATTTATCACCAAAGAGGAGGTATGTACTCCATATATTAGAAATATACAATCTCTTTATCTAGTTGGAGAAACATAATTAATGCATGAAAACAACTTTATTCTATGAAATATACATATATCCTTATAAAAGTAAGATATGTTTGTCTCTTTTTTACTGTTATTCATGTTTTCTCCAATTCTGGGGTAATTTATATTTTCCTTTACAACATTTTCAATATCTGCCAACTCCAAAGTCCATTTTTTTCCAAGCCGCATCATCAGAAACCTCATCAATGTGAGCATCTCTGAAAATTTTGGACTTTAATTGCCAAATTCTGCCTCGCAAGTGTCTTACTAAAGCATTTAGTGTATGTACTATTTCCTGCTTTCCAGGTCTGATCAGCATGATCTCATCATAGTCAGTGTGAAGTTCTGTGATCTATTAGTTCCCAAGGCTGCCATGAACAAAGTACCATACACTTGGTGGCTTAACACAATAGCAATGCATTCTTTCACAGTTCTGACAGCTAAAAGTCAAGGTTTCAGCAGGACTTTTCCCTTCTATAGGCTCTGAAGAAGAGTCTGTTCTATGCAGCTCTCCTAGCTTCAGGTGAGGGTGGGAAATCCTCCGCATTCGTGGCTGGTAGGTGCATCCAATCTCTGCCCCTAGCTTTGCATGTTCTGTCTATGTCTCTGTCCTCACATGCCATGGTGGTCCTCTTATAAAGACACCGGTATTACTAAATCAGGGCCCACCAGACTTCAGTGTGACCTCATCTTAAGTAATTACAATGGCCATGTGCCTCTCTCCAATGAAGATAACATTCTGAGGTACTGGGAGGTAGGACCTCCACATACCTTTTTTTGAAAGACACAGTTCAACCTGTAACAGACATATATTCAGATACATCCACATAGTATTACATCAGAAAGCAGGAATTCTGGTGAAACATTGAGTGAGCCATTGAAGTTACAATGTTGATCCTACCGATTGAACACATTTCTTCTGATCCTACTTAATAATTGGCTTTTAAAATTACTTTTGCTAAGTGGATGGATAAATAAATTTGCTCCAGTAACTCATTCGCCTCCTCATGTAATTTTATGTTAATGCTTCGACCATTGTCAAGGATCTATGGCCTTTTTTTTTTTACCTTTGAACAAAATGAATTCACAGCAAAAGTTGCTTCTTGGAGTAAGGTAAGTGCACACATTTGTTGTAGAGAGAGGAATCGCTTCATCTAGGAAGCAGAGTACTACTGATAATTTATTTCAAATTTTTCTTTCATTCTTGTAATCAACAGATATTATTTAAACAATTGTGATACTACAGTCATTGGGCTGCACACGGAAAATATCAAGGTAGCTATTATGCTCATGAAAAGTATTGTTGGTTAACTTTGTTATCTGGCTTAGTCTTAACCATCCTATAAGTTGTGTCTTTCACAGCCCTAATCTCTACCTTATTATTGAAAGTTTAGTTTAATTGTTTTCTATACTCTGTGAAAATCAAACAATTGAGTATAACCATCCAGATCATGTTCATTAAATGCAGGAGAATGTTTACATTTCTCCCAGTGGTATTCATCATGAGGCATATTTTCTATTCTTAACTTTTATCTACTTATTTATTTTTCAATAATCTCAATGACTCCATGTCTCACTTGGGCTTTCAAACTTAAAATTACATGTAGGAAAAACTTGCTTATATATTATACGATAATGACACTCAAAATTTCTAAATGCAGAACACTGGTTCACAGCTTACCTAAAAGGTTAAGTAATGTCTATGGATTTCAGCTGATAAAACTTCGTAGTGTCTCTTGGAAAATAACGTTGAAAACAAAATCTTACCAGGAGCCCTAAAGTACAAATCTGTACAATTTGTCAGATGTAACAGGTTAATTCTGGAGTTAGTACTCCCTTGTGGAATGGTAGCATTTTAGCATGTTAAAGAGAAAACGCATTTAATGATCACAGGAGAAAATGTAATTACAAAGGCAAGCTCATTTGCACTCCCTTTATATTCTCTGGTTTAGCTGGAAAACTGGAGTAAACATCTGTGAATGTAGTGCAATTGGAAGGGTATGAGGGAATAATACTTCCAGGTTAAATGAATCCGGCACCATCTAGCTAGTCAGGAGCAGTGCGGATGCAGAATTGAAAGTGTTGAGCATTTCTGTTGTGTTTGTCATGCTGTTAGAATAAGCCAATTTAACCTTATTCATAATCTAAAACATTTTATTTTCCACCTTGAGTTTTCTTATTGTTTATTATACAAGGATTTTGTTGCTAAGAAAATATTTTCTGAATGAAACATTTACAAATAGCTAGAAGAAAGCATTTATTAACTAGGGCATTAAGTCTTTATCCATCTGAACTCACATGTGACATAAACAAGCCATGTCCAAATACAAAGACATAGACCAGTATTTTGGAAAATGACTACAACTTATTTTTTTCATTTGTGATTCTACGAAGAAAATAAATTAAAATAAATCTCTTCCACCTATAACAAATCACAGGGGAATATGTATGGATATTTGCCCCAGAAAAATATAAAGATCAAAACGTGAATTTGGAACACTGAGCCAAAAACAGCTGACCTATGCAGCTTACAGCTATGTTTAGATGACAGATGCAAAATATTTTAGAAGTGAAAAACTGTAGAGCAGTAATGGGGAAGGTGTTGGAGGGAGATGTTGGGTAGGTAAGATGTCCAAAAATATTGAAAATTTCTTCTAGTGAAAAATACAAGCATTTACTGTACTAAAACAGCCAAAATAATTTGGAAGCTTTTTATTTACATGGTGAAAATTTAAGCTAGAAAAATAATTTTGAGTGAGACATAACCTTGGTGAATTAAGAAGCTGTATCTTGAACAATTTGAAAAGAAATATTTCATATTTTATCAAATTAAGGAATTTTAAATTCTTAGCTAGTTTAAGAAAATTCCATGATCTAATTACTGCTATTTATTATTTGGGGTATGTTTACTTAATAAACACCATGAAAGGATTAGAATTCTTAATTTGCAAATAATAATATAATGTTCTTTAAATTAAAAGTTCCTGGGCATTGTATTCTTTAGGTACTACAAGTAACTGCTTTGAATTGCATAGCTATTTAGAATTTACTGCGTATAATAATGAGGCAAATGTCTTCAACGATAGTGAAGGGGAAAAATAAACAAAGCTAAGTTTGGTAGTTATGCCTCAGATTACAAAAGAGAATATAAATTTAACCATAACTAATACTTACTCCTAACACACATACTTTTTTTCACTACTTCTCAATGTATAACCATGGACTAAGGTGTTCATAAATGTTATATTAGGAAGCTTTTACTTTATAATGCAAACCATGACTGTGACCCAAAGCAAGAATATACATTACTTTTCTGTTGGATATTCTGTTACTTTCATTCCCTTTGATGCTCTTTCTTCACTTTCAGGGAAGGAGCAGAGGGAGTTCAGGATTGTGGCCTGCTCCCCTGTTGTCCTACATTCTACAGTCACTGAAAAAGAGATGAAACCTCAACTGCTCACTAGTGCACACACACGCAACCACTGGCTTTCATCAGTAACTTTTCTTCTTTATGAAAGTTTCTATCAGAGAGCAGTGCACCTTATTATACAGTCCATTCAGCTCCACTCACCATGGTCTGGTGTGAATGAGGGCTTGTGGAAGATTCCACAAAAGGATTCTTCATCTGTAAGATCCTCAAATAGGTTTTTTTCCTCCTTACAATGTCGAGCAGTTGAACCAAATGAGTCTCTATGGACCTATAATAATTGGTAGATCATATCAGTTTCTATGGCCCCGATAATCTCCTTAGTTATTTTGCTCTGCTATCAGAAACAGCATGGAGTTGAGTCAGCATCTACATGATCTAAATACGTGGGCCTAAGTATTTGTCATCATTGTTCTTCCAAAGAACAATGAGGAAAGAATAAATCTTATAAATTATATTTATTTTATGTTTTTTTTCTATAATGCATATTGAATTTTTCCTAAAAGTGTTATGTATAAAAATTCAAAATATCACTATTTTATAGTCAGATCCATTTCTTTTGACCTCATAAATTTAAGCTTTTTTTTCTTAAGTCAATTAATGAAACAAAATAAAATAACAAACACAACAACAATGGATAGATCCAAATAACCTGGAGATATATATATATATATATATATATATATATATATATATATATATATATATATATATGCTTTCTTACTCTAAAATGGAATCACTATTAATGTTATTAATTAAAATCATGCTGGGAAATATTTACCATCAGAGATTAAAATAAAAATATAATGTAAGCTGTTCACTTTTATATTTAAAATGTGAAGTTCAGAAAGATTAGTTGAATAACCAAGAGAAATGCTGGTCTAGCCTAGAATTTCTCTTAACAACTAAAATCTCTTCCTTTTAGATGTTTTGTATGTTTCATAGTTGTAAAAATGCATTAACTTAACAACTCTACAAATATTTATTAAATGACTTCTATATGATAGGTACTCTTCTATACAATGAGGGTCCAAAACACACACACACACACACATACACACACACACACACACACACAAAACAACAACAACAACAACAACAACAACAACAACAACAACAACCAGAAAAAAAATCCTTGTGCTTAAGACTTTAAAATTTAGAGATTGAAATAAATGAATAAACAAATATATTGTAAAATGATAGATAAGTACTATGAAAATAAAATATAGTAGAAACAGCAACAAAGGATTCTAGTTAACATACCTTTCTGAAAGATGACAACTGAATAGAGACCTAAATAACGTGAAAATGCATGCCTATGTCTGTTGGAAGAGGCTGCCAGGAAGAGAGAACATGATGACAAAGGTCCCGAGTAGGAGAGGACCTGGTATGCTCAAAAAATCACAATTAGATCAGGATGGTTAAGGGAGAAAGTGAGATAAAAGAGTAACAGATGACACCTGGTTTTAAAGACCTTGGTGAGGAATTCAGATTTTACTTTATGCATATGGATAAACTATTTGTAGTGGAATGCTGGTGAAATGCTATAATCATATTTGTGTTTTAAAAGGATAACTCAACTCTGTGATTATACTGTAGTTAGGTAAGAGTGAAAGTAGAAAGCAGTTGGTATTGTGGGAGTCCAGGTAAGACAGCATAGTGGCTTGACCTAGGTTAATAATTTTGGAATTGGTAAGTGGATAATCAAAGTTATAGTTGTAAATTATTTTTATTTTATCGAGATGAAATTAACAAAATGTAAAATTAACTATTTTAATTAAAAAATTCAGTTGTATTAAGTACCTTCACAATGTTATGTAACTACCACCTCTATATAGACATTCTCATGACCTTGTAAAGAAACCCTGTACCCATTAAGCAGGAGCTCTCAATTCTCCCCTCGCCTCCCCCTCCCCATGCCAGACCCTGGCAAGCAGCCTCTGGTCTGTATTCTGTCTCTATGGATTTACATATCCATACTTAATATAGATACAGCAGCTGACCTTTCATGTATGATTACTTTCACTTAGTACAATGATTTCAAAGTTCATTCATATAGCATGTATCAGTAATTACTTCCTTGTTTTTGTTATGTTTTGTTTGTTTGTTTGTTTTTTTAAATATATTTTATTGTTTTTTTACAGAGAGGAAGGGAGAGGGATAGAGAGTTAGAAACATCAATGAGAGAGAAACATTGATCAGCTGCCTCCTGCACACTCCCTACTGGGTATGAGCCCACAACCAAGGTACATGCCCTTGACCGGAATCGAATCTGGGACCCTTGAGTCCGCAGGCCGACGCTCTATCCACTGAGCCAAACCGGTTAGGGCTGTTTTTGTTTTTTTGGTAATCCTCACTTGAGGATACTTTTCCATTGATTTTTGGAGAGTGGAAGGGAGAGGGAGAGACAGAGAGAAACACTGATGTGAGAGAGACCCATTGATTGGTTGCCTCCTGCATGCACACCAACCAGGGCCAGGGAACTGCAACCCAGGTACTTGCCCTTCAATCTGCAGGCCAACACTCTATCCACCTGGCCAAACCTGCTAGGGCAGTACTTCCTTCCGTTTAATGGCTGTATAATATTTCATTGTGTGAATATACCACCACACACTGGTGATCTGTTAATAAAGATTTCAGATGTTTCCACCGTTTGTTTGTTTATTGTGAATCATATTTCAGTGAACTTGCATGACCTCTACATGAACATATTTGTTGAGTATCTGTTTTCAATTCTTTTGTATATATACCTAGGTGTAGATCATGGGGATAATATGATAATTCTATCTGGGGAAATAGCAAATTATTTTCCTCATTGATATAAGCATTTCACATTGCAATAAAAGAAGTATGAGGTTCCTAGTTTTTCCATGCCCTTGCCACATATGTTATTTTTTGGAGCTTTCATTTTGTTTTTAGTTTTCTTCTAACAGGTGTGCAGTGGTACTTGTGGGTTTTGATTTGCATTTTCTGAATGAGTAATGATGTTGATCATGTTTTTATGAACTTGATGAACTTGTTGAAGATTTTTGTATCTTCATGGTTATAAGTCTATTCCACTTGCAAGCACACATTTTTAATTTTGATGAGTCTAATTTACCTATATTTTTCTTTTGTTGCTTGCTATTTTGGTATCATGTCTCAGAATCCATCGCCAAATTCAGTCATGATTTTAGTTACTTAGATGGTTTACTCATTTTGAGTTAGTTTTTCATATGGTATAAAGTAGTAGGGGCGCAACTTCATTTTTATTTTACTTTGCATGTAGATATATACCTGTCCCAGCAGCATGTTTTGAAGAGACTGTTCTTTCCTCATTGAATGGTCTTAGAACCCTCATTCAAATCATTTGATTATATATGAGGATTTGTTTCCAGGCTCTCTATTCTTTATTGCTTAGTATGTTTGTCTTTATGACAATTCTTTATTCTTCTGATTACTATATATCTGTCATAAATTTTTCAATAAGGAAGATTAATCCTCCAACTTTGTTCTTCCTTTTCAATGTATTTTTTAGCAATTTATACCCCCAAAGTTTAAAATATCAAAGCTAATTGAAGAATACATGAAACCTCAATATATTTTCTCTATATTTACACGTTTTGAAAATTAACAAGTATTTGTTATATAAATTTACAATATTGAAAGATATTGCACAGTTGCTCCTAACAGTGTGTGGATATGTTTGTGTCAATTATAGTTTGTGCATTATATATAGAAAATCCTCTTTATATTTTTTAACACTTTATCTTCCAATCACTTGGTTTTCTGTTATTATGATATCTACAGCTGAATTTCCATTTTTTTCTTTTAAAGTCCAAAGTAATGTTTGTGTTTTAAAACAAAATAAAAATTAAAAAGTTTTAAGAATGATTTTAGAGCAAGTTGTAATCATAAGTATGGAGTCAGCAAATATTTTGATCATCTATATCTGTCTCTTTATAATAATTTATTGTAATTAATTATCCACAAATTCTCTGATAGTATTTGTATTTGCTCAAAACAAAACTTTGAAAATTCTTCACTCTTACCAATGAGACTAATACAACGTGCAACAAACCTCAACAGAATTAAATTTACCAGTTTATGACCAACTGATATATTAAAATAATGCAAACATTTTTATTTATTACATTTCATTTTTTTCTAATCAGTTGACATTAGTTCAAAAAACCATATAGGTTTCAAGTATTTGACTCAACAAGACATCATCTGCACACTGCATCATGTGCCCATCGTCCCAAGCAAAGTCTCTTCCCATCCTTATTTTATCCCCCTTTGCATACTTCCACCAAGCCCTCACTCCCTTTCCCTCTGGCAAACACCACACTGTTGTTATTTCTATGTGCTATATATATGTTTTTCCTAATCTCTTCACCTTTTTTCATCCAGCCTCCCAACCTCCCTTCCTTCTGACAGTATGTTCTATATATCTGTGCCTCTATTTCCATTTTGTTCATCAGTATATTTTGTTCATTAGATTCCACATGTAACTGTAATCATATGGTACTGTCTTTCTCTGACTGGCTTGTTTCACGTAGCGTAATACTATTCAGGTATATCCATGCTGTCCCAAAAGGTAGGATTTCTTTCTTTTTTTAAGTAGTATTCCATTGTGTAAATGTACCACAGCTTTTTTATCCACCCATTTACAGGTGGACACTTGGGCTGCCTCCAAATCTTAGCTATTGTGAATAACATTGCAATGAGCACAAGTGTTCTTTCAAAGTAGTGTTTCAGGTTTCTTGAGATATATTTCTAGAAGTGGCATTGCTGGGTCATCAGGCAGTTCCATTTTTAATTCTTTGAGGAAACTCCTTTTATTTATTTTATATAAGAGATGAGGTGGTCAGATCTTACAATATTCAAATGTTTGCTAATTTGTTCTTTTCCCCAGAAGAGTAAGGTTCCAAAACAAGAGTGAACTGTTGGGCACAAATATTTTTCTAGGCACATTTTGAATGTTATATTACTTATTCATCAAAATAATCATATAAACTTTGCTATTATTATTACTTTTTACAGATGGTAAAACATAATAAAAATGGGTAAATAAGTTAAAGAAGGTCAAAAGGAAGTGTTGGTTGGGATTTTAACATACATTGTTCTGACCATGTTGCTCTTTCTATAATATCTGGACCCTCTTAAACAAAAATATATTTATCATAGAAGAAAAACTAACAAGTTTTTCTATATTTCCAACCAAGTTTCAACAGAACCTCGCCAAAGTATAAGCTAATTTAATTAGCTTTAAAGGAGGCATGTGGCCCGCCGGCCACGAGTTTGACATGCTTGAGCTAAAATATCAGACTGTTCAAACAGTACTTTCCTTTTTACATGGATTGTGACTTCAGAAATATAAGTATGGCATTCTGTTAATCTCAAGGATTTAGCAGTAGAGTTAGTTTATGAGTGGTTCTTTATAATTTCTGGTTATAATTATAATTACTCTTTGTTTGAAATATAACCAGACCATTAAAAAAATAATGTCAGATAAACTTGTTCTTTGTTGGTTTCAGCCAATGTATCATTTTATTTTGATGAAGTGGAACTAAATAATTTCTACCATTTAAAAAATCACTAAAAATAAAAACCATGTATAAAGAACTTTTACCTCTTTGGTTTTATATTATTTGAGTGTAGTTCCAAAATAATTGGAACTTAACTTCTGAATGGTAACATTCCAAATGTCATTGAAGTAAGATATCTTGTTCTTGAGAATGGTTAACCCCCTTGTTTTTATATTGAACCACTGGTGCTTCATATGAATTTTTTTATCTTTATGACTAGATGACTTTGATTTTATATACACATAATGAAAGCCATGAATCAGAAAGCACCTGTTGACTGACACTATGCTAGGTCTAGTCTCTACATTCAAGGAGGTTGAGCTCTAGTGTCAACAATGTGACAAGTGCAATAATGGAAGGCACTGTGAAAGGACAAAAGAAGAAATAATTTCTTATAAAACAAAAAAATAATATCAAAATAAAATAGGACTGAACTAAACTTGATTAGAACATTGGATATTTGGATTTGAAAATATGCTGCTTTAATTATTAAATGTATATTAATAAAAATAATTTACTTTTATTTCCTATATTCTGTTTTAGTTCTATTAACATTTTAATTTTATTTTTCAATTACAGTTGACATTCAATATTATTTTTTATTAGTTTTAGGTGTTATATAATTTTTGAAACTTTAAATTCATTGTGAATAAACACAATCGAAATGTTATGGTATTATTATTTCTTTAATGACCATAGAAGAGCTATAGTTAGCTAGATTTTATGTGCATAAAGGCCAGCTCAGGGCATGGTTTTATTTCTGAGACAGATGGAAGAATGCCCACCTAGAGTCATCCAGACCATTTTCTGCAGTACTTGGTTTTGCATCTAAATATTCTCATGTAGATACCTACAGGGCCAACTCAAATTAGATTGTTAGATGTTAAAGCATCACAGTTCAGTAAGATGTTTGCAGGATACCTTCCTCATCATCTCCATAAATCCAGAGGGCATAGAATGAGTGGCAGTTGCCTACGATAAAAGGATTTTTAAATTCAGCAGAAGTGATTCCTTGTATGTCACATTTTTTATTGAAAATGTTATTTAACATTAACTCATTGTGACCCACACATTTTTATTAAAAAATGCTATTTAACATTAACTCATTGTGACCCATAATCACAGTTATTCCCTATTAAAAAAAGAGGCTTTCAAACTGTTAACTTACCTGTAACTTTAATGAACTATAATTCTCACATAGCCATTTGCTGTAATTTCTAAGTGGTATGTTGAGCATCAAAAGGTGGTTTTATCTGAAACTTTTAGTCATAACACTTCTTAACATTCATATATGTTTGCAGTTTAAAGTATTGTTCACTCATTATTAAACAAAATGCTTCTGAGAAATACTTCAAAAGGGAATTAATAATTCTTAAAATATCATATATATTGTCTGTATCTTTTTTCCACTTAACATTATATGCGAACAACATTTTTATAATATGTACTTCTCTAATTATTTTTCTTTTTGGTGCCTACATCATACTTCATGTTACAAGTGTGTCAGGGTGTACTTAAACAAGACATATCTTTGGGCATTCTAGTTAATTCTAGCTGAATATTAAGAATTTCAATATTTAGTTTGAAAAACAACACTATGAATATCTTAACATACACATTTGTTCACTTGTCCAATTGATCTCAAGATAAATTCATTAAGTGAAGAATTAGTAAGTCAACAGTATACTTAAATTTAATGCTTTTAATAAACACTGGCAAAATACCTTCTGTAAAGATCTTTTAGTTCTCTGCTTACACTAGTAATTAATTTGAGTATTTTACCATCTTTATAAATATGGAATTTTGTAAAATTTTTAAAATATTTGAGAAAAAATCTAATTCATTTTAATTTCCACTTTCAGATCACTTGTGAAATGCAACATCATGTGCTTATTGGTTATTTATATTTCTTTCTGCAATGACCAAGATGGATTGCTTTTTGATTCCCCTGATGAACTTTTTAAATCCTTTTTTTGTAATAGTTCTTTATCAAAGGAGATAGCTGTTTCTCTGAGGTGTGACAAGTTATTTCCCTTTTTGCTGTTTGTATTAATTTTATTCTACCTGAAAACAAATGAGAGAGTGTGTGTGTGTGTGTGTGTGTGTGTGTGTGTGTGTTTTCATTTTTCTCAAATCTAGCAACACTTTAGAATATTGGTCATGGTTAATAAATATTAGTCACAGTTGATGAATATTGTCATGGTTGATGAATGATTTTTCAACAAGATAATATAAAGCCTCACCTCTATTCTGTGGTAATCTTCAGGTTTATTTTCTTTATAAGTAGATAGTTGACACATCAGAAGTTATTTGGGGATCTTGAACTAAGTCATCTAATGTTCTTTTTTTTCACCAAATTTAAGATTAATACTACAAAATAATTTGGGGGGTATCCCATTGTTTTTCAACCTATAAAAAACACACACACACACACAATCTTTTCCTTATATGAAGTTCTCATACAGGATATATTCCATTTCTGGTCTCTCCTGTCTCACTGATTTGTTTGTATCTTCATTTTTTAAAAACATATGTTTTTTATTGATTTCAGAGAGAGGAGAGAAAAACATTGATCTGCTGCCTCTTGCATGCCCCCTACTGGGGATCAAGCCAGCAAAGGATGACACTCAACCAACTGAGCCACACTGGCTGGGCTGTTTGTACCTTAATTCATCAGCATCACAGTAGTTAGTTAAATAGCATTAGGAATGTGTGGCAATTTACATGTCTCTCCTTTCCTATAGGTGTGTGTGTGTGTGTGTGTGTGTGTGTGTGACATCACATAGATATATTCTTCTGAATTGGTTCTTTATCATATTTAAAAGAAGTCCCATGAGGATTTTGATAAAAAGTACATGGTACATGAAAGTTATAGGTCAATTAAAGGAATATTTGTAGATTTACAATTAATTTGTATACCTTTTGCTTTTTGTTCTGATTATTAGGCATTATGTTGCTTCAATTACAATTTCTTATTAGTTATTTTTTGAATGTTGAAAAACTACAGAATTTTCCTTCACTTTAAGCATCCATCTGCCATATTACCATCAACAGTGTATTGGATAACTTTTTTAGAATTTAAAGAGAAGATAATTTGTAAAATATTTTGTCTATTTTCATCAGAAAATTTTTCAAAATGTATTTTTTTAAAAAATAGATTTTTAATGATTTCATAGAGGAAGGGAGAGGAAGACAGATAGAAACATCAATGATGAGAGATTATCAATGACCAGCTGCCTCCCGTATGCCCAAGCCTGCAACCCAGGCATGTGCCCTACACGTGAGCTAATGGTTTAAAGGTTGATGTTCAACCACTGAGCTACACCTGGTCAAGCTCAAAATGTATCTTATACCCATGTTTATGTTTCTCCCATTTAATGTCGCCTAACTTTTTATGTTTTATAATCCTGTATTCTTATTTTAGTTTGTACTTTCCAATATTACACACTATGTCTATGTCTCTCACATTTCCTTGACATTTCTTACTCTTTCTTGTCACAGATTCCTCTTGTTGGCTTCCACATTATTTCTATTCTCCTCAGAGATTCCTTATTATTTAAACCATGAAACTATTTATGCCATACAATGAAAACATTTATTGTGAATAAATTATAGTAAATTGATGAATGCCAGCCTCAACACTAATAACACATCAAAAAATTAAAATCCCTTGTTACTGTCAACTGAATGAAATAAATTATCTCTGTCTTAGGAAAAATGATGCAATTTCAAAAACACAGCTGGAAACTGAGAATTTCTTTCTGAGTATCAAATATCAAAAAAGATTTGTTGAGACAATATCAATATTAAACCCAATTTTCATAGTTATTAAAATGTGCTGCATTCCTCATTAGCCAAAAAATGATCTGCTCAAATCATAAAAAGTACGCAGAATTAAAAGCTTTTCCATAGCAATTCAATAAAAGCTGATTAACTTCTGAGGTAAAATAAAACACTTATCTTTGCCAATATTCAGTGTAATACTCAATTTCAGCCTTTTGCCCTAAAGAATACAGTTTTACTCAGGCTGTTTATTATATAAAACTGTTAATGCACTAATTATAGTTATTAGACTCTAAAAACTATAAAAAGATATTTATTTATTATGTTTAAAATGGGTGGCACTAGGGAAGAATAAAGATGCAATATATTAAATCTATATCAGAAATGGTAAAAAAATATACTATACCAGCAAACTACAGATGATTAATTATAAAATTATAAAATATATAGTATACAGGTATTTCATAAAGGATAAAATATGTTATGTTATAATTATATATATACTAGAGGCCTGGTGCATGAAATTCGTGCATGGGGCGAGGTCCCTCAGCCCGGCCTGCACCCTCTCCAATCTGGGACATACCTCTCACAATCTGGCACCACTGGCTCCTAACTGCTCGCCTGCCTGCCAGGCTGATTGCCCCCTAACCACCTCTGCCTGCCGGCCTGATCGTCCCCAACTGCCCTCCCCTGCTGGCCTGAACTTACCCCTAACTGCTTGCTCCCCTGCCAGCCTGATCGCCTCTGTCTTGGCCCCTGCCACCTTGGCTTTGTCTGGAAGGAAGTCAGATGTCCAGAAGATGTCTTGTGGACCCAGTCTAATTAGCATATTACCCTTTTCTTAGCATATATATATATATATATATATATATATATATATATACACACTAGAGGCCTGTTGCATGAAAAGATTCGTGCAATAGGCCTTCCCTTCCCCTGGCTGCCGGCACTGGTTTTCCTCCGGCACCCGGGACCCAGGCCTTTGCTCCAGCCAGAGCCGCCTTCAGCACCTTCGCTGCTCCTTTGCTCCTCCGCTTCGTGCCTACGTATGCAAATTAACCGCCATCTTTGTTGGTGGTTAATTTGCATATCTCGCTGATTAGCCAATGGGAGCCATAGCAAAGGTACGGTCAATTACCATGTTTTTCTATTATTAGATAGATATATATATTTGATCTTGTATCTTCCTACTTTTTAAAAAAATATTTTTATTGATTTCAAAGAAGAAGGGAGAGGGAGAGAGAGAAATAGAAACATCAATGATGAGAATCATTGATCATCCTTCTCCTTCACTCCCCACACTGGGAATTGAGCCCGCAACTCGGACATATGCCCTGACTGGGAATCAAACCATGACCTCCTGCTTCACAGGTCAATGCTCAACCACTGAGCTACAACAGCCAGGCTCTTCCTGCTTTTATTAAATTTATTTTAATTGTTTTCTCTTAACCCTTCCACTGTATTTTTCATTAACTTCACGATGTATAGACATTTGTTTTACATTGTTGATATTAAGTCTTTGTAAGTTTAGCATATTAAAAATATACCTTTCCGTGCTCCATAATTTGACTTTTCACTTTCCTAAAGTTGTGATGTACAAAAGCTTTTATCTAATAGTTAAATATGTTTCGCTTTATGTAGCATAGAGTCTTGGAAGTATTTGAAACTAACATACCGCTATGGAGATTCTTTTGTAAAAATGAAATTTCAGATTTTTTACTAAAAGTTTTTCACAATTTCCTCATGGCCTGTGGAGAAAAGCATACACAGTAGCAAAACTTTCAAAATTTAACTGTTAAAACAGTTTACTTTTTGTTCTAAAGGGCATTAATGATAAAGCATTTGCCTGTGAGGGCTTGACAAAGCAATCTGTCTCTGTGGGAAGCTTCCTCAGGACTACTTAGAAGTGTGATCCCTGAAGATGTCTGTATTTTACAAACCCTACAGTTGGCCTAAGTGTTAGGCCTACATCCCTGGATCAATTCCAATATGGATAATACAACAATACTCACTAAAATGTCTTTTGCAGTTGCAACTTAATACAGAATATTTATTCATTTCTCTTCATAAAGCCTGCAATAAATGACATAGGCATAAGAAAAGTTTTTTGTATCAAAATAAATGTGTAGTTTGAACACATTCTTATCTTGTTTAACCCACGTGGATTTACTATCACAAAGCCTTCAGGTAATATTGGAGATATGATAACTGATGCTAAAAATACTAAGGTTACATGCGAGTTAAAGCTTCAATTTCAAAGGATCAGGCCCGAATCAACACAATTTATATATTGTATAAACTGGAGATATTTGAATATCCAAGGACAAGAAAGAGAGAAAATGCAGATACCTTTCTAAACTGGTTATGTTCATCTTAGTTGATCATCCATGGGGCAGAAATTCACTATCAAAATGCCTAAACAGATACCTTGTAAAGTATAATCCCACTTAGGTTATATAATAAAAATCAAAAGTATGGGTTGAAAACTATTAATTAGTGCTAACAACAGTTGACTTAGATTGATTGCATGACCAAGTTTACTGGGAACACACAATAAGAACGATATACCTGTAATGAAATGGACATAAATGGAAGATTATTTTACACGTTTATTTATACATTACTTCTATTTTGAATTTATCAATAATTTTTAACTAGAAATTGTATCATATTTCTCTGAGTTATTACCAAATGCATAAAGTAGGTGCATCTATACTTCACTCACTATATATCTTGCTTAGGTGCATAATTTTTTTATTTAGATAGATATTATAAATTTTAGAAGGCAGCCCGTTAGAAAAATAAGAACCTCTTAAATAAATAGGACAACTGTGTTAAACTAGAGAATTTTCACATATAATTGAAAATGCTCACAGTCATTTTCTGAGTAATAATACTATATTATTATAGGACCTTTTATTTGGTCAATCTAGGGTAAGTTTAAACCATATGAAATGTCTTGCTTATTTCCTTGGTACTTTGCAAAGTTTAAATAAAACACGGGGAAATAATTTTTAATCAGGGGCCCCTAATTCGGTCCAAAACAACCTGCTACCAATTTTATTTCTGATGAACATATCAAAGCAATTGTTGCATGCCCCATCTTTTCAGAAAGCATATGTTAAACAGGGCAGGCAAAGATAAACTTTAAAAGGATTCACTTGTCCTAACAGCCCATCTGTTTTCTACTCCCCGCAGAGCACATCTCTTTTCTGGGGTCCCTTTCAGGTGCGCTCTTACCTTATGTAACACTCTCTTTATTGTAAGTTCATGCTGTGACCCTGTCAGAATTGCTACAGCAGGGGTGACCCCAGTAATGACCATCCACAGCCTGCCAAGCTAACTTGGTCAGTGTTAGCTGATTAAACTTTTAACAACATCCCCTGTGCGATAAAGGGCAAAATGACAACTTTGCCCATCGTCAAGGTGTCTGTATAATAAACTAATTAGTAAACCACACAGTCTGTGGAGCTTTTAATGAGTGCTATCGGCTGGCCTCTGTAATAAAAACCCAGGCTGCCCCCTTTTGGGATTCAATTAAGGCACAGACTGTCATATGCTTGGTCTAGCTGATCAATGAATCCATTCCGACCTTTGTCGGAGCTGTTTGCAAGGTCAGTGGCAGTAGCGAAGAAAGCCAGCTTGGTAAAGGAGATATACCCAACAGCGGCAGACAGGTTCCAAGTCCGGTTGTTAATATCCTTGTGGTCATTTGACATCAGCAGAAGTTTATCTCATTCAAAGGTTAGCTGAAAGAGAAGACAGCAATGAAAAAAATATATTGGTATTGTGTGTTTTATTTTTTTCTTCACAGAAAGGTCCCTTGTTATTAAAAAAATGATCATTAGTCTGCTAACATCTACTTTTACCTTGCGGTATCTCCTTTTTCTTCACCCAGTGGAATTTGCTATCCAACTTTTTCCTTCCAAATATGCCTATTGATTTCATTCTTTTCCAGATGTGAAAACAAATGTAAGCTTTATAATATGTAGTCATGTGTTGCTTTTTTATGATTCAAGATGTGATTTTAGAAAAGGAACTTATTTAGAAAAGAAGGTATTCCTTATTTAAGGTCCTTGATGTCAGAAAAAAAGTTTACAATTAAATATTTTAAAA
This sequence comes from Myotis lucifugus, assembly GCF_000147115.1. Classification (NCBI taxonomy): domain Eukaryota; kingdom Metazoa; phylum Chordata; class Mammalia; order Chiroptera; family Vespertilionidae; genus Myotis; species Myotis lucifugus. The sequence goes on along the minus strand of NW_005871058.1, from coordinate 15,476,389 downwards.
TATTCTCTATTTGGGGGTATTGTAAGATTTTTCAAGTCTACATCTCAAACATTACTTTATTGCCTAGTAATTTGAGAATCCTTATATTTACTTCTAGAAAATAATTATTCAAAAATTTAAAATAGCCATTTTTTTTCTAATATTTAAATGATACTTTAATGAAAACATAAATATATTTACCTATTTTGATCTTAATAAGGTAAAGAGAAACAAAATATTATGGACTGTGTATTCCAGACTTAATAGTTATGGTTTTTAGTGTAATCCAGAAGACCTATGAGAGTCATCAATCTATAATTTTATTGGGGCCTGAGATTGAAATGTTTTGCAACTGGACTGTGGAACAGAAACCCACTGAGCTAGACAGTGAATGTAGCTGAAAACTCTGTAGCCAAAATTCAAAATAACACTGTTGTTGCATATGCATTGTGTAAGACGCCCTAGAGAATGTCATTATTTATACCTTGATATATGATAAAACATAAGAGTGCAATTTGGGAATCTGAAGATTTAAATATTTTTTAAAAATCAGGATTTTTATAGTTTATTATTTTCCACAATATAGATATCTATGATCAAACTAGGTTGAAATTATATTCAAATTAATAAATTTTAAATGGAATAATTTTAATGCATGTATATTTGCAAAAATATTGAGTGTAATTAAAATTAAACAATCTGTACCTTTGGCACAATCGATGAATATTAAAAATGAATATAACATGGTATTCATGTTATATAGTTTTAGGTTTATACTTTTATATACTTTTATAGTTTATACCAGTGTTTGGCAAACTCATTAGCAAACAGAGCCAAATATCAACAGTACAACGATTAAAATTTCTTTTGAGAGCCAAATTTTTTAAACTTAAACTATATAGTAGGTACATTGTTATTAACTTAATTAGGGTACTCCTAAGGCTTAGGAAGAGCCATACTCAAGGGGCCAAAAAGCTGCATATGGCTCGCGAGCCGCAGTTTGCCAACCACTGGTTTATATTAAGAATATAATTATTGGCTATAGATTATGCAATTGCTAAAATGTTTACCACAGTTTATTTTAATAAGAAATGATTGTGTAAAAACTACATGCCCAACTGTCTACACTAATAAAAGAGAAACATGGTAATTAGCGTACGACTGCTACCCTTCCCATTGGCTAATCAGCATATCCTTATGCAAATTAACTGTCAGCCAAGATGGCGTCTGGCAGCCATGCACTGAAGCGAGCAGGGAGGCTTGCTTGCTCCAGTGACTGCGGACTCCAACGTTCCCCGCCTGCCGCTGCTGGCCTCTCAGCTGCAACTCTAAGCAACTATGCACTATGTTGCAAATAAGAAGCTAAACAAAACCCCAGAAACCGGCTTTCAGTCAGCCCTGGCTTCAGCCAGCCGGACCGCAACATTGTATCAAATACAGAAGGAAAAACAAAGGCCAGAAACCGGCTTTCAGCAGCCGAGGCCTCAGAGCTAAAGCTGGCCCAGAATAAAAAAAAGAAAAAGAAAAAAAAGGAGCGGTTGGGAGCTTCAGTCACCCGCTTCCGGAAAACAGCCCTCAGCACCTCACCCAGACTGGCCAGGCACCCCAGTGGGGACCCCCACCCTGATCCAGGACACCTTCAGGGCAAACCAGCCAGCCCCCACCCGTGCACCAGGCCTCTATTCTATATAGTAAAAGGGTAATATGCCTCCCAGCACCGGGATCACCGGAGCAGCGAGGCCCCCCGGCACCGGGATCAGCGTGACAGGGGGCAGCGCCCAACCCCCTGATCAGCCCTGCTCTGTGCCTTAAGGGGGGGGGCTCCCCCAAATCCCCTGAACCGCCCTGCCGCTTCTTTTGAATGACAGGGGGGGAAGCTCCCCCAACCCCCCCTGGACCCCCCTGCGGCTCTTTGTGTAAAAGGGGGGGAAGGGCCCAAAAACCTTCCTTATCCCGCCCCTGCTCTGTTCCTTGAAAGGGGAAGGAAGCACCAAACCCCTCTTGATTTACCCCTGGTTCTGTGCCTTGAAAAGGGGGGGAGCCTCCCCAAACCCCCTTAATTGCCCCTGCGGGTTTTGTGTTTTAAAAGGGTGGGGGGGGGCCAAACCCTCCTGATCCGGCCCCTGCTCTTGTGGTGTGAAAAGGGGGCGGGGGCCCCAAACGCGCCCCCCCGGCCCCAAGGGCCCTGGCTCTTGGTGTTTAAAAAGGAAGGAGCCCATAACCTCCCCTAAATTGGCCCTTCCCCTTAGGTTTGAACAGGGGGGCAGCCGCCCCCAACCCCCC
>NW_005871058.1:15454520-15474027 GCF_000147115.1 Myotis lucifugus | reverse complement strand
CTTTTAATATTTCCTGATTTTTTTCTAATGGTTTCTCTGCATTGTTTCATCAAGAAAAAATAAAAGCATATTTCGGTGTTTTAAATGCACTTATGATAGCTCTGGCCAGTGTGGCTTAGAATGTCATCCCATACATGGAAAGGTGAGAGGATGAAAAATATCAACAAGAGTATAACAACTGGAAGGTTAATAATATGGCCCAGGAGAGAGATAATGGTGGCCTACTCAAGTCGAGCTGATAAAGTTGATGGTTGATTGAATAGTTGATTGAATAGCCAAAGGTTTTTGTTCTGAGCATTTTGGTAAATACTGGTGACATTTTCTGCACTGGGGACATTGATGGAAGAATCCATATGAGTTTTGGGATTGCTAATGAAATATCATAAGCATCCTGTCACACACATCATGACACCCCTTTTTAACATACACAAGAAAGATAGCATTGAGATGTTATGAAAATTGCCAAAACTTTCAAACCTAATATTACCAGAGCTGAGATTATTTCATGGGTCCAAAGCATGTGATCTTTGCATACTCTGCATTGCTTTGGAGCAACATACTCCCATCACAAGAGGGATACAGTTCTCCTTCCTTATGATTTTCAAGATAAAGTACCTGTGTCTATTGACCATAGAAACTTTCAAAAATAGATGTGAAAACTTTTTGAATGAGAAGAAATATAAGTAACATAATTTCAAAATCTGTTCTCGCTTTTTGTTTTCCCTGAGACAAAGCTTAACTTACTTCCAGCAAAATGAAGGAGGGAATTTCTCACCATCTGCTAATAGAATAAATTTGGACATGGTCTGTGTGATGTGATTCACAATCCAGAGTTACATTGTGACTTTCATGGGCTCTAGACACCTTTGCCTTTATGGGTCCCTTCTTCCATTAAACACATATTCAAAATTATATTTTACAACAGGGTTGGTCTAATAATATATTAGTCGTATATTATGATGTTTTCTTTCACCTACTGTGAAAGAAATGTCTAATGGACAAGCAGACTCTGTTCATATCTGTATGGAGAAGAATGTCCTCACAGAGTTAAGATATTGAACTAGAGGATATATGTTAGCACAAACCACAGGTTCCAGACTATATGTTTTAATTTTTTAAAAATCCTCGTCTGAGGATCTGTTTTTGTTTATTTCTTTTTGGAGAGAGAGGAATGGGGAGAGAAAAAAATGGAGAGGGAGAAACAAACATTGATGTGAGAAAGTAACAGGTCCTGACAGAGTATTGAACCCACAACCTTTTGCTGTACGGAATAATGCTCCAACCAACTGGGCCACCTGGCCAGGGCCAGACTTTTTCAAATAAGAATTATTTCAACTCATGAGGATAGTATGTAAATTATTATAGACTAGAGACCCGGTGCACAAAAATTCATGCACTGGAAGGGGGGGTCCCTCAGCCCAGCTTGTCCCCTCTCACAGTCTGGGAGCCCTCAGGAGATGTCCTACTAAGCCACAGTCTGGCCTCCCTCTGTGGAAGATGACCAGGCTGATCAGGGGAAAGCGCCGTCCCTATCACCCCGCTGCTGCTGCCATGCCTGCCCTAATTAGCATATTACCCTTTTGTTAGTATAGATTACTGAAGCCTGTGTTCCCCACCCCATACTTTTTGCTAATGTAGATTTTAAATGAAGGATGTGAAAATGGTTTTGTGTCCTGCATATTTATTCTGAAATGTTTATTCTACTCAACTTATAATTATTAATATTATTATTGTCATCATTATTGTGTTTTTTTCTCTTTTGCTACCTCTGCGTTAAAAGAAACTGGGCTTTCAAAAATTATATTTTGTGTGTGAGCATTATTTTCTTTCTTGCCCAGGTTTTGTTGCACTGCTTTCTCAATTTTTGTCTTATGTAGTGTATCTGGGACAAATTTCCTGCTCTTTTTAGCCTTGGCATAAGCTAAAATTTTTAAATATCTCAAGCATTTGGTCTTTGCCCTAAATATGCTAAAGTAAGAGAAATGTTCTTTATTAATAATTCTACCTTTCAAAGCAAGTCATCACATAGGAAGGCAAGGACATTAATTAATTAATACATGCACCCAGAGGATAATTAAACAGTTGAAATAATAAATGTAGACGTGTCTCTGAATATTTGAATTAAATTTTATTATTTAAGTTACCAGCAAACTTTAATCTGTAGTTTCAGGCAAGATAATACTTGGAAGTATTTTTATTCTGTAGAGCTGAGAATTCTGGACACCTAAGCTCTGTAAAGTGTATTTTAACCACATAGGATGGCAATAATTTTAAAGATGGTCAGCCCTACACATTTTAAAATAGGTTGATGCACATGTTCTTGTTATATGTTGTTATTCACATATGTTTTGAGGACCTACTATAGTGGTTTGGTTTATACAACTTAAACAGTCCTTGGATATTTTATGCTTTTTAAAATGTTATAATATTGCTATTAATAGCATCAGAGAAGTTAGGACAAGATGGTTTGTGGTAGAAAATGTTGTGCTTAGTTTTGCACATGCTGCATCTGGTTGTTATAAAAATTGAAAAATTCAACTGAGTTAAAGGGTACTAAGTAGATATAAGTTGCCACAAACTGCAAATAGGAATGCACCCAACTACCTGGATAAAAAACAGAAAAAAAATATTTCTGAGGAAAGATAGAATAGATTTTATCACAGTCTCAAGGACAACCATGTTGTTAATAATGTAGACTATGAACCATCAGTAAAAAAAGTCAAAGTGTATTTTTACATTTAATTCATCAATTAAAAGTAAATGACATAAAAGGGCAAAATTGAGCGTGGCAACTGTATATATTTGAAAGATATAAAATTATCTTTCCATTTTTCTCTTAGATCCACACTAAAGAGGTTACCACTTCTTATCCTCCACTTTACTAAGTAAACTGCTTGTACCAAAGTCACGATTCTATTAAGCTGATAAATCGAATGGCGAATTCTCAGTCCAGTTCTTAACTTGACCTTGAAGTAACACTTGGCATGTGAGGCCCCACTCCTGCTTTAGCACCAGAACTCTTGGGTGAGTTATCAGAGATGTTCCTTTGGCTACTTCTCTTCCAGTGTGACTTTATCCAATCTGATGCTTTTATATTCCACCTAAGTGGTCTAGCCTGACCTTGTTCCTTGAACTGAAGATCCCTATATCTATCTGTACATTGGTGTTTCCACTTGAATGTCTCATAGACTTCCCAGACTTAGCATGTTGAAAATTGATTCTTTGTTCCTCCAAACCTGCTGCATCTGCAGGCTTCCTTGAGTCACTTGCTCTCTAATTGCCCTATTTAAAATTGCCATCCCCTCTGGCACTTCAACTCTCCTTAGCATATATTACCTTCTTATATATTTGGCTTGTTCGTTTCATTTATTGTCTGTAAGCTCCACAAGGGAATTGGTATCCTTGGTGTATTTGTTTTACTGCTGTATCCTTAAAGTCCAGAGCAGTAAAAAAGTGCTCCATTGATGTATGTTAGGTTGTTGAATGACTTTATAGATTTTTAAGGAAAATGACTATTCTGACCAATCATGACAAAATTGGAAGTCTATGCTGGTATCATAAGAGTATGATGAATTGTTTATGGAGGTGAATAATTTGGAGAATTTAAGGTAGAATTATGATTATAATAATGAATTAGGTCAAATTCATGAAAAATCTGGACAAATGGTCCTTAATATTAGAAATTGTTAGATAATCTGTTTGTAAAAAAAAATTAACAAGGTAGTTTTTTTGTTATCAAGTTTAAATATTCTGATTTGTAGGTATTTGCATTTTAACAAATATATAAGGTGATTATTATACAAATTGTCCAAAGACTATGCTTTCAATAAGTGTGTTTAAAAAATAGAGAGAGAGAGAGAGAGAGAGAGAGAGAGAGAAAGAGAGAGAAAGAGAGAGTATGGGAAGCCAAAAGAAAACTTCTAGAGTTTGAGGGGAGTAAGTTCACATTTTCACTAAAATCCACCATAAAAGTTATGTGATTAAATAAGAGAATTACAAATTAGGTTTAGAATTAGGCAGCCTTTTTCTTCTTAGTCAGGACTGATAAACTGAGAAAGATATGCTGCTTTTTTTCTGGAAGCATTTAATAATAGATTCTCATCTTTCTGGAGTGATTTTTATGGTGGTCTATTTTAAGATATCAGATTAGCCAAAATGAACTTGCATTGTTCTTTTCAAGTGCTGTGATCATGACTTTTAATCTTTTTAACAGCAATGAAGGGGTAGAGTGAATGTTCTGCAGAATGGATCAAGTTGAGATCATTGATAATAGGGGCGGCTTTTCTTTTGACTATCAAGTGAATCAAATATAGTTGTACTTTTAAGTTCCCTTTCTGCTTACATTTTAATAATTCTCTCTCTCTCTCTCTCTCTCTCTCTCTCTCTCTCTCTCTCTCTCTCTCTCTCTCTTCTCTCTCTCTTTCATCAAGGTTTAGATTTCCAGACCTAAGGAGGTTATATAGAAATATAACGTATTTCCCCCCTCCATTTTACAATTTATGTTTGATGCAGGGTTTTGTCAATAGGATGATAACTTAGGAATGGCACAGTTGTTACCATTTAAGTTTAATTGCATGACAGTTTTCTCAGTTAGTGATTAAATAAGACATCTATACCTAGCAGAGTAAAACAGAGGGGATAAAAAAAAGGTGGGATTGAGAACACATTTTATTCTTGACATTTTCAAATATACCTGTTAATTTGGATACCCAAATAAGATTTTAGCTTATTTCAAATTATAATGAGCTCAATTTTTTCCTTTTCTGTCTTAAGTTTTAAAATAAACAAATATGTAATGGAGAAATAGCTTCAGAATGAGGTGCTAAAATGATTATTTTCCTATTAGAGATCTTTATCAAGAATGTGTATGCAGTTCCATTTAGCATTTCCAACCCCACATAAATACAAATATATATATATGTATATATATATATATATATATATATATATATATATATATATGTATATATATATATATTCTGTCTCCAATTATTGTCTGAGCTATTTCAGAGACCAGGAATGACAAATCTGTTCCGATGTAATTGGCACAGAGTTTGCTGTGTGATACTAAACACTATAAGAAAAGAAACAGCTGCAGAACTAGAAGTAATAAAAACTTTTTAATTTTGAACAGCCAATCCTATCATAAGACTTCAACTTTAAAAATTAGGATCTGAAAGAAACATAGACAATCTTAAAAAGCAATAGATTTTTCTTCTTAAACCTCCAGAAACATCATAAGATCACACTGCCCAAATCAAAAGAAATTTGGGCAAGTTTCAGACTTTTATCATTCAAAATTGGGACTCCTTTAATTTCATTTTCTACCCAGTTAAAAGAAATGTTTCAATCATAAAGTGAAGATAGTCCATATACTTGAGGTAGAGCCCTAACTACACTTGGACCCTATTTCACCCTGGGTGAGGATTCAAACTTTGTTCATATTGTTATTGGTAATTCAAGAATAAGAAACTCAGAGTTGTGGAGAATATTAAATATGCATGGATTCATGCTTAAGAAGCCCATAAATAATTTTATAGAAATAAGAAATGTTTAAACAAAATCATCCCTTTAATATAACTTGAGAAACAAATACAACATTCATATCTTATATAACATTGCATTTTATATAACCAATAACCCTTTTTAAGACACTGAAATGAATAAAAAATATACTCTGATTAATTTACAACTAATTACAATTAATTTTTTATTTATAATCATCAGCTAATTTAGCTGAATTTTTAGAATAAAGTAAATATGCTAGGCAGTAATTATTGATTTAGCATGACTAAAAGTTTACTCTTAAAAATAAGGTTATTAACAGAAAGGCCAAAATAGAATACAATGTACTGAATCAACTCAAATTATAAAACTCTTCCACTGTAAAAGAACAGAAATGTGAGCGGCCCAGGGACCAGTCACAAGATTTATACTTTGAAGCTCTTGATGAAGAAAATTAAGATTTATATAAAACCTTTGCTCTTCAACACTTATTTCACATTTTTATGCCTCAAAAGAAACATGTATTTGTATTATTATCTGCAGTAGAGAAAAAATAACACTAAAAGAGGCCGAACTTTCTGGTAGGTCCCATATCTATTCCTTTATTTTGTACCTATCTATATTTAATTTACAAAAAGTTCCAACATTTGTATTGTATTAAATACATATGATAACAAGACATTGACTAGTTGCCCAATTCTGGTGGATGTAGAGCTACAGCTGTCCAGCTCACCCTTCAGAGAAAGATGTGCCCATTCACGCTGAGGGGTGTGCACTTCCACGCCTGTGAGAGAGCAATGATGAAAGGAGAGCATGGCCACTTGCCCCGCACAGAGGATATTCATGGAATCCGCTTTGTCGGGGTTCTCTTCTGCCCCATAATGTTTTCCCCTTTCCCTTCACAGTAATGAGTCCTAATAAATATTTTTGTCTCAGTACCTGCTCCTGTAAAACTTGTACTGGCTACATAATTGGTGGGGCCAGACAAGATGGAATACTGGAGCACTCCTTTAATAAAGATCTGTCTGCATTTGTGATGTTTAATCCTTAACAGCTTTCAAGGCCCAGAGAGGGACAGGGGTTCTCCCTCCCTCCCTTGGTCCCAGATGGGGAAGTAAAAACAGGCAAACCCAGCTCCTTGACGGAGACTGTCATCCCAGCCTGTCTCTAGCCACAATAACAACAACTAAAGCCATTTGCCTCTGTTCACTCAAGCCATTGGAGATCTGCTTGGAAGTGTATGCTGATCTCCATAGAAACCCTTACTATGTGAATAATAAACCTTGACATACTTCTTGTGACATCAGCAGTTTCAACAGCCAACTCAATTTTGGGTGGGAGTTTGATCCTGCACAAAACATTCTTGTTCAAAATTATTAAAAGTCTCAAAACTTTGACATCAAAGCACCACGCTAAGTGCGAGGCCATGCTAAGCAGGGGTCCTGCGGCAGGGCCCTGTGTAAAACCCAACCTATAATATTAACGAAAGCTTCCCTTTGTATTAATTTCATAGTCGTAATTGAAAAAACGTACTCTAGCTGTCATCTCTCCGGGGGACTGTACTACACTCTTACACTTACAGTAGCCTCTCCATTTTTTCCCCTCATCTTGGTTTCTACCACTGTGTTTCCATACCTCAGTCAGATCAGTTTTCATAATTTCCTCAACCCTATGATTTCCTAGGGAAACCATCTTGCTGAAAAGGATCATTTATTTGTGCTTTCGTAGGCCCCATTCCCCAAGTATAAAGGGATCTCTGGCCCTAACCGGTTTGGCTCAGTGGATAAAGCGTCGGCCTGCAGACTGAAAGGTCTCAGGTTTGATTCCCATAAAGGGCACGTACCTTGGTTGCAGGCACATCCCCAGTGGGGGGTGTGCAGGAGGCAGCTGATCGATGTTTCTCTCTCATTGATGTTTCTAACTCTCTATCCCTCTCCCTTCCTCTCTGTGAAAAAAATCAATAAAATATATTTAAAAAAATAAAAAATAAATAAGGGATCTCTGTCATATAAATGTATGGCACTATGTATATGCACCATGCTAGCCTCACTACCTTTCTAACCAAGTCTAAGCTCTACATTTCCACATTCTGTCTTTCCTGTGCAAACACTGTCAACTCTCTTGTCTTTCTTTCACTTTGTCACCCTCTTCTGGCAAAACTCTAACCATTGTTATATTGTAGTCTCCACCTAAACTACACCAGGCCCTCTGAAATTGGACATGGTTCGCTGTCTCGCTTTAAATTCATTGCCATTAATTCTAAGTGACCATTCATTTTCCCTCTCTATTCGATCATTTCAAGAAGCACACTTTGTATACACATCGTGTAAGCTCTTCCATCTTTAAAAGAAAACTTCTATTTCCCTCTAGCGGCCAGCCCACCTTTTTGTTCACCTTTACCAGCAAGACTCTTAGAAATAATTTGTATTTTCTATCTCCAATCCCTTTCCCCCCATTTTCTCTTAAATGCAATCATTGGGCTCGACGATATACTGGAAATGCTTTTATTGAGGTAAAAAATGAACATTAGCCATGTTGCTATTGCCCAAAATTCTAGTGTAATTATTGACTGTTTTCTTTTTCCCACAACTCACATCTCATCGGTTATCAGGTTATTTTGCTCTAATTTCAAAATATATAGAATTTGACTTCTAATATCCAGCATGATCCTCTCATCCAATTCTCTTTATCTTTTGATTGAATGATTTCTAAAGCTCCTTAATTAGTCTTCCTGCTTCTTCTCCATATTTTCATTACCAGGCTTTCCATCTAGAAGATGGAATTGGAATTATCATCATTTTAAAATCCAAGTAGACTTATGTCACTTCTTATTTAAAATACTCAAATAGTCTCCATCACACACACACACACACACACACACACACACACACACACACACACACACAGTCAAGGTTTCTATAAGAGCCTAACGATCCTTCATGACCTGGACCCTAATACTTTTTTGTAAATAATCAAAGGCTCAGCATAATTTATTTGACAATGCTTCCCATGTAAATTCACATACCAAATAATCCTAATTATATTAATATTTAGCTTTTATAATTTTTAAAATAAATCTCCTATCACTCTTCCTTTTATTTCCTCCCTTCGAACCACACTGATTTCCATGCTGCTCCTCAAATAAGTCAGGCAAACCCCTTCCTGCCTCAGTGTCTCTGCACCTGCTGTTTTCTCTCCTTGGGATACGTGCTATACCTGAATCACCTTTACAGTCTTTGGTCAAATGTCACTTTCTCTATGAGTCCTTCTGCTGTCATTCAATTTAAAATACTATTATTATAGTACTTTTGACATATTTAATTCATATGTTTATTTTGTTGATTGTATGTGTCATGTCATTAGAATAAAAGTTTCATGATAACAGGGATCTGTATGTGTCTGGACCATGGCAAATACTCAATAAACACTTATGAATTAGTTAATAAAAGTGTACCTATTGATAGAGTTCTTATGAAACATTCTTAAGGTGCTTTATAAGTTCTAATAACCTAAAACAATTAATACTTTATTAGTGACTTGTCTAAATATTTCCTGCAAGGACAAATGCAAAGACTGAGCATATGGAAATAAGACTGAAGAGGTAGAAAATGAAAATTATTTTTTAAATCAGAGAAAAATATGTTAATGAAATCATTGAAATGTGAACTTTATATTAGAGCATATGTGATAATCTGAATTTTGTAAAAATAGCCAAAAATCTGATGAGTTTTAATTAGTTAATCATGGTTTTAGCTTATCTTGATCCTAGAGTATTAGGCAAGGCGAGAGCTAGCGATTTTTTTCAGGCACCTACTCTAGTTGAGGGTGTATGTGAATGCATGTGTATGAGTGTGAGTTTAAACAAGGAGTGAACAATTTATTGGATTATTTTGCACTTTTATTATTAGGTTAAAGGACAGACAAAACCTAGTTCACTTTTTAAAAAATGTCTTCCTCATGTTTCCGGTTGTTCAAGCTTTTTTTCTTAATGTTTTGGCAGGAGTACCAAAAGGCTGTTATCAAATTTGTCATAATTTGATATTAAAATATGAGTGCATTCATCTTAAAATGACCTTTTCCCTGAACCTAGTGCTAGAAAAAGGATGCTGCATCTCTTGTAAGTAACTTCAAGGCAAGATATCACACAGCATTCAAATATAAGCTTTTATCCAGTTAATCATCAAGCATTACCTACTTTCATCAATGTTCAGGAGCTTAATTCCAGGATTACTCATCCCCCAAAAGCTAAATATGAAAATCAGAAGCATAGACCCAAACAATAGGACTTTTATACCATGATAATTAGAAAAGGAACCTATTACCCAGGATTATAATTAGTGCCTAACATATTAAATGACCTTTAACATTTACCTTAAGCCCTGGATTTCTGGAAAACCAGCAAGGTTATGAATGCCATATTAGTAATCTTTAATCTTTATTACTGCTGTGGACAGAATTTTAATGATTTTTAAATAGGCAGTGGTCACTAACATATCCCTATTAAAATAAAAAAAATCTCATAAAAAATTAAATGGATTAAGACTTCAAATGTACCACCATCAAAAGTATTACCTAATTACGGAGTTCAGTGAACAGGCCAAGTGAAATGGTTGGTAATATTAGTTACTTGCCACATGGGAATGCCCAGGATTTATGCACAAATAGATTCTGCTTCTGTTGCAACACAGTAATTAAGAATTTGTCAGGGAAATTTGACCCTCTAGGGTAGAAATTACTTTGTAAAATAAGAATGGCAGAGCACTAGTCTCCTTGCTGCACATAATTTAACCTGATTATTTATACATCAAAGAGAGTCTGCAGTGACTGCAGTCTAATATTTAAGTAGAGGGATATTAAAGAAAGAAGCATCTAGTGAAATCTTTTCCCCAAATCTCCGTGAGAAAATAGAAGAAATTTTCATAAAGCATTTCATTTTGCATATAAATTGGGGCCTAGATTGTGCCTGTGAATTTACTGCTGTCAAATTTAATTTTTCTTTAATTCTTCAGGCCCAGATGTGAAAGGCGCTGTGTGCAGGCTGCAATTTTCAATGCTTACAGGTAGCACCCAGATCGATAATGTGTCTTTATGAGAAATTACCATTAATGTTATTGAGTATGCATTTTGCTTTATAGGATAATAAGGTAATATGAAATGCCAATTCATTCATTAGAAGAGAGCTAAGTGCTTAAATTAAATGGGTGACAGGTCTGAAAAAAGATGTAGTTATGGTCAGAAAGGCAAGAATGGATTTTTAATGACCTGATACTTAGAGGTTTAACCATGTTTTTGCATTTTCTTTGTATGAACAATTTAATTTATAAAATAAAGAGGATTATTTAAATTAGAGAACGTGTTTTGGCTGAAAAATTTCTGCAAATAACAACTTGGTTTCTGAAGATTTTTCTAATGGGTTACTTTTACTGGGATCACAGCACCAAAAGGAACTAAAAACGGACATTTCTGTATAAAGCAAATGCTATGAATATCATCAGAATATAAAATAATATTTCAAAAACAAGACCAAAATGGACCTTGTAATAAAAAATGTATTTAATACTCCCACTTTTAAAGTCAGCTGCTATAGGAGCTAATTCTAGAATTAACTCAATTATAAAAATGCAAGAACACTTAAAATTTTGGGAGACTATTATCTAAGTAATAGCAAAACAGGCAAAATGAGTTTTTTAAAAATACAGTTAAATTGTATGTTTTCTAGCATTGCTATTAAGATCTTTATATTTTGACATTAAGAAAACCTAATTTCCACATTTTCATGAGTAAAATAATTCTGATACAACCTTGTGTTATTAAGCTAAGGGGCATTCTAATTATCTAGAAAGTCGAACGGACTCATTAATGGATGTTTGTGCTTTTATGAAGAGCCAGTATGTATTCTGAAAGAAAAAAAATTAGGGTAAGTGAGTTAAACAAGAGTTTTGGTGAAATATAAATAAAATATCTGTAGTACTGTATAATTTTAATTGAAATGACTTGCTTTAAATATCATATCATCTTACTTAATCATATTTAATTCTGAAACTATAACAAACATCATTGATGTGTTTAACTCAGTGTCATGAGCCAAATGTTTTGAAGCTGTTTATCTCCAGAATAAAAAATGACACTAACATCTTAGGCTAAAAGGAACCAAGGATGAACATCTATAATTATAAACAGAACAAAGTAATAAAAGCAACTGATTATCAGAATTACATTGATCCTTTTACAGATTACAACAGTAAACCATATAAGTAATGGCGCCTACCTCTATTTCAATATTGAAAAGCTAAATTGTGGAGAACAGTCTGGTAAAAAGTACAGACACTTTGGAGTCAGAAAGATCAGTTCAAATCCCAGCTCCAGTACCTGCTAGTTGTTTCAATTTGGACAAAACATTTAATCTCTCCAAATCAGTTTCTTTGCACAAAAATATCTAACTTATCACAACAAATATCATATATTGAAGTTAAATTAAAATGTGTCTACGTTTTAATATTAAGTACATCTCATACTTTAACTACAACCACCTATCTTTCTGGCTGTCAGTTTCACCCCTGCTAGCCCTGCTAAACAGCTTTATGGAAACAACAGCTCCTTGATCCCAACCCACCTCCTCTCAGCTGAGCTAGACTTTCCAAGATTTGCCGTCTTTTCTCTTGAGTACAGATCTCATTATTGATCACTTTGCTATTTTAGCAATAATCTCAACGCCTTACACATTTACCTTTATAGATACCTAACTGATAAAATTTCAATACTGAATTAATTTTACTATCCACCTTTTTATTAAAATGTAGGTGCTCACAGTTTAGAAAATACCACAATTTAAACATTCCTGTAGCCAGGAATTCAACCACAGTTAGTTCTTGAGCTCATTTGACAATCATTTGCCTCCTTGATAAATTCCCTTTCCTATCTCTTTCAACAACTACTCCACCTTTATCTTCAGGACCCCTCAACTCTCCCATTCTTGCTTTTACTACCTAAATATCTATATTATTAAGAAATTTGAATCAATAAAACAAAACATGAATCATTTGCTCCTCTGTCTCCATAACCTTCATATTGTCAACACTTACACTTACCATCTGAGAGGATGCTATACTTCTCTCCATGGCCAATATAACCCGGGCATCTGTTCTTTATTTTGGAAATGTCCTCCAGGATTTTAGTCCATTGGTTGAACACTTTCCTTCTCCCCTTTTCTTAGCTTTCTCCTTAGCTTTCAAGCATGTATAAGTCATTAGAAAGAAACTTATTTGTAACATAAGCCCCATTATGATCATTTGACTCATCTTTAGCAACATATTTTTAAAATAAGATATTTTCCTTACTTCATTTTTCAATATCCTATATTTTACACACTATGAAACTGTTTTATTTATGTCACCAATTACTTATTAATTATAAAACCTATATTTTTTATCCTACTTGACCTACTAGGATGGTATCAATGTTGCCACTTTTTTATTTGTAATTAGGAAACCACTTATTCTCTCTTTCACTTGTTTTTCTCATTCTTCTCTGGGTCTTCTCTTCTCCTTTCCAGTTCTTAAGTATCTCTCAACATTATGGTCATTCTCACCCCTCAAATACTCCTTTAAGACCTTTTTCCACTTTTTGTAGTTTTAATTCCCAACCAATATTTATGATTCTCATTTGTATATTTCTAGTGTCAATAACTATATATATATATATATATATATATATATATATATATATCCAACTGCCTGCTGGATATCTTCAAAACTATCTCAAACTTAGCATGATCTTGTCTTTCCCATCAAATTGTTCCTGTATAAACTATCTCTATTGTCCAAATACAATTAAAAATACAATACTGGGGATACAATAACAAATTCATTTTTTCCTTATCTCAACTTCCAGAAAGTCTCCTACTAAATTTACCTACTAAACTATTCTGCATCTATAATCTTTCCTCAGATCATGCCATGACTCCCTTAGTTTAGATCCTCCTTGTGTATAGCCTCACTGAGTGCCTGCTGCTGTATTTGCCTGAAGTATCTCTTCCTTTCAATCCATTATCCATGTATTTACCATTAATATTCCATTCAAAATAAGATCTGAACTCTCCACTTGCTTGCTTTAGAATCCTTCAGTGGAACCATGCTACCTATAAAATCTTCACACTTTCCTATTATATACTGCATAGCTCTCCATGACCTAACTCTCTCACCTTGTCTCCTGCCATGTCCTGCCTCTTACTTTATGTGCTTGGAATCAGATGACTTGCTGTGTTTCTCATACACCATGCTGTGTCACAGCTCTATGCTTTAACTCACACTGTTTAACTGCCCTGAATGCACTTCCCATTCTTTGCCTGGCTAACTCTTACTCATCCTTTAAACTTTAGTTCTCACCATGCTGTCTTCTCAGGAAGTCTTCCGTATCCCCGCAGTCTAAGTGTAAATACTCTATGCTTCCTTGCAGCTAGTATATCCCCATGGCCCTGCTCTTATATCATGCTGAAATTTTTGTCTTGTTCACTCTACTAAATGTAAGCAACTCATCATCAAGGACTATCTTTTTCTGTGAGACTGATTTATTTAGGAGTCTCGAATGTCTGGAGTGATACATAAAATTGTTTTAGTATTTTTTTCAATAACTGACACCAACTAAGTCAACACCTCCCCCTTTCTCACTTGGTTATGAACACTCTTTAATGACAACTCTATTTATTTCTGTGACTTGTCAATAATTGCAGCTGTCAAAAAATCAAAATTTAGTTTCTAATATTTAGATATATCCTTTTTAAATCTACATTAATATTTAATTAAATGCTGTTTAAAAAACTTCTTCCTTTCTCTTTACTATGTCATTGCTTCTCTTTGTAACACTGACTAATCATAGCTACCCTCTATGGGGCAAGTATCTACCTGGGATCCATTAATAGTACTTGAGAGACTTAAGTGAGCTGGCAAGCATCCTTCTAATTCCTTGTCAAGAGACATCAGATAGATTTTAAGCTATGGCCCTACATGCATGTAAAAACATGCACACATATACACATACAAACACAAACATGCACTGTTATTAATATTAGTTTTTCAAAATTTAGTAAATGATATTTTAGAAATTGTTAGCATGGAGAGTACAGCTACCTTTTGAAGTATCTTACTTCCATAGTAGCCTCAAAGGTGGGTGCAGTCCTGGCTGATGAGGGTCAGCTAGTTGGGTATCATCCCAAACACCGCAAGGTCACCTGTTTAATTCCAGGTTAGGGTACATGCCCAGGCTGTGGGCTCAAACCCTAGCATGGGGCAGGAGGCAGCTGATCAATGTTTCTCTGTAAAAATAAATGAAATTATTTTTTTAAAAAAGGTGGGCCGTATTATCATCATACCCTCTTTCAAATCTAACCTATCATTCCTACCTTGCTCCAGCACCAGATGTATAGACAATCATTTAAGATTTTAATGTAAGTTAACATTATGACTTTACAGTTAATTTAACTATTGCACTTTCAATTCAAAATGACCTCTAACTGTATTTGTCATAATAAACCTAGTTTAGACTGAAATACCATCCAACCCAAAATCTCAGTGTCTTGAAATAAGCGACAGTCGTGTCTTGGTCAAATCATATCCATTATGGTGATGAAAGCTCCACTATTTAAGATGTCACTTTTCAGGGCATCAGGGAAAAAAGAGAGCTGGGAAGTTGCCAACCAGCCATTAAATACTACACTCTGCCTGCCCACTCGGATACACCTTCATACTGGGAATAGGTGGCTGCATTAGTTTTAGGTGTTTTAACAGGACATAATAACATCTAAAACAAGAATATAAATAGTTTCTCTGTGGCTTTCTTAGGAGTAAGAAAACTTTTCTAAGAATAGAGACTTCTAGTCTGAGAATTAAAATTACCCCAAGTGTTGGAGTAAGTGGATTATTAACTCTTGGGGTCAGTTTTCATATCTGTTAAGTAAAGAAATTAGATCAAACAATCTTAAAAACCCCTACCCACTTTGCAAGTTTCATGAAACCATATGAAATATGTGTTTTCTTTGGTATAAATATATAATTGATATCCTATGCGTGAATAAGCATTAGAGCAAGTTTACTTTCCATTTGGAGGATGAAATTTATTTCTCTTCAGATGACTTCATGGTTAAGTTTTGTTTTACTCTCTTCTGTAAAGTGAATGGCGACAAGAGCCTGAGGTGTTGCTTCGTGGAGAGAGGGAATTTCCTCTTAGTCCTTCCAAGGCCCCATAGGCACTCCCCAAGTCCAGCTCATCCAATCAATAGCCAGTTAGGACAGAGGAGAAACAGTAAAAATTACAGGATCGATCTGTCCTGCCCCACTTGGACCATCATTCACTCTCTGCACTTCCAGGTTGTGAAGGGAACACTTAGGTTAATGGAAACACAGCGGCAGACCTGATCCTGTGCTTTCTCATTTCTCCTCGCTTGCCCTGGAGTGAAAGTATAGGTCTAAGACAGTCAGAGACGCCTGGAGAATCATGATGGAAATTCCCATCTAGACACCTTTCAAAATTCACCAGCATCTAATAACGATGTCTATTTACTATATGAGAGGCAAAGGAACATAATTTAGGGGAATGAGAAGGAATTTTATCCTGCCAGGACAAATAATGTGGCACCTCTCCAAAAACATGAAGGCCATTCATTCAGGAGAGAGAAATCTATCCTATAA
This sequence comes from Myotis lucifugus, assembly GCF_000147115.1. Lineage (NCBI taxonomy): Eukaryota > Metazoa > Chordata > Mammalia > Chiroptera > Vespertilionidae > Myotis > Myotis lucifugus. Next base: position 15,457,840 of record NW_005871058.1, on the reverse strand, counting down.
AAACATCACTAAATTGAGATTACAATTGTTTTGTAAGTAAGTTGCTAATATTACTTATGCACTTGAATATTTTTTACTTTAAAAAATTCTTTTCAGACATGGCCTTTTGTATATTATGTAATTCTATTTTTTCTCCTAAAACTCTACTTAACTCACCCTGATATATTTAACTTCCTTAAGTATATTAGGCTTGTTTTCACCTCAAGACCTTTGCATTAGCTCTTGCTTCTGCCTGAATATCACATAACTATATCTTAGATTAAACCTCCTCCTCAAAATATTTTCACCATCAAATCTAAAGTAGACAAACTTCACACCACTGTACCTGTATACTTCTAAGTAATATGTGATGTAGTTGATATATGTTTCAGACTCCCCAATGAATTGCTATTTGCTTTTCTGCCTTCTTCCTTTTAGATATGTGTACCTCAAAAATAGAAGCTTTATTCATGCTGTACTTCTAGAATCCAGAATAGTATCTGTTCTTTGTAGATGTTTAATAAATACTAGTTGAATGAAAGAATGAAAGAACTGTAAATGTATATTGGGGCATGTTATACTTTATCTTTCAGTAAATAATAATACTTTAAATGAGGAGTTTGAGCTAATGATTTAGAACATTACTTCTATTTTCAACTTTCTTTTAATAAATAGAGTAAAACTATTTTTTCTTCAAAGTGCTTGGAACTAACCATCTTTACCAGGTTAGGCAATGGTTATAACAAATTATATAACTGATTTTAGCGATGAAAATATATTAGAAATAAACAATCTATAAGTTTGTCGGGTTTTTTGTTTGTTTGTTTTTGTTTTTTACTGTGCACCGTTCTGAGTAATGTGATAAAATTTTGTACAGTCCCACTTCATCCCACCTAGGACATGAATCATGCTTTTGTTCAGCATATCATGCTTTATGTGCTACCCATCTGCTAGTGAATTGGTAGCCATCTAGTTTATCTATGCTGCCTGTTGTAGTGTCCACAATACTTGTGTTCAAGTAACCTTTATTTTAATTAATAGCCCAAAGTAAAAGAGTAGTGATTCAGACAATTCAAATATGCTAAAGAAGCCATAAAGTATTTTCTTTAAGTAAAAAGGTAAAAATTCTTGACTTATAAAATGAAGAGAAAAGAAATTGTATGCTGAGGTTGCTAAGATCTATGGTAAAAAATAAATCTATTCATGAAATTGTAAAAAGTAAAAATAAATCTGTGTTAGTTTGCTGAGAGAGAGATGGCATTCACAAAATTTTTATTACAGTCTACTACTATAGTTGTTCTTTTTTATTATTAGCTATTGTTGCTAAACTCTTAAGGTGCCTAATTTATAAATTAAACTTTATCACAATGACATATGTATAGGAAAACACATAGTATATGTAGGTTTTAGCACCATCCCTGGTTTCAGGCATCCACTGAGGGCTTTTGTAACATATTCCCCATTAATAAGGAGGAAATATTATATGTAAGATAAATAGGAACATCATAGCAGGGTGAAAAGAATAAGTGTCTTAAAGATATAGTTAGTCTACAATGTTATTTTATATGGATTTTCAGTAAAATATGAGAATAGGAAATTTTACACTCAGGTATTGGTTGTTTTTCTTGAAGTAGAACATTGAGGTAGGCTATAAAGCAAAGATAGCTTAAAACACATATTCTTTTTACTCTTTTTCCTATAGATGCAAGTAATGTCATCACTGATATTGGCATCTTCAATTACAATGAACCTTGTCATATCCCATCAGACACTTTGCATAATGCTCAATCCCACCCATAGGCTTCCACTGAAACCTGTGATTTAAAGATGATTCTATTTTTCACATCAGATGGTAATAATTTGACTATACATGCATTTTAATTATTATATTGTAAGTTTCTAAAAGAGATGAAATGAAGTATGTTTTAGTTTTTAAGCCCAATGTCTTACACAGTCCATGACAAATAATATGTACTTGGTACATTCTTATTAATGTGGTATGTATGTTCAAGACCTTGAAGCAGAAATAAACACCTCTACAAGGTAAAGAGTCCAACTGAAACTGATCTCAATTTGCCCTACCTGAAATGTACAAAATCACCCCAAAATATTAAGATTTTTTTCAATTGCAAAGGGAATATTAAAACCATTAATAGTTACACATGTGAAGTTCCCTACATCTTAAATAAATTAATTAAAAATTAAGCTTATTAATTATGAGGTATTTAAGATTTAAATTTGCTTTTGAAGAATTAAGGCTGAGAAAAGACAGGCATTGACCTGTCAGGTATTATTTTATAATCCTAATATTTCTGAGTGGCTCTAAATGAACTTCTGAATTTGATTCAATTATAATAGAAGAATTTATACCTATCTTTTACACTAGTTTTACATTTTTATTCTCATTTCATTGAGAATCAATGTTTTCTTTCTTTCTTGATTTTGAAATCTTGAACTGTGTAAATTACACAAGATACTCAAAGTTGGTTACTTCAGTGTGTATGTGGCTGTGCATGTAAATGCTGTCACTTTCCTTATTTGAAAAAGCAGTGCTTTGGTTTTAAGGAAAAGATTACAGAAAGACCGAGTGAGGGTAATTCAGTGAATAAGATGATTGAAAGCACATGTTGGCAATGGTCAGTAGCATCATCCATTGCAGTGAAGAATAGAATTTTTATCAATGTTCCCTGTCCCAGAGTGGCACTTCAAAAGTAAATCATATCACTGATTATAGTCTATAAAAAGATTTTGGAGTGTTCTAATGGAAGTAATTATTTTTTCTTGGTTCTTCTGTGTAACAGAATTCAGACATACTGATTTTCAGTCATATTAACTTAGAAATAATATATGTTCAGTTAAGTTATAGCTCTTGATCATGTCACATGAAGTCTACACCATAAATTACAGAATGTTGGAAAGATTTCCCTGCTGTTAGCAAATTCAATACAAAATTACAGGAAAAATACATTTTGTCTTCATTGGAAATATTATAAAGTTTGAAACAAATAATACATTTAATTTCGTGTAATGTGATGTGGGACTACAGGACATTTGACATGTCTTATGACCTTGTATTATTCAGAGCAAGTAACTGAATACAAAGTTGTTGTTTTTTTTCCTGTTTAACTCACTAAGGATTCTTGTTAGTTTGGGGTTTGGTAAAGTCTAAAATTCAGCTAACAAGCAGCCACTCTCCCAATTACCCATAATTAACACTAACCTACTCAGACCTCAGAGGTAATTGTATATAAAGAGTGTGTGGAAAAAATCTTATCAAGAAAGAATAAGATATAATATATAATATAATATATATATACCATGTTTTTCTTATCATTTATATA
>NW_005871058.1:15212967-15454420 GCF_000147115.1 Myotis lucifugus | reverse complement strand
TCAGAGAGGAAGGGAGAGGGAGAGAGAAACATCAGTGATGAGAGAGAATCATTGATCGGCTCCTTCCTGCATACCCCACACTGGAATGAGCTGCAATCTGGGCATGTGCCCTGACCAGGAATGTGCCCTGACCAGGAAGCATTGATCTATGACCTCCTGGTTCATAGGTCAACACTCAACAACTGAGCCACGCTGACTGGGCCACATTCTTACTTTGAAATGAGTACCAACCAGCTGAAAATTATTTTATCTGTCCTATCAGCTTCCATGACATGGTAAGGACTCCATTTGGGACTATGAAGGTAGCCTTGAGATGACGAGAATCCTTAAGAACAGTTTTTGAACATCAAATACCATTGAAATACTTGTGCGTACCAAACCATGAGTCTATATTTAACATTGTAAAGTGCGAAATAGCTAATTGTGAACAAATTAAATTGTTCCCAGCTACTTCTCACTCAAAAATCAACTGGAAGCTAGACAATTAGAACATATGTTAGTTCAAAATTTCTTTGTTCAGAGGCTATTCATATGGAAAACCAGACTTCCCAAGTTTAGTTACTTGAGATAGTTTTTCAAATTTTAAGTACACATTACAAACAAATTATTTAATATTTCAAATAAGACTCAATTGAACTGTGGAGACTACAGATATAAAACCTAATCCTGAAAGCAGTGCTTAGGAAACTTTTTTATAGCATGGATTTCTTATTTATTCTCAACTTTAAGCTCGGTATGAAGTAAGACTCTGCAACTGAAGATACAAGAACAAATGGCAAACCCTGGTGAAGAACAAATGGCAAACCCTGGAGAAATATATATAAATAAACACTTTAACAGCAATGTACTCCCAGCTTTATAACTGATGTGTGAAACACACAGTGGAAAAAGGGGCAGTAAGGGCACAAGGAAAGAGGTGTTTCTGTGGCCCACAAGAGTGGAATTGTACTCACTAGCTAGCTACTTGTGAATGATTAATGAAGTAGGGGGAAAAACATTAAAAAAAAAAGAAGAAGAAGAAAGGGAAAATGCTTTCCATTTCTCAGCTAATGAAAAGAAAAAGCAATACCCATGGCCCAGAACAATGTTGCTGAAAAAAGTCTCTGCTTTCAAAAGTCAAACTCAAGGGCCAATGCTTAGTTATTCACAATATTTTGTGTTGATTTGAATCACTTTTTCTTTTTATTTGAGTTTCAGAGAACTGCTTTCAAATTAATGAAAAATGTTGTCTTCAGTCTGACTGTAATTCAGACTACTTTGGATAATGTTTTCCCCTGCAGAAATTAAAGGAATTTTACAAAGTTTTGTTCCAACACTGAAAATTTAGATTTGAAAATTCAACACCACAGATGTAATCACAGCCAGACACTAATTAAGCATTGGGCCAAATTTGGTCCTAGAAATGTGTATGCATAATTTGTGACTTTAGTGGGAGTTGTCTGTGGATTTTCAAGGGCAAACTGTGGCCAAATATTTATTGAAGGATCCAGGGAGAAAAGGCTTCTAAAGAAATATGGCACTTTTATTTAATAATACTTACTTATTTTTAAATCATTTCCTTTTGATAGTGTTGATAAAACTGTACTTTTTTAATACATGTTCCATATTTATTGAAAGATAAACACTCCTTATCATCTTTTAAGAGTTTACTGTTATATTAAGAGGGAATGCACACAAGGATACACAACCTTCTCCATGAGAGGTTCCACATTTCAAATTCTTAAATTTCTAGGATTTTCTCATGGTAAGTTTTTGTTGATGGAGGGAGGGAAGCAGAGCATTCAGATTCAGCAAAATTTCCCTGGAACCACCTCTTGGAGAAGTTGCTCCAAATACTTATTAAATGTTTTTTTGATTGTTTGTTTTGTTCTCCATGGATTTTAGTTTGATTTAGTATTTAACTAGGAGCCCAGTGCATGAATTCATGCACCTTAAAAGGAACTGTGGGCCGTGAGGCTGTGGTGGGCACAGGCGCAGGTCTCGGCCCATCCTCCGCACCCTTACCCAGCCCCTCCTGTGGCCCCCAGTCTCCTCTCTGCCGGCATCCCCGCTCCTGCTGCTGCCACCGCTCCCACACGCTGACAGGTGGAGAGACTGGGGCCAGCACCAGCAGCAGTTGTGAGCAGGGCCAGCGTTGTCAATCTGTGTAAGCAGCGGCTGCTGTCCCAATCACCACTCAGCAGCAGGGGGAGGTGGAGAAGCCCTCAAGGACGATTGGGGCTGGCAGCCACTGCTCACAACTGCTGATGGCGTGAAGTGATCGGAACCAGCGCCAGGTGCCAGCAGCGGTTGCGAGCGGTGGCTCCAACACCAGCTGCAGGTGTGAGCAGGGCTGGTGCCAGCAGAGGGTGCAAGTGGGGCTGGTGCCGGCACAGGTGTGAGAGCTGGGTAGGACCATGGCACACAGGAGCAAAGAATTTTCAGTAACCACCAAAGGCTCTCCCTGATGACAGTGACCAGCACCCAGTCTTGGTCTGGCGCCCCCACTCAGCTGCTGCACCATCCCACGTGGCCAACACCTGCCATGTTCCACACACGCCCTCTGGTGGTCAGTGCACGTCATAGTGACTGGTTGTTTGGTTGTTCTGCCATTCAGTCTATTTGCAAATTAGCCTTTTATTATATAGGATAGCGTAAAAATAACTTTAAACTGTTTCTGAATGTGAAATGAGATGTGTCTATGTTTGAATCTTCTTATTTCCTTTCTTAGAGAAATTTTGTAGCTCCATGTAGGATTCACGTCTCTGAAATGGAGTCAGTTACAGCTCTAGGAGAGTTGTTATATAAACTTTGGGGAGGATGTAAGCAACTGGACTTCTCTAGAAAGCCAAATACACATTAATATTCATCAACTTAGTCAAGTTCCCTCACTTCTCTAAGCCTCAATTTCCTCATCAGAAAAATGGTAATAACAACACTTATTCACAGCATTACTGTAAGAACCGAAATAAAAACAAGGGAGAAAATTATTGCATTTAAGCATGTGATAGGCTTTTAATTATTTTTATTGACCTTGTTTCTTCTTGTTGTTCTTCTCCCCTTTCTCCTCCTTCTTGCTATTTTTCCTCTAATGATGATGATGATATAATGATGATAACCTTGGATCTATAGACTAAAACACATATTATTATTTATGTATTTTGATGTAGATATCACACACAAAAGTTAAAGCCATATTCACTGCCAAAAGTATTTAGTATAAAATCATAATAAAGTCAATTTTTAACAATCTTTTTTTATTTTATTAATCCTCACCTAAGAATATTTTTCCATTAATTTTTAGAGAAAGTAAAAGTGAGGAGGAGAGACAGAGAGAAACATCAATGTGAGACTCATCAATTGGTTGCCTCCTGCATGGTTCTGACCAGGGCTGGAGAGCAAGCCTGCAACTGAGGTACATGCTCTTGACCAGAATTGAACCCAGAACCCTTTAGTCCCCAGGCTGATGCTCTATCCACTGTCCCAAACTAGCAAGGGAAATTTTTTAACAATCGTAATAAACCACATATGAAAAAAATACTTCTTTCCACGTTTAAGATTTCTTTTGCATGTCAGGGTTCTTACAATCTGTAACCAGTGAATACCAAACTAATGTTTTTCTGCACATTTTGCATTTCTCATTGAGAGATGGATAGTCATGTGGGAGTCCCTGAGGCTCAGATGGTTAGCTGATGTGCTTTTTGTTAAGCTCCTATGAAAAGTCTACTCTTCTAAGGGCTGCTAGGAGTACATCAAAGGTGCCACCGTAAAAGAGGTTAGAGCAGCAAGTTGTGTCCAAAACAAAGGACTTTGCCAGTCATATTTGGCATTGTGAATACCTAATACTAGGAGAGTTTTAGTTGGTGAAAGCCTCTTTCGAAGGACACGCTCTGACTACTTAGATCCCATCACCAGTATTTTTATTGACCTTGTTTTATGTTCTACTCATTTGCCTCTTTTCTGATCTTCTTCAGTCCCCACACTACCACAAACATTATTGTGCCTGGTGTCTGGTGAGGGAAGAAATCATGGTTTTTCTCTCTGTCTAATTAAGCACTCTCACAGATATACTCCAAGGTTAAAACCAGACATTGAAAGGCAAGGATTATTATGTACTTGGCCCTAAACCCCTCTCAACAGCATTCACCAAACAACGAATGGCTTTAGTATATAATATAATGAATTAATAAAGTAAAACATATACTTGTCCTGGACCAGTAAAATCATTTCTCAAAAGGATGTGTTTTAAATTTATATTTCAACAGGACAGAATATCAGATATATGGAGAAAAGAACATGTGATAAATTAGACCCTTACATTCTAAGGCAATCATGTTCATCACAAACAATAAGTGAACTTCAAAATGAATTTTGGTCATAGTCATTATGGTAAAGGCTAGGAGCTCTATTTCTTTAAAAAAGTTCTTTCCTACTTAGAAAAACAGGAGAAAAGGCAGCTATGATGTGCTAAGTAAAATGGTTCTCTTTTGCCAAAGTGAAATTATGTTAATCGCCAGCAGGTATTAATTACATGATTGTTCATTGGACCTTAACACTGACTTTTATGCCATGTCCATTATATTACTTATTTTTCTGTTAATGTTGTAACACTGGTGATTCAGAAGGATGAAAGCCTGTGCCTGGCTCCATCCTTAAATGTCAACCGTTTAAGTGGTTTGACTTTTATTTTCTATTTACTTTGGTCAGTGTAAATTTCTATGGGTTTTGCTGGTTGGGGGAAAGGGGATTTGAGGATCTGTAGTTCTTGGTTATTAATATTTGACTTTGTTAGTGCTATCTATTTACTATATGACTTGAAAAAAAAGAGTAAGAAGTCAGATATTTGTTCACAGCCTTTAAAATACATGGGGAGTGTGATCACACATTGTGCCTGCAATCTCTATATTTTGCTGTTCTCTTCTGTCTCACATTTAAGTAGCAGCAGTCTTTGATGTTTTATATATTTTATACTATTCTTACTACTGTATATCTTTGGGGAGTCAGGAATCAGTAGTTCTTTTTTAAAATATATATTTTTATTAATTTTAGAGAGGAATGGAGAGGGGAAAGAGAGATAGAAACATCAATGATGAGAGAGAATTGTTGATCAGCTGCCTCCTGCAGGCTCCCATTGGGGAAGGAGCCCACAACCCGGGCATGTGTCCTGACCGGGAATCAAACCCTGACCTCCTGGTTCATAGGTCAATGTTCAACCACTGAGCCACACCAGCCAGGCAGTTCTTTTCTTTCTTTCTCTCTTTCTCTCTCTCTCTCTCTCTCTCTCTCTCTCTCTCTCTCTCTCTCTCTCTTTCTTTCTTTCTTCTTTCTTTTTCTTTTTTAACATATTATACCCACAGTATTTAACTTTCTGTTTAAGAAATTTCACAGTGTGTCAAAAGCCTGGCCCAGTTCAATCCAGGCTTTTGTTTTGGACCACGCTACCTATAATTAGATTGTGAAATTGTGCTTGTGAATGTCCATCCCATCATCCTCTGAGCTAATGGCATAGTCTAAATATCCCCTCCGCTGAACCCAATGATCCCAATGAACACTGCAAAAAACAACTCTAGGCTGAGCAACAGGATGTTCTAAGAGATATTACTCAGTTAAGCACTGAGAAGCTCTCCTCTCAGAGGGTCTAATTTAACTACCTGGAATTGGTCATGGGAGGGAGCGTGATGGAACATAGGGAAGTGGAGCCAGAGGGGCACACCATTGGCTCTTCTGCTGTTTAGTGCTCCATTTCACCTGATTACCCTAAATTGCCCCTGCGCTTGCTTGATGACAGGGCCAATCCATGGCCTACCGTGGATTCAAAGCAGTTAGTATTTCTTCTCTGCTCTAAATGGTGTGTATTTATTATTTTTCAGTGTCTCCCTGTACACAAAGCAAAGAATCTATTTTCTCTCTCAGTGAACATTCCTCTTATAAATGTACTAGCAATTAGTCTGAAAAGTGCAATCGAGGACTTCTGAGAGCTTTGGGCTTCTTAGTCAACAGGGTTCAGCAGTGTTCCTAGACGGTAATGTGCTTTCTACAAATGGTTCTACCAGGGCTGTTCTTCAGTGGCATGGTAAGGAATAATCATTTCCTTCTCAGTGTTGGAGGGATGTCTTTGATTGTTCAGTCCCACATCCTTTGCTAAAATTTCACAGAAAGGACCAGGTCAGAATTTTACCTGGATAATCTATCAGTCCATAGACAACATATAGGACAAAAGTTCTTAACTCCGCCTGCACTGCTTCCTATGATGGACACTTATCATGATTTATGAATGTAGTGCAATACATTATTCTGAATAATTATCATTTTAAAAAAATACAGATTTTGTCAGGCTGAACGCAGAAATGGGCATAGAAAAGAAGTCTTTAGCCAAGTCTCTGATGGTGAAATCCCTGTGTCCTGTCGTACTTCTGGGCTGGTCTATCCCACATTGGTCATGGTTAAAGAAAAAAAAAAGGAAAGTACTTTAATTCCTCATGATACATGGTTGTTCTCCATAGGCAGTCTGCTTCTGTGCTGGCCAGAAAGGCCTCTTATAAGGGAGTTACTAATACTCTACTCCATTCATTACCATTTCCTTTCTTAGAGCAATGATCTCTATTTATGACATCCCAGAATTCTATATTGCTTATTGTTTTATTCCAAAAAGGGCTAGGCAATATAAAGGTTCCCTTTTTTCGTGTCCAATTAAAACTAAGGTAAGGTATAACTCATTCAATAACTCATGGGGTTTGAAGGCAGAATCCCCATTCACACATGGTATCTAATACAATTATGCAGGTTTTTTTCAATTTAATATATTTGTATTGATTTCAGAGAGGAAGGGAGAGGGAGAGAAAGATAGAAACATCAATGATCGGCTGCCTCCTGCACGTCCCACACTGGGGATCGAACCTGCAACCCAGGCATGTGCCCTGACCAGGAATCAAACCATGATCTCCTGATTCATAGGTCAACACTCAACCACTGAGCCATGCCAAACAGGCCAATTATGCATCGTGATAATAGCAATATAGCCACAGAATATTTAATGTTTTCTCTAATTGATTTTCTAATTTTCAGCATAACTATCATGCCCATTACCTACCCCTACAGCCTCTCTCTACCATCCAGGTTTACCTTTGATCTTTTAGAATGATTTATTTCTATCCTCCATACTATAGTATACAAATCTCTATATTATGAGGCAGTGTATCCAGTATTCCAAAAATTATTGCATACCATTCCCAGACCATTGCAAAGCAAAATGACTTTGATCCTCCGCCAAGGATAGGGTGAACAGATCTCAACCTATCAGTTAATATTTAAAAACTATGGGTTTAACTGATGAGATAAACTCAGCCCTTTGTTTAAGTATTTTCCAGTTTAAAGCATGATCCTCATGACTGGATTTGAGTTTTCCCAGGCTGGACTATATATTGACAAATTTGAGGCGCTACTTTGACCATGTATCAGCTTCTTTTTGGGTGATGCTAGCCTCTTCTTTTGGGTAACATTGACTCTCTCCTTGGATGATCAAGTATAGAAGTGGTGGTGGTTTCTTGCAACTACTAATTTTCGGATAGGAACTTCTCGTGTGTTCCAACACTTGTATCCTAAGAGGCCTCCATTATTAGAACAATTCTTGAATTAGCTAATAATTTAAGTTTTGTTACAAATATTTTAGCAACTAAAACTCCTGATCTAATAAAAATGCCCTGCCATTTGTGCCTCAGTGAATAAATGAGACTCATTTATAATTATAAGCTTTCTTTTGCAGATCAACTCTATTATGTTAAAAATCCATTAAAACATTCGATTATTTTAAACAAACACTTTTTCAATTAATAGCATAGTTCCAGTTAATAGATCATAAACTCTGAATTAGTTGAAATCGGAATCAATTATAACTTATTTTAATAGCATTTTTACTTACTTCAATCTTTGGGGTTTAGTTGCTCTGTAAACATTTTAGACTTCTTTAAGTGTGCTGCTAAGTGACAGGATTTCTAAATTCCTTAGTAGTTTTCCAGAGTGCCTTGTGCTAAACACTAGGTCCACCAGATGCATCATAAACAAACAAGAAAATAAAACAAGTAAATTGAGATAAAAATATTTGTGAAACTTGGCTTATGATATACATCTCATGGATTCAAAGAACACCCTTGCATATATAGACAGCTCTAAAGTACGAATGTTTTCCAGATTCTCTTGATGATGACACCCTTTTCACAAACAAGATTATTCATCAACTTCCAAAACTAACATCCTATGTAACAGCCTTTGGGAAGTGCTCTGTCTGTAGGACTGGTTTCAAACTTCTTATTCTAGCACTCAAGGCTTCATGACTCTCCAAACTTGTCCAGATGACCAACGCTCTTGTTTCAATTGTTTGGGCTTCTCTTCATTTCTTGATTGCACCGTTCAGTCTTTCCACCTCATCCTGCCTCACATTGCTTACTGCTGTGATATGATCTCCCCTTTCCTTTTTTTTCTATACATTCTATGATTTCTTCAGTTTAGATCATGTTCCACTGTCAGACTCTTGATCTGTCTACTTCTTATTGTTCCTTCCTATTCTAGTCCTTGACTTATTTTGATCTTAAATTGATTCCTTTCCCTTCTTGGCTCTTATATTGGATGACAATCACTTTTGCAGGCTGCATTTCTAGGCTCCCATGTAACCTGGCTTTTGACATGTTATAATCAACTGAATGCCCTGATGTAGGCGTGGGTTGGGTAAGGAAAAAGGAGCTGTCAGGGTTTTCTCCTAGCTTCTTTAGCAATAGTTGTACCTCCTCCATAGCTGCCCTTTTTGAGTAACTTTGACTCTCTCCTTTCATGATCAAGTGTGGAAGTGGTAGACGCTTATTGCAACTGCTATATTTGAATTACTTCTATTTTTACTATTGTGTGCTTATTGATATAACACCAAGCATTAACTAAATTATCATTCTACTTTTATCACATTCTACTTCTCCATTAATTTATAATGCAAATTATCTATTTATCCCCATGATAGGATTTCAACACTACATTGGCCATGACAAAGACCTACATAATACAAATTCAGTTTGCAGAGTGATGTTTATGATGTTTGCAACATAAATAGCTGAATTATAACAAACTTTTTCAATGTGAGGCTGAAAGTGGTCAAAATACTTTTAGTAATTATGATACATTTTTTCAGTCATTTTTCCTTAGTATATAACATGCACCTTGTTCTTTACTTTTTTAAAAAATATATTTTTATTCATTTCAGGGAGAAAAGGAAAGAGAGGGAGAAATAGAAACATCAATGATAAGAGAGAATCATTGATCAATTGCCTCCTGCACGCTCAATACTAGGGATCAAGCCCACAACCTGGGCATGTGTCCTGACTGGGAATCAAACCGTGACCTCCTGGTTCATAAGTTAATGCTCAACTACTGAGTCACACTGGCCAGGTTGGTTCTTTATTTTTTATATTGCCTTTACTATACACTTCTAATCTTCTCTTTTGAGTTCAAACACCTGTCCTATTTCAAGTTAGTGGTGGTCACTTACTCCTTCAGAAAATTAGTCCTCTCATCAAATTACCTTAGAAGACCAGAAGGGATGTTCTGATTTTGTCTAATCATTTCTGAGGATGTTGACTGATTTACCCTGCTTGATGAATGACTCTGGAAGATTATTTTTTTCCTCTACAATACAGAGAACATAAACAGAAGAGCTGGGGGTAGGGGGCATGACACAACAGAAACAATAACCATCATCATCATTTTAATGACTTAGTAAGCAATTCTAGAAAACACAGCTTATTTCAGACTTCTCCCTAAACTTTTATCCATCTTTTTTTTACCCCCTCCCCCCCCACACACACACCTTTGTTTTACTCTGTGGAGGCCTGTACACCTACTATCTAAAATAGCAATAGAAAGTCTTAAATCACATAGAAAAAGGAACCTTTGGTAGATTTGTATATGCAATTTAGATAATAAATTGTATTTTCCCAATGCATTCACTGAAATTTAGCAGCTTCTTTATTCTTTGTTGATGAAAAACTTAGAATTATTTGTAATGGGACATATTTCCTTCTCCTGGCTGGGCATGTTTCGGGTGAAATGAGGACTAACACAATAGTTGAATCTACTAGTACTTGATGGCTCACTGCTTAGGGAAGCCCTATGCCTATGCAGTTCATTCCCTAAAATGAGCTGACATATTTCCACTGGGTAGCCACTAGGTGGCAGCAGCTATGTAAAAGCGCCAAAGCTTGTAATTAGCAAGTTGCGAAGTTGTATGGATTTGTTATTTGTTGGATTATTTTATTTTGTTTCTCTAGAAAAAAGTACAAAGATGAAAACTTGAATTAATTATAAAGAAGTAAAAAATCTTTTTGTTGGATGTTTTCTGCTTTTGTGAGCAAGTGTGAAACTGCACAGCACTTAAAACAGGGAATTGCTCAGTCCTCCAGCTACCAGACTGTGAGGAAGCAAGAAAAAGGCAAATATCATCTCAGTAATTCTCAACAGACCAACTTTAGCTTAGGATTTAACACCTCAGTTCTCACATAATAAGGAAATTGGCAACCAAATCAATCCACTTTTTTTTTGTACACAATGTTCTGTCTTGTTAGAGCCACCACATAGATTAAAGCACCTCCTACAACGTTCAAAATACTCTTAAACTGTTTGAGAACCATTTCAAAGCTAGCCCACATACTAATACTAAAGAAGTTCACTTTAGTGAAATAGAACATATGAAAATATATTCAAAATGGAATTTGAAAAGACAAAAGCTTTTCTCATATATTTTTTGCATATAAATGCATATACCTTCTAAGTAAATGTAAACATAATCATAAACAAGATTCTAAAGCATAAGAATCATGCACAACAAATTTAGTTAAACAAAGTTGTGCTATAAATATCTGATGACTTTTTTCAGTACAAAATTATAATTAGTAAATAATGGAAGATATAATTTATTATAGGGGATATATTTTGTTTTATTTTTCTAAAGCAAAGTGGTTTGGAATTTGTTAAAATTATTTTGCTGTAAATCTGATTGAATATTTGGAATGCATGTGCACATGCTATCTGGGGTAGTGCTTAAAATGGACTAAACTTCTTTCTCCCAATTTATATATGGAGATGGACAAGGAACATAAAATGGGCATACTGATTGCACCACAATTTATCACAGAATATGTCATAAAGAGTTTGTGGTTTGGTAAGATGATTTATTACCATTGTGTTTTATAGAATATATTCATCAGCATGATGCAATTGTGAGGACAATAATGGGGACGCTGCAAATGTGAGTTCTTGTCCAAGCCCTAAATAACCTTTGTTCATAGTTTGTTCTTCTGAAAAATAACTGTTCTATGGTAGGTCTTGTTTATGGAATCTAAGTAAAAATATTGAGATTTTGTGTGCCTGAGGTGAAGGTCAGTATTCTTGTTTTAATGAAATCTCCATGTAGAGGTAGAATAGACTAAGCTTGGGCACCACAGCTAAGGCAATTTTCAGCACAAAAAATATGATGTCTCTCTTCTGGGATTATACAGGTGAGTCAGATTGAGCTACATCCTTCATTCTTTAGGAGGGCAAAGGTAAAATATTGGCTACTTGCCCATTGTCCATGTGATATTTCATTGAGTTATGGTGGACCCCAATGTGTCCTTTAGCACTTCTGTCCCTATTATGCCTTCATTCTTTCCTCCTCATAAGAAGTATAACAGGCATGAGAGATGTAAAGAACAACAGAAAGAACTACTTTTTAGCTATAGCTGTATAAGTAAAATGTCAGTCTTTAATTTAGGTTTATATTAAATCATCTACAAAGCAAGCAGAGACAAAAACTGTCATTTCATTTATATTTTTTAATTGCAAAAGACGTTTGTTACTAGAGGCCCTGTGCACAAAATTCGTACATGGGGGGGTCCCCTCAGCCCAGCCTGCATCCTCTCCAATCTGAATCCCCTCTGGGGATGTCTGACTGCCGATCCAGGGATCGGGCCTAAACCGGCAGTCAGACATCCCTCTCACAATCCTGGACTGCTGGCTCCTAATCGCTAACCTGCCTGCCTGCCTGGTCGCCCCTAACTGCCCCCCCCCTGCAGGCCTGGTTGCCCCTAACTGCCCCCCACTGCCAGCCAGGTTGCCCCCAACTGCTCACTCCCTGCCTGCCTGGTCACTCCTAACTGCCCTCCCCACCAGCCTGGTCACCCCTTACTGCCCTCCCTGCCAGCCTGGTCACCCCCAACATTCCCCCTCTGGTGGCCTGGTCACCCCCAACTGCCTCCCCCGCCAACCTAGTCGCCCCTCACTGCCCCCCCCCACCAGCCTAATCACCCACAACTGCCCCCTCTGCCAGCCTGGTTGCCCCCAACTTCCTCCCCTTGCCTGCCTGATTGCCCCTCAGGGCACCACCACCAGCCTGGTCACCTCACGCAGCCTACTGTTCAGTTGTTTGGTCATCCCTCACTAACTCCCCTGCCGGCCTGGTTGTAGGCAGCCATCTTGTGAGGGCGTGAGGGTTAATTTGCATATTACCACTTTATTATATAGGATATGAGAGTAGTTGAGATAACTCTGAAGTTCCTATGTACTTGCGTGAATCCATGGAGCAGAATTGCTTAGATTAAGAAAGGGGTGGTTACTTTAAATCTGTAGTTTTCATTAGCAGACAGATTTCAAATTGAGTAGCAAACCTTTCTGTAAATTTAGCAAACAAAATTTATTAGAATAAGTTAATTAAAATAAAAATACTCTTTGAGGTATTTGACATTAAAACATATTGCCATACCATTAAGAATGATGTTTTTAGTAAAATAATTGAGACAGAAAGAGAGAGGGGCACATTGGTGGAAGCTTTGGACTGGCCTGCAAGGAATAGTCATGGAAACACAAGTGATTTTCCTGAAGACTGTGAAACCCACATGGGTGCTCAATACCTTGCACATATACCCTTCAATCTTTAATGAAGAGTGCAATATACTTGAGCAGCAGGAGATACTTTTGATATCTATGGTACTTAAGGCAAAGTTGAATTAGCAAAGGTGGGCAGACCTATTGAGATGGAAACCTAACCCCAGTTAGACCAAACTCTGAAGAGAAATGAAAACGAAAATATTAAAACATCGTGAGAAACTTTATTTCATTGCTTCATTCGCATTATTTTTTCCAATATAGATTTTTTAAAAAGAGCAAAGATTAAAAAATGAAAGCACCTTAATAACAAAAACATGGTAGTGTATGATTTACTCTAACGGACACTAAAGAACCTACTATACTTAGGCACTTAGTTTATAACCTGAAATAAAGGAGAGGCATGGGAACACTCACTTGAGTTTTTAAGGTGTTTGGTGAAATTTAATTGTATGTATCACTACATTGAGAGAGTCCTACAGTTGAAATCTTGTAAAACTCTAAAAATGTTCTCCAACAGATTTTTAAGAGTTCCAATTGAAAAGTCAAAACAGTATTAATGAACACAATGACTAAAAGGCTTAGGTGGTTACTTCAGGAATAACAGGTTCTTACTTCTGAGTAACAGGTGTATAGCTCATTTATGCCTAAGGATGCTGACCAATCTCTAAAATTCTCAGTTGTAAGAGTAGAGAAAGATGTTAGCTGAACCAGTTCAAAGTTTTCAACAAAAATGGAGTAAATTGCAAACGTATATAAAGACAATGATTAAACATACATTTCTTCATTGATGTATATTCTATGAATAAATTTTGGTATAAGAAAATGTTTATGCCTGCTCAATGTACAGGCTTAGTGAATTTTTTTTTAAATGGGGAGAACACTTTAATAGAAATCTATAAACAATGATGCTCATTGTAGGCACCACAATCTTTTCTATACTGGTCTCTCTATAAGAGTATCCTGGAGTTCTTAAACTTGCAACTTTATGAATATAATGAGAGAATTTGTTAAGAGAAAAGAAATTCACATTGTGTAACAAAAACTTCAAGCATTTTATCTCTCATTATTTATTAGATAAAATATATAATATATTCTCTGACTTTAGATACCAATCTCTACTACCAATTTATTAACCATAGCTAGCATAGTTAAATGGAGTTTTCCCTAATATTTCCTTATGATATTATTTAATTAGGATACTTTAAAAAAAAATTCTTGATTTCAGAGAGGAAGGGAGAGGGAGAGAGAGAAACATCAGTGATGAGAGAAAATCACACATTGGCTGCCTCCTGCATGCACCACACTGGGGATCAAGTCTGTAACCTAGGGGTGTGCCCTGACTGGGAATTGAACCCATGACCTCCTGGTTCATAGGTCGATGCTCAATCACTGAGCCATGCCAGCCAGGCAAATTGGGATACTTTCTAAAATCCAAAATGCTGGGTTCTGCTACAGATCCAGTGAGTTAAAATCTTCATGGTAGTTGTCTGGAAAACTACATCTATATATATAAAAAGCCAGCGACCCGAAAGCCGTAATGACTGGAACGACCAGTCGCTATGACACCTACTGCAGCCAGCGAACCAACCCCATGGGGGGGAGTAGGCCAGGGGGCCAACCTCCTGTGGCCCCTCCCCCTAACTGCCCCACCCCTTCGATCAGTCCACCCCACCCTGATCGACCCACAACCCCTCCCCCTGGCTGGTACTGCCCCTGATAGACCTCCCCGCCCCAATAGGGGGTGGAGACGGCTGGCCAACCTCCTGCAGCACTTCTCCCTGGCCGGCCCCACACACAATGGGCCCCCACCACCCTGATCAGCCTGCAGCTCCGTCCCCGAGCCAGCTCTGTCCCTGATTTACCCCCCACTCTGATCAGGTGCAGGGCCGGTCGGCCAACCACCCATGGCCCCTCCCCCAGGCCGCTGGCCCCCAATGGGCCCCCACACTTCAATCGGCCCATGGCCCCTCCTACAGCTGGCTCCACCCCCGGCAGCTGACCCCCAATCGGCTCCTGCTTCACAATCTGGGGCAGGGCCTGCTGGCCAATCGCCTGAAGCCACTCCTCGCAGCCGGCCGCCATCTCCTCCTCCCAACAGGCCCGACACTGATCCACCCCAATTGGGGCCAGGCCAGCTGGACCCCACCTGTGCATGATTTCATGCACTGGGCCTCTAATATTTAATAAGAGTGTCAGGGAATATTTATCTTCAAAAAAATTGGAAAATACCAGCTAAGGGAACAATGGAAACAGTCTCCCATATTCTATGTTGTTTCTGTCATGCTCAGCCACTGGTAGGAATTCTTCCTAATTTGGGAAAACCAATATTGTATGTCAAATTTGTGGAATGCTATGTCTTGCTTCTACTTTGGAGGATCATGAGGAGCCCAGAGACTCTTGCACAAGTCTGCCTCTTCAAAAAATGCCGAGAAGACTGGAAGTCATCTATCTGCAGACCCTGTGGGTTTTAGCCTGAACAAATGGATGCCTCTCATGTTCACCGAAACCCATTGCACAATGCACACTGCTCACTTAGACTTGGCCTGAGAATGGATAATTCGGCTTCCACAGAAGGCTGAACTTATCCTGGATATTTGTGGGAAATGCTGCTTATGCTGCAGCTCTCTGGATCTCTTATTCAAGTGCTGTGCCTGTGACTACATTCTCCAGGTATGCTGAGCATTTCTTCAGGAAGGGACGGAGTGTTTTCATGTACTCTTATTAGCTGCAGTTCAAATATCTCCCTCAGTGAACAGAACAATGGAGAATGTCTGCATTTGTAGATACTGATTTTTGCGTAATAACAATTATTGAAGGCCTTCTGGTACTAACTAAGCTTCTCCTATTGAAAATACTTTGCCCATTCTCTTTCCTTTGTCACTGAAAAAATCAAAACAACTCTATTCATTTGTATTATGACAAGTTTTCCTATTATAACTCTCATAGAAGCTTGCACTTCTTTATATCACTCAGCACAATCATAATTGTACATGGTATGTGTATATGCCTAGCTACTGTCTATCTTAACCACAAAATGTTAATCTATATGATGGCAGAAACTATGTCTTTATTACTTACTTTTATAGCCTTAGTGTCTCTTGTAGGTTCAGGCACATACTATATGCTTTTTAAAATATTAATACATCTATTAAATGTTTTCCAACTCTCAGGAGATCTTCCAAGTGCTTTATATGAATTAACTCATTTAATCCTAAAAATACAATTATGTGGAATCATTATACTTATGCCCACTTTCACTAATAAGACAAGAGAGGATCATAGATGTTAAATGACTTGTTCAAAACCATACAACTGCCATGGGGGTAAGGTCAGGTTAGTAGAAATATTTACTAAACAAAATGGATAAGTGAATGAATGAAAGGAATTTTGTTCTCACTGCAAAAGATTAAATTGGTCTAGATCTCATAGGAAATTAGGCCTGATGTCTTTCTTCAGTTGCAGCAGATGTTATTAAATTTAAAGCTTTCCCTACAAGTGTACTATTGGTTTATATATTACTATTATCTATTTAGCATCTAATTTTAGACAAGCATAGAGATCTGTCTTATATAAAGAAATGATTCAAAAAGTCTCTAATACTGGAAGGCCAACACCACATAACCTCTGAGAATGTTAATTGTACATTGTTGAGTGTACAGCTAGTGAATCTTTCAATAATCCCGCTGATTTTCTTACAGTTCCATCAGTTAAAACAGGAAAGATTGAGTAGACATTTTTAGACATCTAAAACTCAATTGACTACTCTACCTTTATCCTATTATTTTTAAGAAATGTGTATGTTATTGTTTCATAAATGATTATATTTTCCCAAAAGGTTAACATGAATAACCAAAAATGAAGTAACATATAGTGTGTAATTGGATCATATGAGCAACCAATAGAGGTATTTTGTTTTTTAAAAGAATTTTTTTGCAAGAAAAATTTTCCATGTTAATTTTTCTTTTTAAAATGGAAAACAGAACCAATTGGCTAGTATAATTATCTTCTCAATATCCTTGGAAAGTGTCAAAATGTTCTATTCTCAATCTGTATAACCTGAGATGCTTAAAGCATATGGCCATATAATTTTTATGAATTGTCATCTAGAAATAATTTTAAAGATTTACTTGTGTACACATAAATTATTTTAAATCTAGATTTCTAAGAACAAATTATGTAAATAATTTTGGAACCAAAGTTTAATTATGAACCTTTCATAATAAGGTAAATTAAATAAAAGTTGAGATGGTTAACCATAGTAATTTCCTATGTCACCTACAGTAGTAAAATTCATCAAATAATTTTCTCATCAAATTATTTCCAAGTCTCTATTTGACTTTGTGTGATCTTGACCTAAAATTGAATGCTTTAGTTTTCACTAATTTTTTATTGATAACTGGTTTCCACTTTTCTTGATTTAGCTTAATACAGTCCACACTATTCCAGGAAACAAGATGGATTGAGATATACATAGGTTGTTATACTGTAGAATCTTCATGTCCAAGGAGCATTAGTCTCAGATTTGAGTATTTGCAAGAGATCAAAGGTCCCTGGGTTAAAATACATAGTCATTTTGCTGAGGCAGTTGAATCATGAGCAATCAGGCTGATATTCAGAAATGAGTCTAGCAAATCACACAGCATCTTTAGCCAATACATATTTTCAACTCATCTTCTGTTGCGGGGAAAGTACTTTCCTGGAGGTATGTCTTGATAACATCAAGAGTCTAATGAAGTTCAAAAAATGGAATTTAGTTGTGATGATGGCACTTTTTAAACATCAAAAATAGAAAGGTGATTTCAGACTTCTGCCTAGGATTCAAGTGGTAAAATTATAAGTACGTCAACACACTGAGCCTATTTGATAGAATACAGGTTACAATCGGCCCCCAGAACAACTGCCTGCTCGATTCATTGAAGCTGCACCCGGCAATGGCTGTGCGCTTAAGCTTTGCTGACTTGCCTTGAGAAATTGTGTAAGCAGCTAGTTCGGTGAAAACCCTGTACTGATGAGCTCTCCAGGACTTCTAGAATGACCAAGCACTTTATCAACACAGCACTCTGAAAGGAAAAAGATGGCCTGACATGCAAACTTGTCAGAACAAACAGAATGAAGAGGGGGACAGCCCGGGTTAGTTATAAAGAGAATGCCTGACAACTGGAGGAACAATGTGTGCTTTATTTTCCACCCCCAGCTTTATACAGCGTAGCTGTAGGCCATCTTTCCATGACACATCAACTTCTGGCACCAGGGAAATAATATGTATGAGTTTAAAGAGATGTCACGATTTGACTTACGGGACTGAAAAACTATCCTTGTTAAGAATTTGCGGGGAGTTAAGGAGCAAGAGTCATTTAACACTGCTAGCTATCCTGCTCTCATTTGCTTTAGAAAGGGTGCCTTGGTGAGACAGGCCAGACGAAAATCACTGTAAGGAACACATCTTAAGGAGTGTGCTACAGTCCAGGTTGCCTGTTTCTTTGTCCCACTGATACAACCCAATATCCACTTGTTATCAAGTACAGCCACACTTTGTTCACAAATTTATCTCATTTTACTCATTGACCCCATAGGCACTACTTTTTCTAATGAGTGTTAGTGTAATGATTTGCCTTCTTTTCATTTGTTTTCTTTTCTTTCATGTTTTCCTTGAGTTTCTGTTCTTTTAGTGACTCATTTACCCTTCTTTCCATTCTTCTTTCCTTACCCTGCTATATTGCTTTTTCCTCCTAAACTGCCACTTATCCAATTAAACATCAAATTAGGAGCACCTGCAGGTACTGTATGTGCATGCATTTAAATTTTAAATTGATTGAACTGAGTTTAGCAAGCAATATATTCATTCCTTAAACATATTTTACATAAAAATAATATCCATTAGTTCATTCAATATATACAGAATTCCTACTAGGTGACAGTTATTATTCTTACTATTAGAGGTATTACACTGGATTACATTCCTGTGCTCATGGATACTCCATTCTGGAGAGGAACTGAGACAAGGAACAAATCAATATGAAATACAATGTCAGTAGTAATAAATGGCATTACCGAGACCAGGGCTCCTTCTTTATATAAGAACTAGAGGCCAGGTGCATGAATTCATGCACCAGTGGGGTCCCTTGGCCTGGCCTGCGGGGATTGGCCAAAACTGGCTCTCCCACATCCCCCAAGGGGTCCTGGATTGTGAGAGGGCAGTTCTCAAGTAACGCACCCTGAATTGGGCTCCCTTCTCTCTGGTTCTGGGTGCGTCACCCAAGAACTGCAGCTGCCAAGTCACCTCAGCTCAGCAGCTCCTGTGTTGAGCATCTGCCCCCTGGTGGTCAGTGCACATCATAGCTATTGGTCAGCTGGTCGGCCAGTCGTTAGGCTTTTATATATAGATAGATAATCATGCAAGACTTCTCTGAGGACGTGACATCTGATCAGAATGGGAAATCAGCTTTGTGAATATCTAGGAGAGAAGCATAAAAGTGAGCATGCTAGGTATTTTTGCAGAATATCAGAGAGAGCAACATAGAAGGGTCAAAGTAAGAGAGGAAATGTATGATAGGAACTAAAGTTGAAAATGTAATCATGTAGAGCCATGAAAAATATAGTCTTTGAATTTTATTATAAATGAGATAGATAGCCAAGGGTAGGCTTAGTTCATGGTATTAACATGATCTGTCTTTTATTATAAAAGGATAATTCTGGCTGCTAAAATGAGAAGAATGAGAAGCAGGAGGCAGGGAGACCATTTAGGAGGTTACTGCAATGGTTCAGGTGATGAATA
Organism: Myotis lucifugus; assembly: GCF_000147115.1. Classification (NCBI taxonomy): domain Eukaryota; kingdom Metazoa; phylum Chordata; class Mammalia; order Chiroptera; family Vespertilionidae; genus Myotis; species Myotis lucifugus. The sequence continues at coordinate 15,434,766 of NW_005871058.1, read as the reverse complement.
GTGGGGCTTAAATTGGGCTGGTGCCTTGTCCAAGTGCAATGAGGTTAGATTCCATTCTAATTTGGAAAGAGGAGCTGCAGGAATCTACTAATGGATTTTATGTAGCATTTGAGAGAATGAGAAGATGAAGATTAATCCAAGGTTTTAGATCTGAGCTACTGAAAATATGGAAATGCTATTTAATAGAAGCATGAGAACTGGACAGAGGAGGTTTGGGATGAAATAGCGGTGGTTTGGGACATGTGAAGTTTGAAATATCAATAACATGTTCTAGGTGAGGTGCTATGTGGGCAATAGGATATTCAAGCATGTTTTTTCAGTGTGACCAGGTAATCACTGGCTGCTAACTTAGCTTTTCCTCTAGAATATTAAATATCAAAGGCTCTATTGCTTATAGAGAAAAGAGTTGCTTTTTCTCAACAGTCTTGCAAATTCTTACTATTTATTTGCACATATACATCTGCAAGAGAGAAAGTTTTTAATTGTTTCCTTATTACCTTCTCAGTCTATATTATACAACTAAACATTTTAATATGACACAGCCAGGTCACTCTTCCTAGTAATATTGGTGCTTCTTCACATATTTCTCCCCAAAACCTGTGTCTAAATGTCCAAGCAAATTTTGTGCTAATAAAATAGGAAGCACAATGCTGAAAATTTGATGAAAGAAATCAAGATTTCTTTGTGAGAGTCCATTTACTTATTTTGATGATATACTTCAGTGCTTGGCATTAAATAAATTATTGAGTCTACACACTGCTGTACAGGAAGAACATGGGTTAGAAATTAAGAAACTTGGTTTCTTGGGTTCTTGTATTTACTTTCAATTATACTAGTTCTCAGTGTTCCCTTCTGTAAATTGGTGAAGATAATACCTACTCTCTATCTCTGGAAAAAATCATAAAGTAATAAGATCTATGAAAAATTAAAACTCTATAATATATCTTATTAATTATGTTGCTTATAACTAAATATAGATGGCATAAATATTCTCTCTTTCTAAGCAACATTTCAGAAGAATGTTAAAATTATTTATCTTTCTAAGAGCACATTCTTTCCCTAAGAGAAATGAACACATAACACATATTATTTGATCCCTTGTCATATGTAATTCACTTCATTAGCTATTTGGAAAACATGCGTGAAATAAACATAGTTCTCACCATTAAGGAATCAAGAATTTGAGGATTTAAAATACTTACTATGTGAACAAATAATTGCAGTACAAAATATTATGAGATAAATTCCACAAAGTGAAAAAAGCAAGAAATACCAATGACTAAAAAGCAATTTATATCCTCCCTGTACCAGCTTATAATTCAGAAGAAACCAAATAAAAACATTATCCAAAATGATATCTAATAGGCAATCACTTTCCTTCCAGAAGCATGCAATTTGATTACCATCTTTTTAACTTATATGAAGATAAATGTGGTCTATGGTCATAGAATTGCCTTAATGTTTGAAGAATCTATCCACATTATTCAATGATATTACATTCTGTAGTAGTATATTCCATAGGTTGATGGTGCACTTTGTTATACCATTTTAGTTTATTTGCTCCATATTTACTGCCCTTCAACTCTAAGTATCCTTTTCCTCTATTATTACTATAACATGGTAATAGGCAGAATTGATTCATCAGCTATCATCATTCATTTTAAGATGCTGATCTTTTTGGCTGTATTGACTTATGTTTTCTCCTCTGTTATAGCAATGAACTGCTGTTACACCCTTGGCTAAATTCATTGCCTTGCTAAAGTCCTCTGAATGGAAATCTTATATTTAGGGGAGTGTAACTGAAATAAAAATATGTTCTTCCCACACAACCCATTGCAGTAATTCTACTTGCTTCCAACGCTTCTGAACAAGTGAAAAACATCGAGAAAAGTATCCAGTTGTTTGTTTGGTCATTGAATATGATGTAATCTGGTGTTATTTCCTTAATAAACAGTAATTAGTCCTCTGAAACTTAGGTAATTTAATGAGGTTCAAAAATATAAGAAATCTATTAAGTTTAATCTGAGATGGTATTTAAATCAATTAGGAAATATTTATATAAACTCTTTTATTATGCTTTAATTTATTCTCTTCATAAAATTAGATTGGATGCTCAGAGGCAGCAATACTCAGTATTTGAAATCCAAGGATTTAGAGCAGAGTGTTGCGTGACTATTGATGTGAAGTTGGGAAGACTATTTATCTTCTCTGTGAGATTATTTATTTCCAAAATGAAGACGATAGTAACTAGAGATAGGGTGAGTGTTGCAGGAGCTATTACAAGTAAAGGGATTAGAAAAGTGTCTCAGTGTTATATTTCATATTATTTTAAAAAGTCTGCTGGGTATCCTGAGATTGAGTGTGATGATAAACTAAAAGAAGATCCATTAACCCACTTAATTTCCACTAACATTTTCTTAGTGAAAAAGTGGCAAAAATGTTTATATTTCAGATATTGAGGTACGCTTTATGTGTCAAGTTAAGAGTTGGAGCTAAGAATCTGAGATAAATGTTAAAAATATACATTAAAGCTCACTAAAGGGTACTCATTTTGAAATGCAGAAAAATAAAGGATCAAAAATAACAAAAGGGAAAGGTCTTTAATAAATAAGCTCTTTGCCATTTTTAAAGAACCTGTTAAACAATATATTTATTTCATTTCTATGTAAGAAATCTAACCTGACATTATGATCTGAAAGTTACAACACAACTTTAAAAATAACTAAAAATCGTCTCCAACTTTATTTCTCCAGTGAGATTTGGTTATAATTGGCTAAATCCTGCATGGCATACAGATGTAATTTTTATTTACTGAGCTTTTGTTAATTAGAATAAAACTGCCTCCCAATTTAGAGTTCAATTGTTAATATACTTGCAGGTTTTCCTCTTGTATGACACACTGGATTTTGCCCTCTGCTTCAACGGTTCTTCTAACTTTCTTTACTTGAATTTGACTCTTGAACTTAAACAGCACTTCCTCCAGAGCATCTTTTCCTAAATACATTGATTGCTTTAGTGTTCTCCACCTGTTTTACCCTTACATTTTAATACCAGTTCCATTTATCATATTATATTAAAATTACATTATGCTTAATCACCTAATGGAATACATGCACCTTTAACGCAATGATTGTTTGCCATTCATCTTTTCCACACAGTAAGTGGCAAGATGTTCACATGAGGTGAGGGATCAATGAATTAAATGTTTTTGATTTTGAACTAAACTAATATATTCTTGTTTTAAAATTGCATTTCTGAAGTGAATTATTAATAAAATTTGAGACTCAAAAATGAACCCAGTTTTCATAGGGTTTAGGTTTTTTTTTTCATGTTCTATATAAAAATTCTAAGAAGCTGATGCTAGGTAAATAAAAATATATTTAGAACTATTTTTAAATATATTTTATTGATATTAGAGAGGAAGGGAGAGGGAGAGAGAGAGAGAGAAACATCAATGATGAGAGAGAATAATTTATCAGGTGCCTCCTGCACACCCCCTACTAGGGATTGAGCAGCAACCTGTGTCTTGACAGGGATTGGAACAAGTGACCTCCTGGTTCATAGGTCTAAACTCAACCACTGAGCTATGCCAGCAGAGCTATTTAGAGCTATTTCTATCCAACACTTGAGTACCTTTTTAAAGTTATAATTCAGTTGTTTAGTTTTTGGCTCTAGAAAGTTCTACCAGTATTTGGTAATTGGTATTGTTATTCTCTGTGGTGCTTGTGATGAACAAAGGGAGGGTCTGCTGCCGGGTTCTTCGGGGGCCACAAGATGTTGCTGCGACTCCCTTATGCTACCTGGGCTCTTATCTTGATGCTGGACCCTCCCATTGTTCTAGGACAACGATTTCCAACCTTTTCCATGTCATGGCAGGCATAGACTAATTACATTCTGTGGCTCACCAAAAAATTACACTTTGCCAATCTAACAAAGAAAAAATGTATAATTTTGACTCACTTACACAGGATGGCTATTATGTTTTGGCTGTTGTCATTTTCTTTCTTTGAAAATCTAAGGGAATAGAGGTCAGTGTCCCCCTGACTGAATCGTCAGGTATTTCATGTTTAAAAATTCTTGCATCACAGCAGTGTGCCTGCCATGGCACACCAATTGAATATCTCTGTTCTAGGAAAACATATTTGTTTTTCTTGGTTAGAATTTATGTCTGGGGCAAAAAAAACTTTTGCATATTTGCTGTACGTTGATACTTAAATCCTTTAAGCCCAAAAGACAAAATTAGATGAAAGAAACATATATATTTGTAGTCCATAAAGATGGAGCCAATGCAGCTTTTCCAATAAAATAAAGCTCTTTTTCAGTGTTCTAAAAATTTTTAATGGCCAAGAATTGCTTTCAACACTTCCGAACAAGTGAAAAAATATCTAGAAAATTATCCAGATATTCCGCACCGCATCTATATTCTCCATGGCTATCTCTAGCACCAGTGAATTTGCCAGATCCTATTTTCCAAATAGCAGAGCAGCTTCCACTGAAGGCGTGCTACCTATGATCAGAGGACAGACCAACATTCCCAAATATGGTATATACTCATCTGACATCCAAAAGAGCCCAAAAGCAATGTGCTTCTTAATTATTGAAGGATTGTAAGGTACAAACACTTATTCTTTTCCGTTGAGGAAATGTCCCAGCATGCACCAAACCACTCCTATAGGTTGTACTAATTAGTCAAACCCTTGATTTTTCAAGGTTTATCACTCTGTTTGGCACATATGTATCTTTGAGGCCACCCAAGGAACTTGCCCTATCTTACTCCTGTGTAAAATTATACGCTGTTATTACTATTGGGGACCAGTGAGATGTGCTGTAAATGGCAAGATAATTAAAGTGGGTGAGGGCCACTTCCGTCTGACTCAGTGGTTCTCAACCTTCCTAATGCCGTGACCCTTCCATACGGTTCCTCATGTTGTGGTGACCGCCAACCATAAAATTATTTTCGTTGCTACTTCATAACTGTAATTTTGCTACTGTTATGAATTGTAATGTAAATATCTGATATGCAGGATGTATTTTCATTGTTTGCAACCCACAGGTTGAGAACCGCTGGGAGGGTTAAGGTTCAATGTTCTTAATTTTCCCCCAAATTCCAAGGATTGCTAGATTAAAAGATTAAAGAAATTGAAGTCCTTTTTACAATTTGTTCCTTTTAGGTTATTTTAAAAATCACAAGAAGTCTTCTAGGTAAAGGGGGCAAATTGAACATACCCATGTATTTTTCCATCTATTAAAACTCCACTATTATGACAGTAAAGGAAAATTTCAATGACATTAACTAACAAGGACAATGTGAGAACTATATAATGTAAAATGTTGGATGATGAAAAGCCAGTGCTTGAGGGTAACTTACTTTAACAGATCCAGGAAAGATGAATTCTGAACTGAGAGAGCAGGAACCTGAGCACTGAGAGGACTTACATAGCATAAGGAGCACAGGCTTACTGGTAAATACTGGTAGCACTAGCCACCACTGGAAATACAGGTGAACTGAGCTAAAAAGGAGAGGATTTCTTGGAATCTATATAAGAAATTAGAACCTCTAGTCTCCTCCCTCTCTTAGTCAGAAAATCCGAGGATTAATCACTAAACAGGGTGTGACAGAAGGATCATCAGAGAACAGAGGAGAGACACAGGGCAAGAGTCCCAAACAGAAAACAAGATGATTGAATTAATGTTTGCATATTAAATATTGAGACCTTACTCTTACCTCACTTGGCTTTCCCAATGCTGGCCACCGGATTATTATTCTCCAGGAAGGATACCTGAGTATTTTCCCTTGTAGAATACATCCAGCCACAAGAAAGTTTTAAAGGTATCACTATTTCCCCTAAAGAAATAGTACTGCTAGTTATCTAACAAAAATCCCACAATTAAAAAATCATCCCTCATTCTCAAAGTTTCCAATAATTTTTATAGAGATCCAAGGATCACAAAACACCTAATGAGGTCCCTGAGATATAGAAAGAATTAACATGTAAAGAGCAGATATTGTACAAGAAAATAATTTTAAAAAAATAATATTAATATGCACGGCTGATGTGGCTCAGTGGTTGAGCATCGAGCTATGAATCAGAAGGCCATGGTTTGATTCCCAGTCAGGGCACATCCCCAGGTTTCAGGCTTGATCCACAGTGGGGGGCATGAAGGAGGCAGGTGATCAATGATTCTCTTTCATCATTGATGTTTTTATCTCTCTCCATCTCCCTTCCTCTTTGAAATCAGTAAAAACATATTTAAAAAAATAAAATTACATTAATATCATTAGATAGCTCAAAGTTAATATATTAAGTATTTAAGGTAAACATTAAAAAATAAAGAGTTTTGAAAATTAAAAACATGATAGTAAATGTGAAAAATACAATAGAAAATTTGGCAGAGTTTGAGTAAATGTCTCAGAACTTAGAGTCAAACCAGAGAAAGAAAAATTAAGGAACTTTTAAAAGCATCCGATATTTCAATAATTGCAGTTCTAGCGAAAGAAAAAAATATTGGAGGGGATGAAATTAATGAGAAATTTTAAAATTTAGTGGAATCAAAAATTTAAGTTTTAAAATTAAAAGGAACTATGAAGGGCACAGAACAACAGTTGAAAATTGACCAACTCCAAGGAAAATGCTATTGCAAAATTTCATAACACTTGGAACAAAGAAGAGATGCTATGAACCTCTAGAAGGAGATGGCTAGAAAATACAACTAGAGCATAATGACTGTTTAGCAGCAGCAGCAGTGGATTCAAGATCAAATAGGACAATGACTTCACAACTGTTACAGGAAAAATGGCTTCTACTCTTGAATTTTATAAGGACAACAACTCAAACACGTATGAAGTAGAATTAAGATATTTAAAACATTCCAGTTCCCAAAAATTTATATTCCAGGTTTTCATTTACTGAGAGCAAGTGAAGAATGTACTTCTTCTGTGTGATATAATAAAGACATAGTAACAACAAGAAATACAAAAAAAGAGGCACAACTTAAGAGAGCAGTTAAAAAATAATATGGAAGTTCAAAAAGTAAGGAGATTCCGTAATGAGGAATTGTGCACCAGGCGTAAAGCAGGATCAGTACAGATTAGAGAAGTCCAGATATCTTTGGGAGAGATTTCATAAATAAGATAAAGTTCAAAGTAAGAATATTCCAGATGATTCAGTGAAATAGTAGGCAGTCCTAACTATGCAGGTTTCCAATATGGACACATTTGAATAATCACAGTTTAGTTAAATGACACAGTTCCCTAAGACAAGATTCAAATTGCAGTTATCACAGCATAATGTAAAAACCCCACTTCTAGTTCTTCTGTCCACAAATGATTACATAAATAATTGATGGAGATCATGATTAGCAACCAATAGCATCACTACCATTCAAATAGCGTTGGTGATTGGTCACTGCACACCCGTTATTTAGCTTATGCACAGACAAAAAAGTGTGTAGTTATCTTGCCTCCTTGTCTTCCAATGATAAACAAACCCACATGACATTTTATAAGAATGAGTCATCAAAGCAGGTAATTGGAAACCAAAGATGAAAGTGAATATGTAAAGAGAAAATGAACAAGCTGGAATTGTACTTTGAATCAAATATAAATGGATTATAGAAAAAAATAGCTAATCATGAGAATGTTGACTCAGCCATTGTTTAAGACACTAGATATGCAGCCATTGGAACATAACAAAAGAGTATTTATTGACATAAGTGAAGAAAGCGGTTGGGATGAAAAGGATGACTCAGGGGAAGTGATGCTGGAGAAAACTTCACAGTAAATGAACCCTTGGAGATATTGTGCAACAGCCACAGCATTACGGGTGACATTTTCTAAGCTGACCAGGTTTGGAAAGGAGGAGGATGATTCAGAAAGGGATAGAAAAGATGTTCTGTCTGGATGGTATATTATATAAGAAGACAAGCACTGTTCAAACTGCTCTTGAATGCTTAAAAAAATTCTATTTGTAATGTTTCTAATGTTGTAAACTAATATTATTTTTGCAGATTTCATTGTCATATAGAATTATAACTCAGAGTAAAAGTCTTTAATATTTGTTTTGACATTATTCATGGTCAAAAAGTTAATGGTCACAAATGAATTGTCAGGTTCCCATTGTTTATTAAGATAGCTTTGAATAGCTTCACCTTGTATGTCCATTTGTATTGCCCATCACTGCCATGCTATATGAGGACTGCCTGTCATCGCTAGGAATTGTGAAATTAGTAGGCAAAGGGTTAGAGGACTGCTCTTCTTTGTAATAAGATTATTTAATTTAGTAGTGTGCATAATTTTGCTAAAACATATAAAATTTAAAAAATATATAAAGCTCTTTAAACAATTACAGTGAAAGTCTTGTGTAATATCGTCTTGGGACAACAGAGATGATAGAATCTTCTATAGGCAATATTTTTAAAATGAAAGAATGAATGTATGAGTTATTCAGCAGTGTCATAATGCATTTCAGTTTTGTATTAAGTTTCCTTTAATGTAACTCATGTTATAATAATGATAAATGCAATCATAATGGTTGATAATTATTGAATTTGTTATGTGCAAGACAATAAGATATGAAGTTCATGAGTATTATTCCATGTGTTACTCACTACCCCTCTATGAGGTAAATAATATTATACTGATTTTTTTCAAACTAGAAATCAATGCTTAAACTTTCTGAAAGTCACGGGGTAATTTTGAGGGTAGAGTAGAATTTGAAACTAAAAAAATCTACCTTCATATACTGTGCTATTAAACTTTTAGTTTATGATCCCATGCAATTGCTACTGTGCATGGTGATGATGGCTGTTCTGAAATGCTAATCTATCTGACAGCAACAACAGTAACTAAGAAATTAAGGGGAATATATTGATGGTTAAGTCCACCAATATACTTAAAATATTCAATTTATAGGCTCATCCATTTCACTTCATTTGTGAAACTTGGGAGTTCCTGGGGAGGAGAGAAGGGAGGACTTTCAACTTTTTCTAATAAGGCTATTTATTTGAATTTATACTAAAAATAAATTATTTTTGAGAAAGAGCTAACAAGTTTGGTTTGCCATCACTCAGTTTATCTTCTAGCCTGATAATTGACCAGTAAAACAGTAAGGTATAAAGGTGGGTGATTCTCAATGAAAACTCAATTAAATTCTCTACAGTTTGTTCCTTAAAATAATTTATTATGTAGGCATAATATTAATGTTTTAGAACAAAAATTAGACTCGTGTTTCTTAAACCTAGGAATGCATTAAAAACTTAAGGAGATGCTTAGCTATACAGATTCTTTGTCTATATCCAAAATCTAAAGAATCAAAAACTATGGTGATGAGTCAGGAAATATTTATTTTTATCATGCTCTATGGTAATGCCCGGCAATTTTTAAGACTTGGTTTGAAGGATACCATTTTGAAAATCTTGGAATCATGTTGGACAAATCATGACTACTTTGTTTCAAAAAACTCAAAAGTATTTTTGAAGACATGATTTTAGTAAACCTAATTCTACCTCTGGGAAAATTGGGACCCAGTGAGAGTTAAACTCAGACTTAGTTGCCAACTTCCTCTGAAAAGCTTAGGTCTGGCAGATGGAATTCATTCAATCCGCTACTTAGATTTTTCTGATAGGTGGTCCTTAAAACAATTTTGTACAGGGAAGGAAACTTGTATATGGTATGAAAACTTACTGCTTTCTAAGTAACACTTAATCCTCTTGGTTTTTAAAAAGTATACTTCTTGATTTTTGTTATAAACATGGATGATTGGTTTGTAAGGAAAAGTATTGTTTATTTTAAATCTATAATATTACAACAAAATATCAGGAAGAAACATACTTATCTATTGAGTAGTTTACAAGGTTAAGATTGAGTACTTTACAGTTGTTAAGATTTAATGGCAAAAATAAAGAAATTAATGTGTTCCCTAATAAATTAGGAAAAGACACAAATTCCAGAATCAAAAGTGCTTGTATGATAACTTTGCATATTAATAGCTATATTAACATTTGTATCTATCTATATATATATGTGCAAAATATACCAGGTTATATAATTAGTTTTAAAATCTAGGGAAAGTATTAAATCCTTCAGCAATAGAAAAACGGTAGAAGAAAAATAAAGGAAGGAGATTTTGCATTTTCTAATAAAAGAAAATATTTTAAAATGCTATAAATTTTTTGTTTTCTTTCAGAATTAAACATCTTATTTTAAAAAGTTATTTAAAAGTGTATAAAAAAGAAAATAGTAGGAAGAAATTTTGGTTGGGTAGTAACTAAAGCATTTTGTATCTAGAATATAGATAAGAGAATAATGTATAAAAATCACCACTGTCAACACATAGTTTCTGATTGTTAAGATTTCATGGCAAATAAAGAAATTAATAGGTTACCATTGGTTTTCTAAGACTTTAAATAAACTAAAATAGCTCTTTTATGAAGCGAACATACTCATGTCTAGCTAATTTTCAAAATCATTTTCCTTACAGATACTTCGACATAACCTTTCATGTACACGGACTTCTAATTCCAGTTTTCATTGCTCTGTTTTCCAAACCTGCTCCTCTACTTTGCACATCATTATGCTAATCTCACCATTTGAGAAGGAAAGAAAAAATAGACTTCAATATTGCTAAAGTTAAATGTGTTAAATATGAACCCATGTACATACATTTAAAGTTATATTGCAAAGCAGAATCCTAATCCCATAGCTTCTTGGGATGTTACCTATCTATCCCAGAATTGCTCAAGGTATTTGACTTTTTCTTTTTATTGGTATTGTAGTACAATAGAATTTAGCAAGTAAGCATGTGCTCTAATAATATTAAGCTTGTATAATTGCCCTTGGACTGACTATTAAAAATTTTTGTCTTAATTACTTATTTTGCAGGTAGTGACAATGATAATAATAACAATAAGGTATTAAATTTAGCATACTTATAATTATTCAGTGCTTTCAAGACAAAAATTGAGATATAAGACCTTCATGCATTGTATAGCTACACTCAAACTTTTGGTATCAATGGTGACTAAGTCACTAGGCAGGGGTCCTCAAACTTTTTAAACAGGGGGCCAGTTCACTGTCCCTCAGACCATTGGAGGGCCGGACTATAGTTTAAAAAAAAACTATGGACAAATTCCTATGCACACTGCACATATCTTATTTTGAAGTAAAAAAACAAAACGGGAGCAAATACAATATTTGCATTTGCATGTGGCCTGCGGGCCGCAGTTTGAGGACCCCTGCACTAGAGTATATAATAACAATATGGTAGCTTTGGTAACACCAACAGCTAACTTTTATTGGCATTATTTTTGTATTCTCATTTAACTTCACTACTTACCTGTGAATTTATTGTAGTAATTGTCATCATTTTGCAATGGAGTGAGGAGAAGCAGAGAGAGCTTAACTAACTTACCCAAAGTTGCATAATTAAGAAATATCTCAGCCGGGACCCATGCCCGGGCAGTCTGTATTTAGGACTCCTGCTAATTTAATATTCTGGCACATGTATGCATGCATTTTGATGTTGTACAATGTATTTATGTATATGTTTATAAATATCTGTGCTTAAATGAAATAATAAAATATTTTTTACTCTAACAAAACATTTTCATTTCAAATATGTCAGAAAATAGAAAACACTGAACCACAAATTAATTATCCAAGAAACCTGTGGCAGGAATGAAACATTCTACTGCCGGGGGGATTTCACAAAGATCTATGCTTATTAGAGTAACCATCATTATTTTCAACCAGCATTATTTAGTCACAGTGCAGTGAATGTTAGTTATGCAAACAAAACACCATTTCATAATAGGAAATAAATGTGTGTTTTTGAATGTCAAAGCTCAAGGAAAAGAGTGCTTTTTATCCAATCAATAAACTATAGCAACCCAAAGAGTTCTTATATTCCAGTCCAAATTGGGATTTTTTTTTTCATTCTTCAGGAAATGGTGACAAAAAAAAAGGGACAAATTACTTTGGGTATTGGAGTGCAACAGAATGCCTTGCTTTGATCAAAATTTGCTTTTAGATTCATACTAATTGCAGAAATAACTTATGATTAACAGGTACCTATATAAGGCATTTAAGTAGCTATTTCCCCCAATTGTGTGGATTTCAATCATTCTCAACAACTGAATTACGTGGTTTTGTTAATTAATTAGACTGTTTGGAAAGGGTTCAACTTGTGAATGGGAATAAACCCTTAATCTCCCAAATTCCTAAAATTAGACTAAATGTTTTCAAATTCTCTTCAAGAAAATAATTTACTGATATCACCTTCATAGTATATTAGTGTCATTGTTATCAGAAATGATCCAGATATGTACTGATCATTTAATTTACCCTAAATATATATTTCTTATGAATAAATTCCTGATACTCATTTGCCATTCAGTTAAAATTATCATGTAATTTGTAAAAGAAGTAACTGAATATAAATTTTAATTTCACTATTTTTGAGCCTTGTGATCATGTTATAGCTACTTAAGCCTATAACCCTCAAGATCATCTGTAAGATTTGATTAATCAGAAAGCATCTGTAAAGCAGACTATAAAGTAGTGTGTCTGTCTATACTAGGTGCTTAATAAATATTCTGGCTGTTTTTTCCTTTATCATAGTTAACACTACTATACAATATTTTTAAAAAGATGGTAAAGACCACTTGTTTGAATTTTTATAAGGGTTAGCTGTTAATTTTTTTAGCCACTAGATAAAAAAGATTAGCAAATTATTATTTTGAAGGCATCAAATTCAATGCCATCAATTGCTTTGCTTAGTGATCTGTTTTTTGCTTCCTACATTCCATCACCATAAACTGGGAGTGGACATAGGCCAAAAATGGACTTCATGAAATATAGGGTACATCAGTGCTGGAAAATATCGTCAAAGCCGGAAGCATCTTCATACTCAAGGAATGGTTAATAAAATAGAATATACATATAAAGTTATTTTCCTGGCAACTTAAGCTTTACATTCTGCTGACATAGAGCTAAATTTCCCAAAATTCAGGTATTATCTTACCTCGCCATCCTCCACAATGACCTGAATTTGCTTTTAAAACAAATGGTGGTGCTGAAACCGGTTTGGCTCAGTGGATAGAGCGTCGGCCTGCGGACTAAAAGGTCCCGGGTTCGATTCCGGTCAAGGGCATGTACCTGGGTTGCGGGCACATCCCCAGTAGGAGATGTGCAGGAGGCAGCTAATCGATGTTTCTTTCTCATGGATATTTCTAACTCTCTATCTCTCTCCCTTCCTCTCTATAAAAAAAAAAAAAATAAAAAAAATAAAATAAAACAAATGGTGGTGTGCCCTGGCTGGTTTGGCTCAGTGGATAGAGCATCAACCTGTGGACTGAAAGGTCCTGGGGTTCGATTCCAGTCAAGGGCACATGCCTGGATTGTGGCTCGATCCCGAGTTGAGGGCGTGCAGGAGGCAGCCAATCAATGATTCTCTCTCATCATTGATGTTTTTATCTCTCCCTCTCCGTTCCTCTCTGAAATCAACCAATATATGTTTAAAAAAATAAAATAAATGGTGGTATTAGAACTTAATCTGCTTTCTTGAACAAGCAGAGGAATTGCCACAGTAATGACTTTCCAAGCCATGTGAAACATCACATTTTCCCTCCAATAGATTAGCTTCAGGAATCCTCACTTCCTGATCCATGGAAAGTTTTGGAACATCATGCCACTTTCTTCTAACTTCCCTGAACAAGAGAGAATACTGATGTCTACTTGCTAATTCTCACTGCGTGGATAGATTTTTCTCAATGTCACCAAGCAATGAATTAACATGTTAAAAAAAATCCTAATAACTGCCACCCAAAATCAACTGTGTTATCTTAAAGGCTGTTTTAATTTCCTGGCACGGAGAAGACAGAGCAGGATGAAGCCAGGAAACACTTAAATCCTCATTACCACACATCCCCTCTTCACCAGAGAGGCCCCAGCCTGCCCATTATTGTCCTGCCTGTACTTTCTGTGGGACTTTGAAAAGAAAAGTTTCAAAGAGCAAGACTTTCAAGCTCCCCTTTCCATGTCAAACACTTTCAACTCCTGATTTCAAAGTGCTACTCCGCTGCTGTTCAAAGGCCTGTGGACTCGTAGGGGGTGAGATTGAGTTAAAGGTTGAACTACAAAGCCCCTCGCATTCACAGTCATATCCAGCTTGGAGATACAAATGGTAATACGCACTCAAGCACCTATCGATAAAACTGCCCATATATGAAAGGAGGAGCAGAAACATTCTAAATGGCCTTTTTAAATTTATTTTCTCAGCCAGGCTCGTGCTGTCATCAGTTTGGATGAAAGCCTAATTGATATTTTCAAGCACGACTTTTCTCTCTGTTCACATTACAACTAGGAGAACTGCAGAAGCAGTTGAGAGAGAAAAAAATAAGAAAGAAAAAACACCCACAAACCCCAAAGAAGTTAGATAAGAATAACTAAAGAAGTTCCTCCCAAGATCTGAAAAAATACACACACAAAAAAACCGTGCCCTACTCTAGTTGAGTATTCATCCTCTTCCCCTTCGCTCTCCCTGTCCTTTTTATCTGCCTGTCCACAAGATTTGGAGCACCATTAATTGGTCCTCGGGGAGGCTAACAGGCCTCCGCTTTTATGACTCAGTTCTTTGTATTGTACACATGTGGGCATCTCTCTGGAGATAAACAAAAGAGAAATGTATGGAAAAAGGCCAGAAATCGGACAGGTCTAAACACTGAGTAGGCCATTGTCTGGATTTACTGTTGATGCTTTAAATGATGTGAATAATTCCGATGCCCCACCCCTGCTGCCCTCCATTCTCTGCTGGAGTTAATGTGCTTTTTCTCATTGCTACATGGCCATCATCTGAGGAATTCTATTTCCTATTTGAAATCCAACACTCTAGCTCCTTCTTGGCCCCCTCCTCTGATCCCTCCCATCCTGGGCAACGAACAAGAGAGGTGGTCTTATGGGAAGATAAAAGGAATAGCTGATCATAAGAGCTAACCTGGAGCCAACACATTGGCCTTTTGTCCCTTCAGCATTTTCTCAACCCTAAGCACCGGCAGCTAATTCTCCTGACTGCCAGCGTGGTGTTGGATATGCTGAGGTACAGACTCTGTAGCAGCACTTGTCCTCCCTCTTCGAATGTTTACACTTACCGAAGAAAGCGACATCTCTTAAGAGCTCAGGATAGTATTTACAGCAAGTTTCTCCAGTGAGAACTTGCACTGCTTTAATACAAGTAACTTTTAAATCCAAATTCATCTTAAAAGTAAAATCAGGTTCTCAATTTAGTATATTTACACAGAAAAAAACAAACAAACAAAAAATAATTAAAATCCAACGCAGAGTAGATACTGGTTGTATTCAGGTAACAAAATGGGGGCCCAGTGGCTACTATACAGCCAAGACAAACATGTTAACTTAGTAAATCTTAGACTTCCAAAATATTTTGGAAAATATACAGTTTTCAAAAGAAAACTGTTTAAGTCACACGATGCCTAAAATTCAATCTGTTCTACTCTAATCTATCCTTACGTATGTCAGTGTATTGTACAATGCCTTTTATGGGTTGTTATACTAGCATCTAATTGGAGGGGACAAGGCAGGGAAATAACACTGAGTAAAACAGAGAAGCAAGAAAACAGTATCAGTGGGAGAAGTAACCTATGGTTTATTATTGACTGAGCAATGGACTCTCCATAAACAGCTCGTTTCAGAGTCTCTTGAGATATCTTCATGCAGGCAGTCTAAAATTGCTCCATCTTGGAACATCCCATCAAGAGACAGGGAGAGAAAATAGTTTATCTGCTGATTTCTTACTATTTCCTGTCTCTTCTCAGTCAACATAAGACACGTGTTCTTGCCCAGCCAGTGTGCTCAGTGGTTGAGCATGGACCTATGAATGAGAAGGTCACAGTTCAATTCCCAGTCAGGGCACACGCTCAGGTTGTGGGCTTGATCCCCAGCAGGGAGGGTATAGGAGGCAGCAAATCAATGATTCTCTCACATCATTGATGTTTCTATCTCTCGCTCCCTCTCCCTTCCGCTTTGAAATCAATATAAATATATTTTTAAAAATAATGGTGAAAGCCTGGGGCAGTGGGATGAGAGCAGGCTAGAAGAGGTCAATGTGGGGAAAAGAGGACATATGTAATTCTTTCAACAATAAAGGTTAAAAAAAAGACACATGTTATTAACTTTGTTGCCCATAGGAAATGAATATCAGAGCCTTCTAGGCAGCACAATTCACCAAAGCTAAGATCTGGAAACAGCCTAAGTGCCCATAAGCAGATGAGTGGATTTAAAAACCATGGTACATCTACACAATGGAATACTATGCTGCTGTAAAAAAGAAGGAACTCTTACCATTGGCAACAGTATGGATGGACATGGAGAGCATTATGCTAAGCGAAATAAGCCAGTCAGAGAAAGATAAATATCACATGATCTCACTCATTTGTGGAACATAATGAACAACATAAACTGATGAACAAAAATAGATCCAGAGACGCATCGAACAAACCATCATACCTCAGAGGGAGGGCAGGGGTGGGGTGGGGGAGAGTAAGAGATCAACCAAAGGACTTGTATGCATGCATATAAGCAAAACCAATGGACAAAGACATTGGGGGGAGCATGTTCTGAAGGGTGGGAGTGGCTAGAAGGAGGTCAATGGGGGCAAAAGGAGACATATGTAATACTTTAATCAATAAAGAATAAAAAAAAAGCCAGAACTTTCATGAGCCCAGTGGAGTCCCAATGCAGGCATGGAGGTCTCTCCTTGACAGTCTGTACCACACAACATGGGGGGAGGGGGATTCCTTATTTGTCTCAAGATGACTGGACTCCTTATGTGGCTGTTGGGCTACTCACAGAGCAAGGTTTTCTTCAGACCCAGCAGGAAGCTAAAAGGCTTCTTTTATGATCTATCTTCAAAGTCTCATGGAGATACTTCATTGCATTCTATGGTTCAAGATGAGCAACAGGCCCAGCCCACATTCAAGTAGATGGGGACTACATCAGAGTGAACACTATGAGGTGCAGTTTATGGAGACTCACTACACATAGTCCGTCCTTTGAATACATTCGCAAATCAATCCTCTCTAACTAGACACACAGAAGATGGCTTTGTCTGAATAGATTCTAAAGGATAGTACTGTTTTCATAGAGACCTATATATTTCTTTTAGATTCCTTTGAATAATATTTTGTTTGTTATGCATGAAATCAAATATATATTATTTGTGTGCCTAAATATATATTACATATACATATATTAGAATGTACATAGATTTAATTGTATGATACAGATTCAATCGCTTTCCAGAAATATTTTTGTTTTCTTCATAAATTGCTAAATAAAGAACATCTTAGGTATTGTATGTAAATAGACAATATTGACCTTTTAATTTTTGCTATAATAAAATATTTTAGTGCCCAGGAGGCAACAAGGCTCTATCCAAAGTGAATCTCATAGAATTCCACAATCATTAAAACCTATTTTTTACATGTTGGGCTTTCATGTACAGTATCTGAATGAAATTTTATATGATTCAAGGGATAGATATTTATTCCTATTTTTGACTAGAGGAAACATCTGCAAGTTAAATAATTTGCTCCAAATGAGTTAAATAATTTCTCCAATCACAAAGCATGAGTGCTAGATATCAAACTCCATTGTGGTTAACATCAAACTTCATGTATTTAACATGGTGTTTGGAACTCTAACAACACAAATATACACAGAGAAGATCCAGAGTTGCATTTATCTCATGGGCCAGCTTATTTGAATAAATTTTTAGCTTTTCCCTTTCTGTGAAAGAAATGGGCCTTGTCATTAGGACAAGATCACTCTATATTTTGTACTTTCTCAGTGTTAGCCATTATAAATATGTTTACATTTTTTATCTATGGTTATGCTTTTAATCCTCCAGAAATATTTTAAATTATTGTAAGGTAGAGACTGTGGTTTCTCTTTATCCTGCAAACCAACCTGCATCATCTTGTTCAGTTTTCTATAAGTGGTAGGTATTTATCAAATTTTTGCTGTCAAACCAAATTCTATCTGTTCATTTGATTATGGAGGGGGAAAGGATTCTCACTAATCGTTTAATGCCATTGCATCTAGTTAGAGAAAAATTATTATTCCGATTAATCATTTGCAAAGAAGCAATTCTCAGGTGGTTAGAAGTAGGGAAGGTCCCTGGGAAAACTACAATTATCAGCAGCTGCAGCATGAATTATATGTAATTATAGCTGATTCCTGTAAATAATTCTTTCTGTAAATTTCCATTCCAACAGATTTATTGCTTGGTAACAAAGACTATTTGAATTTAAATATATATATATATATATCATATATATATATATATATATATGTATATATATAAATTTTTATATTATCAAATGAAGATATTAAAAGGCAGAACAAAGGATCAAAGAAGAGAATGTTTCCATTTCTAGGTATACATCTAACAAGTCACAGAATGTGATTTCTTAGTTAAATCTCAATATGACTCACGTGTTTGTTTTTCTTTGTAGGCTGTCTGCACACATAGTGGAAATGAAAAACACCCCCCCCCAAAAAAAAAAAAGAATAATGTGACATACTATGTTCTGCAGTAATTGTCAGCAAAACCTCATAATTCTATTTCAGCAACATAGTAAGCATGTAATGACAGATGGCATCTGATGTGTCACCAAGGCACTGTTGAATACATTAATATGATTCAATTTTTTGTTGTTGTTGTTTAGAGGGAATGACTGTTGGGCATTGAGCATTTCCTGTTCTATTAATAATTTTGCTATTATTTTTTGCATTATGGCATATATCATTTTCTATCAAACATAGGCCAATGTGTGCCTTATTTATAATATATATTCTAACAAAATGACAAGAGAAGAGTTGATATATTATTTAAATCAATCTGACATATTAGTATGGGTTCTGTACTTTTTAAATTTCAAAAGAAAATGCAAAAAATAGAAGATGCAGAATGGCTCTTTAAAAATGGAAAGAATGTCTTTATTTCTGAATTATAGCACCAAATTAGGATAGTTTATGATTTCCAACTCTTTTCTTGCAAAGAGAGTTCATCTTCTGAATTATACCCTTGTTTTTCCGCACAGCATCTAAGACCTATGCTTTGCATCACTATCATATTAATCTAATATGGAATAAGTCATGTTGCTTAGGAGGAAAGCTGGTACGCATATCTTTATATGACATTCAACATTTCTAAATCCCACAACTTAGTGTAAGACAAACTCTATATTTTTCTTCAAAAAAAATGAGCTAAATAATATAGACCATTTGGGTTGCTAAATATTTATTTTACCCAAACTTATATCTCTTAAGAGTCGTTGAGCCCATGAAGACAATTCTTCTTGCTGAATATAATCAACATTAATTTGATTGCACATGTGAGCGCGCACACAGCACATAGTTCCGAAATAATATCTTTTTGCTATATGCATAAAATCTTGCAAATAAACCAGATGCATGAGCAAAACAAAAGGAGAAATATATTGAAACATACAAAGGATCTTATTCACCTCTACTTAGGGTCCTTTATTTTGCATCATATATCAAGCAAAAATAATCCTCTCTGAATATTAAGCAAAAACAATATGGCTCTGATGTACTTCTGCTCAATACTATCTAATTTCCATAAAATGTCTGCAGGGTTTTGCACAAGATATCTCTTACTAAAAATGTTTATGGAAATAGATCATTATGTGTATTCCTAATCGAGAGCAATTTGTTATGTTTAAAAACAGCTTTTGTATAAATAGTTGTGAATAAACACTCAGTCATAAAGCATTTTAAATATAAGACATATATGTGCTTATATTATATTATTGACACACTTCTCATACAAATGCAGAGTGTTTATAAAATCTAATTAGAACAGATATTTAGAAAAAAATTAAAACACTTAACTTAGATTTCCAACAGTAACAGGAAGAAGTGATACAACATGTATCAGAATCTGTAAAGTGTCTTATTGAATATTGGGCTCATAAACAAAAAACAAAATTATTAAAACAATATGTTACCTATAATATTTACCAATATCTTTAGTTCCTGAGCAGCACATAATAAAATATTTTTATTTTTAAAACACACAATTCTAGTTAGTCTGGCTTTGATGTCAGTAAAAGTGAAAGAAATGTACAACATCTATTCAATTATTTCAGTTAATATACAAGCATTAGGCATTCAAATTCCTAATTAAGAGACAACATGCCCTGTCAGGCATCTGCATGGGCTATTGAACATTGGCTAGATTGTTCCATAATTATCCCAGCTTAATAGTTCTAAAACGGAGGCAATGTGCATCCATTGAAGGAAAGCATGGCTTATCACATAAGAAGGTGCGGCACACAGAACATGCTCTGGCTCCATGTAGTCACACTGGAGGTTTTTACTGGAACATGTTTTAATTAATCCTTGAACAGAGAGCAACAGCACGCTACCAGTGAAAGTTGTTCAAACATTCTTTATTGAAAAAGGATCACAGCCTGTAGGCACAAATACATGTACATTTGTTGTAAAATTTGTATTTTTGACATACCCTCCTCACTCCAATTCTTATATATCCTAGAATAGCAGTTAGCTGTGCTTAATTTTATCTATAAACAAAACACAAGGAAATAATATCATTCATTTAAAAAATTAAATCTGGCATAGGTCATTTCATGCCTCATTAAAAAAAATAATCAATTTCTGCATCATTTTTCAAAAACAATGCTTTTAACCATTAGTTGTAAGTTAAACTTTTTGAATATATATACAACATAATTGAATCTTTTTCAGGTCAAAGATAGTGGGGTTAAATAGATGAGGTGACATGCAAGGCATTATTTATGTTTTATTATCTAGTTTAAATATCTGGCTGTACAGGGAAGTCATAGATTTATAAATTAAGAAGTATCTCTGCATTACAGGTAAAAGAGATTGGTAAAGAAAAATAAAATGGTATCACATGTTTGAATAAATAAAGAAACCCAGAAATTTTATAATAGTAAAGTAGTTAAACAATTTATTTCTTATCCATTTAAAAGTTCTTGATTGCTTTTGAATATACAATGAATGACTTTCACAATGTTGAATTGTTCCAGCATTTCCCCCGTATAATAAAAAGTAAACATGTACTAGTATAATCAATAACAGCTAGGGTTTCAACATATCGAGCATCTCAGAACTAGTTTTAGTCCAAATTGCAACTGAAATGCCCTCCTGTATATGGACATGCCTATTTGGATATTTACTATGTATTCAAATGTCAACTGTGTTTGCATTACTGACACCATTACCCTGATTGGCTGTGAGGGAACCCGTGAGATAGCAAGGTTACTGATGAAACTAGTGCATAGGGGCTTGAACTGACATGAAGTGGACATTCTATGATTTGGTTGTCCAAAGCCTGGACCTGATACCAAAGCCAAAGGCAAAAAGTAGATTGGAGGTGAACAGCAAAGTCGAACTACATTTCAAGGCACTGTTACCATTTCCTCCACCTTTTGTTTCAATCTAGTAATTAGGGCAAGTTCTTTACCATCAAAAGGAATCAAATGATTATTTCCTAATGTTTTAGATGACATGCTTTATAGCCAGGGAAAGGGGGCATGCAGAACTAGAAAACTGTTAGGTAATATACAGCTAGTCCTGGAAGGTGACCCCAAAAATAGAGTGGAAAAAGGAAGCCACTGAAATGAAATCGAACCTTGTCACATGTGGAATGCCAGTAGGAAAGCAATAGACACTCTGACTGCCCTTGATCCTGCATGTTCAGGAGGAAGAGAAGAGAACAAAGAGGAGACCAGTATATACTGAGCACCTAACATATGGTAATCACTGGTCCACATGATGTGTGGATTTGCAGGACAAGCTACGGAATTTGCAGGACCCAAAGCAACATGAAAATAGGGCTCCTATTAAAAATAGTAAGCATTTCAACAGCAACAACAGAGCATTAAACCAAAAGTGGGCCCTCTGAGCACAGGACCCTGTGTAGCTGCCCAGGTCATATGTTCATGAGGCTGGCCTTACTGATTTGACATCAGGACCCTCAAGAATGCTGTGCAGTACATACCATCAACCCTATTCTGCGATTAGTAAACAGAGGCTTAGAAAAGTTTAACTGGTTTACCCACATTTACATACCTTGCAAAGAACAAAGAGAGAGAGCTAAATCTCTGGCTCTTTTCATTTCACCATGTGATTTGTTGATTTAAAAAGCTTTTAAAGCACAGCCGAAGTATTATACACATGCTTTTAAAGTGTATATATCTAAATGTTTACATGCTCTTTATGTTTCATTGTTCCACAATACGATTCCTTCCTATTACAGTATAGTACACATCTCTCTGCAGCTCCCCTGCTTATAGTTTTCAAAATTACAGCGGGCTTACACAACCACTCGGAGGAAGACTGCAACATAGACAGAATGGCCACAGCAACCGCAGAACTTTGAGCATCAGCATAGAGTGAGGACCCCATTCTTGACAAAGCCACGGGGCTGGGATTGTGGCAGCCGCAGGTTCAGTGGGCTGTTGCGTGGCTAGCCCTCCTCTAACTGCTCATTGATATTGAAGGCCAGGGTAATTACTCTTACAAAACCCCATGGTACTTGCAAACCTGACTTTTGGCCAATCTTTCTCTTCTGGTTTGGAACAGAGAGGTGGCCTTTCACCCGCAAGTGTGCACTCCATGAATCACTAGAGCATGCACACGGCTGGGGCAGGGGCTGCAGTCCATACACATATGTATCTTTTGGAAGGAGGTAGATGAGAATAGGGCAGGCTCTAAATAGCATATAACTTCCTCTGCACAAATTAGGCCCTCTGAATTGTATAAGCGAGCAAATCTAAATTTAGTGAACAAAAGAGGCTGGGAGATGCTGAGTGTAATTTTTATGTAAAAATAGAAAGTCTCCAAAGACATCTCTCTTTAAACAGATGAATGCAAATTACCAAAGTCATCCAAATTGCAAAGGTTGATTTATGCATTTTCCATTGTACCCATCAACAAACAAAGCTTTTTCTGTCTCTAAATAGTATGCATGTGGGGTAAAGTTTCACTTTACGCACTGAGAAAGGCTGAGAGAAGAGAGATCCAGAGCAGTCATGTAAAGAAATTGTTTCTCTCTTTTTTTTTCTCTCGAACGCAGCTTCTGCCAAATTGGCTGTCCAACTGTCTACTGTATCCACTTTTAGCAACTTGAATTTTAATTAAAAAATAAAAAAGTTTCAATGTTATGTATCAGAATATATGATTAATTCTCCATTGGCACCTTGTGCCTTCAGCAGAGTGCAGGCACAATAACAAAAAAATAAATAAAAAATCAAATCCTGCGTGAGCGTAGACAGCAGCTCAATTCACAAGTCAGCACCAGCCAGTTAGAAGAGGGGTTTTATTTGATGGCTCCTTCAGCACTCAGTGCTTACACTTTAGTCACACAATCTTTCATACACACATCTCTTAAAGTCGGTAGTGAATTATTGGCTACTAACTATATATTTAAACGATTGTCCTATTTGAAACAACGAACTACTTAGATGATTTTCACATACTCTCATTCACAGGGTTACTTTCTGCTCCTGTCCTCTTTCCAACATGCCCCCTTGTAAAACATGAAGACTATTTTAAGTAATCTATAGCAAGAGCAAAGAAGTTTAATGTCTTTTTTCCCTGGTGCATGGCCATGCACTTTCTTCTGAACTCTGGGTGAGAAGGGGCAGAGATGAGTCAGTCCCTGGGGCAGCACAACTCCATTCCACTTCTCTCGTCTCGTGGAGGAGAGACCTGCATTCTGAGCTTGCTGTGAGCCTCACAGAGCTGTGCCAGCTGCAAGAAGGTGTCCATCTGCCTGGCTGGTGTGGCTCAGTGGCTGAGAGCGGACCTATGAACCAAGACTGGTCATGGTTCGATTCCTAGTCAGGTCAGGGCACATGCCCGAGTTGCAGGCTTGATCCCCAGTAGGGGGCGTGCAGGAAACAGCCAATCAATGATTCATATCATTGATGTTTATATCTCTCTCTCCCTCTCCCTTCCTCTCTATGACAGTTTGAACTTCCAGCTCCATGTGAGGCAGACAGAGCTAACCTCTAAGGGAGTGCACCAAAAGGCCAGGGACATTGGACATTCAGCTCACTCCCTCTTCCCTTCTCCTCCATCACCACTGAGAAGTTGTAATCTTGGTGCTGAGCTGTGCTGGCTTGGGGAAGGGGCTGACATAGGTAGAGTGAAAATGTATTATTTATTTATTTATTCATTTATTTATTTATTTTAACCCATTTCAGTGTGGCTGATCTTGGTTTTGTGCTCAACTGGGGCACTGCAACTTCTTCGCTGGAATTTGGACCTCTTCTGAAACTATGTTGTTCCTTATGTGGTTGCTCAGCCTCTGTTTCTATGGGGTAACAAAGACTGGGACTTCCTATTCCACCATCTTTCTGATGTCTAAAAACCTAAATAAAATACCCCAAATTCTATATCTATATCAATATCGAGTTATACTTTTCTTTAATGTTAAAATAAAGCAGTTTTAATATTTAATCCTATAAATTATGACTCCTTAAAGATTTTTGGGAATAATTGGAACCTCAAATTTCCATGGTTAACTCTTGCTTCAAATTCACTTTTCCTCAATTCTTACTATATATTTTTGTATCATATTTCACAGCTGCTGTCCTCTCTCTTTTTTGTTTTTTACTTTGCTTATGAAATGTGTCACTTCTTCATTTTCTGGAGGTTGTTATGCATAGCAAGCTTGAACTGAAGTTTGGGAATAATGATTAAGGATGATAGAGCATAAGCATAATCCAAGATCCAATTAAATATTCTCTATGTTACATATCAATTTTGTAAAGATGATGCCATTCTGTCACAAATGGGAGTTGGGGGAGGTCTTCCCTTTGCCCCAAATCTTGTTGATACCCTCTTTGGTTTCCCTCTCTCAGACACCTTTTTTCAGCTTCAGGCCTATGTATTCAGCCTACGTTAAATCTACTCTGATATTTCAAGGATACCTCAAATTCAAATCTGTAAATTAAACCCATCACCTTTTATCCCAAGAATAGACCTCTTTCAGCATTTCCTAGCTGAACAATTGTAATACTTCTGCTAATTATCTATTGCTTAAAAAGCAGTGACCATTTAGACAAGTCATGGAATAATGTTGTGTTCAAAGGAGCCCGGAAAGCAATAGAAAATCTCATATTTTTATTTTAAGTCTCTTGCAAATAGTCGTTTCAAGTACACAGTTAACCAAAATAGATTTTTAATCATCTGTTACTACACAGCCTCTTGACTTCAAAAACTCCTCAAAGGTTCTTATTTCCTCTACAGATAAATTTCCTTTCAATCTAAGTGTCCTGTTCTTATTCCTATTTTATCCCTTTTATCTCTTCTCCCCTGCTGTACATTACTTATCCCACAAGAGACCTCTAAATAGTCACATATTCAACACTCTCTTGCTCAGTCTAATTAGAGAGCAGTTTGCATCCTCTAATGTCTATTGGCAGTCATTTAATCACAATGCCAAAGCTTGGCAACTTTCTCTTTCTTGCCTCAGATGGTGTGTGAAGTGGGGAGAATAAAGGGTGTATAAAAGGGAGAAAGGTTGATATTAAGCATATATGGCAAGAATCTCCTCTTCTGGACCCCCACATGCTAATAACTTCACCCCACTATACATCTGCATGTTTCTCTCATTGTGTTTATGTTCTACTAGAGGACTCATGCACAAATTTGTGCACTGGTGGTGGGCTTGCGGAGATGGGCAGGTTGTGGGAGCACTGCTCACCCAGGTCAGCCAAGTGGCGTTCCCACTGTGGGAATGCACTGACCACCAGGGGGCAGCTCCTGCATTGAGCATCTGCTCCCTGGTGGTCAGTGTGCGTCAGAGCTTCTGGTCAACCAGTCGTTCTGGTCGTTTGCTGTTCAGTCGCTGGGCTTTTATTATATAGGTTTGTTAAGAATTGAGTCTCTAAAACATCAGTGACTGAAAACTTCGGTGAATAAACTAACAAATGTTTATGAAGTTTCTGCCAGTCGGTACCTTGCATTATTACTCTGCCATGACTGTTAGTTTGTAGTTCCATTATGTATTTTTGAGACCAGCCAGGAGGAGCATTTTACTTGATTTTTGTCTCATATAGAATCAAAACCAAAGGCTTTTTTTCTATTTGATTTGAAGGTACTAGAAAGCAACTTCTTGCCTCAGTATACCTTCCAAATTTTTGCCAGTTTCACAAAAAGCTGAGAGGTCATTTATATGATTCCCTAAGGGTTTTAGAGTTTTTAGGTTATTTTGAGATTATGTAAATATAAGTTATATATAATTAAAATGTAAATACTTAAATAATGTTGCGTTCTATTTTTTTAATTCTAAAATGAGATTAGGTTTCTGTTCTTGGATCACTCATACAAAGATGAGAATAGATACCTTAAATATTAATTACTATTTTTAGTTTATATCCTTAATTAAAACTATACAGGTATATACCCATATCTACAAAAATGCATTATATATGGCTTTCATAGTAAATTTTCTGATACATATTACATATAAAAACAAACTATCATTTATGTTATTTTTTTCTTTAAAATATCAGAGAACAGAAACTTTGGAATTAAGATGGAAGGAAAATGTATTCTTTATTTATATTAATATTATTCAACATTGAAAAATTCTATAAACAGTACAAAAATTATATTTTATGTGTTATATTAAAGGAACAACATGGGGACATAGTCTTCATACATGTTAGAAACAAGTGCATATTTCCTAATTAGTAAGTTAAAATAGGTAAAGTTTGCACTTTTATTCACATTATTTTATTTTCAATACTATAATTTATGCTTTATTACATTAAAATAATATACTGCATTTTATTATGTAGTTAATACCTCTGCTTCCTTTTGTTCTCTCTCAAATATATCAAAATGCTGGTGTCACTAAATAAATCTTTATTTCCCATAACTCTGTGGTAAATACTTTTTAAAAAGATATATGGATTTTATGAAAATAAAGATGTTAACTTTCCAGTTCCCATTGTCTCCAAATGTCTTTAATATCTTTCTTGTTGTAATGAAAAACTATAGTCCCATAATGTAATGTGCATTAGAATTACCCAAAAGCTAGTCCTAGACATAGTATTACCACCTCTTTTCTTAAGGACCTCAGAGGCCTCAGTTCTCCATTTTAAAAAAAGGAAATGACATGATAATTCAGATAGTTTTCAACCCTGAACTTGGAAATAAATAAAATTGGGAGAGCTCAGTCAGTTACATTGACTATTAATGCACTATTTCTACTACCTTTTTCCAGAAAAGTAAAGTAGATAAGAAAACCAACAGGAAATGCATCCAGGTTGAGACTATCCAGAATTGAACTCAATGTCTGGGCAGTCCTATTGATAATCCTATATAATAAAAGGGTAATATGCAAATTGACCCTAACGGCAGAACAACTGCTCGACCAGTCACTATGAGGTGAGGTGCACTGACCACCTCTAGGTCTCTTTCCCTGGCCGACAGGCTCCGATTGTCCAAGGTGAATGGGGAACTGGGGGTAGGGGACATGGGCAGTGCCAGCCAGGCCAAGGCCACCACCCTGCTGGTCACCCCACACACAGAGAGTGACCCACGGTGGGGGCAGGGCTGGTGAGAGGGTGGGAATGGCTGACCTCTCAGTCCCTTCCCCTGGCCTTCACGCTCCGATGGCCCAATGGCAAACGGGGAACTGGGGATGAGTAGTGGCGGGGGGCAGTGACAGCTGCAGGCAGCTAGGGAAGATAGCCCTGATCGCAGGCCAGGCCTAGGGACCATACCCACATACGAATTTCGTGCACCGGGCCTCTAGTTTAATATATATTTATTGATTTTTTTTTTTTTTTTAGAGAGAGAGGAAGGGAGAGAAACAGAAACATCGATGTGAGAGCGAGCCATTGATCAGCTGCCTCCTACTGGCGATCAAGCATGCAACCCAGGAATGTACCCTGATAGGTAATGGAACTGACAGCCTTTCAGTGCATGGGATAATGCCCACCTGACTGAGCCAAACCAGTCAAAGGCCCCATTGGTAATTTTTCAAACATTGTATTGAATGATTTGCACCAATATCAGCCATTTAAAAATAATTAATATCAATATTTTAACATTTTTTATTGTACTACCAAATCTTTTGTTGCTTTTTATCATCTTCACTGTCTATTAATTTATTTATTAAAAATATATTTAAGCCCTGACCGGTTTGGCTCAGTGGATAGAGCATCGGCCTGCGGACTGAAAGGTCCCAGGTTCGATTCCGGCCAAGGGCATGTACCTTGCTTGTGGGCACATCCCCAGTAGGGAGGTGTGCAGAGGCAGCTGATCGATGTTTCTCTCTCATCGATGTTTCTAACTCTCTATCCCTCTCTCTTCCTCTCTGTAAAAAATCAATAAAATATATTTAAAAATATATATATATATATATTTAAGATATTACTGTGAAGTTGGTATTGTGGTAAGCTTTGGCACAAGGCTTCTGACCTCATGTTTCTGACATTATAATGGGAAAATGATAGACACTAAATAATAAAAAAATAAACATGATGATTATAAAATAAATAAACATAGCATTGAAATGGAATGTAGCTGGTAAAGCTTTAAAGCTAACAAGAAGTAAAAACAGGAAATATTATTCTTTTTAAATAAAATTAAACATGATGGAGAAATTGTTTTAGAGATATAGGTTAATTCTTTAATTGGCTGAGTTATTTACTAGTAAGTTTATATATTGTCACCTGAACAACAAAAAGATAAAAAAGAAGGATTTAGTTCATATTTAGTTGCAACCAAATTTTTTTAGATAATGTATTGTTCTTTATGTTGGCTGAGAAAAAGGCAAGGAAGAGAATGGCATCTTTGAAAATGGTTGAGCAAAAAGGTGGTTTTATTTTATTTATTTATTTTTTGTCCAATTTTATTTGCAATGTTTAGGCATTAATTTTAAGAAAGAGAGTTAGGGAAAAAAATCTTCTATATGAATCAAGTTCTGAGTCTCCTTTTTTTCCAGATTTAATTATTTCCAAAATATAATATTCTCTTTATTTCTATTTTTATTCTCTACCTTGCTATGACCACATCCACTTATAGTCAATAAAATTAATTGACAAGTTATTTTGCTTTTATAGGTTTTTCTTTTTCTAGAGGCATTAGGCAAATTGCTCCTTCACAGAAGCCATTACTTTATTACTTTATTCTTTTTATAATGATCATTAAATAATCAAATTATAGTATCAAATGGACCAAATTTAATTTTAAAAAAGGCCTCAGACATGTTCAATATGAGAAACTGTAATTAGTAAATCTGAAAATCAATGGCATATTTATGTAAAGTTGACTCAAATAGGTTTTCCATGTTTAGACCATTGGTAATGTAAATCTTATCCCTAATCTGGGCTTGTCCTTGCTAGAAGATCAGGTCAATGACATATGTTACTAGAATCCACTGAAGTTTAGAGATTTCTTTTTAGATACTCAAAATCTTTTTATAGCTTGAGAATTTAAAAGACAACAAAAATGATCTGTTGATAGCCAACCAACATTAGAGATACAATTTTTGTCACTTAAATAATTAATAAAAAAATATGTGTGATATGTAAGGCATTCTATCCTGAATATTTTTATTGGTTTTTTAAATAAAGGCTTTTTTAAAAGTATAATAATGCTCAGATGCTAGGTCCAATCCTGGTCCTAGTTCACATCTTATTTTTTAAATGTCTTATTTATCCTTAAACTTAGCAATTTGTTTAGTTTTTCTTTGCTCCATGATGAATGGTTCATTTCTAGAATCAATTCTGATAAAATTGAGATACTTCAACATCTTCTCTGTCCAAAAACATTTAGCATGCAGAAGCATTCTACATATGACTAATTCTTATAACATCGCTCAATAAAATACAAGAATATATTCCAGAACTATATTTAATGAAGAGGTGTTATTGGTAAGTGAAATTAATTCAACTCAGTTTTTGGAGGATTCAGAAAAAGAGGTGACAGCAGGGCAGAATTAATTTGAGCCTTAGCTCTAAGGCAAAAGCCTTGGATTAAATTTCCAATTTTAACTGTGACATTAGGCAGAACTAAAGTGATTTGAGCAAAGTTATTTTTGTGGTGAAGACATGGAGAGTTTTGTTTCTGTCAGTGTGTGCCTGGGAAGTGGTGATCCAGCACTATTGTGTCATAGAATAAAAGAAAAACAAATGAACCTGGAACATTTAAAGTCTAGGCATTAGAAATTAACATCCTTGACCACCTAAATATTTTAGATAATTCTTAAGAAATATCAAATTTTAAGTAAACCTTTCTCTAGCTGGATTGCTTGGATAAGTTAACTCATTCAGAGTGACTAGATGAATTGCTTTGCTTAGTCAAATTATGTAATCCAAGAGGCCTGGTGCACGAATTCGTGTACCAGTGGGGTCCCTCAGCCTGCCCTGTGGGATCAGGCTGAAACCAGCTGTCTGACATCTGCTGAGGGGTCCCAGATTGCGAGAGGGTGAAGGCCAGGACAAGGGACCCCACCAGTGCACAATCGGGGCCAGGGAGGGACACAGGAGGTTGGCCAGCTGGGGAGGGCTCCAGGGCATGTCCAGCCCCTCTTGCTTAGTCCTAATTGGCCAGACCCCAGCAGCAAGCTAACCTACCGGTCAGACTATCTGCCCTGGTGGTCAGTGCACATCATAGCAACTGGTCGACCGGTCGACTGTCTGCCCCCTGTCATAGCGAGCTGTTGAGCTGCCTTAGCATATCATTAGCATATTACGCTTTGATTGGTTGAAAGGACAACCGGACTGCCAGACACTTAGCATATTAGGCTTTTATTATATAAGATTATATTTTCCTAAAATAATATTTTTGTTTTGTTGGGCAAGTTGATGCTGAGTTCTATTATTTTAAAACAATATTTGAATAATAGATGTTCAGAATTTTTAAGGTCTTCCTGGACTTATGACATCAGTAAGAGGATCACATTTATATTTGTTCATTTAAATTCAGCCAAAATTAATTGAGCTTCTCCTTTGTGACAAGCATTGTACTAAGTATCTGCAATATATATGGGGATAAAAAATCATAGTCTATATATCCAAGAAACTTACTATAAGGAGTAAGAAACTATGTTAGTTATCAATGACTGTTTAGCAACTCACTCCAAAAATACAATGACCTACAATAGCACTACTTATTTATTATAATCTCATGGTTTCTGTGGGTCAGAAAGTCAGGAGTGGCTTCAGTACGTGAATCTGATGTGGGGTGTTTCATGTGATTACAGTCAGATGTTGGCTGGAGTGGCTGACAAGACCCATTCAAATGACTAGAAAGTTGGTGATGGCTGTTGGCTGGGGTTTTAGTTTCTCTCCACATACACCTTCCTATTAGGTTGCTTGAGTTTCCTCACAGCAAGACATTGGTTTCTCCCATAGCACATAATTCCAGCAGCAATACAGAAGCTGCATTGGCTTTTATGAACTAGCCTAGGAAGGCAACACTATCACTTACTTTGCATGCATTTTCTCCTACAGAATCACCATGATTCAATATCGGAGTGGGCTACACAGGACACGTGATCATAAGAGCCATCTTGGAGGCTGGCTACCACAAAAATAAAAACCAAATAATTACAAAACAGTATATAAATGCAACAGTGACATTACACACAAGGTAGATAATGAATACTTGTCCAGAAAAGAATAATAAATTCATAATTATATTTGAAAAAGTACATATTCCAAATTGGAATTATTGCTGTGAAAACTAATAAATTTCCCTAATAAGATGAAATTGGATATATGAGCAGTCAGTTTCTAGACGTAAATATTGTTTGTAATATATTACAAATATCTAAGTCTGCATTTTCAGTGAAAGAGTAGATTCTTTTCCATTAGAAAAATAAGTCAACTTATACAATATTGCCATACATAGGGGTAAAACTTAAATATAATAGTTTTGATCATATTTAATATATTTTTCTTCAGATTGTTCATCCTGGATAATAAAGATTTCATTGACAAATTTTTATTTAAGAACATGATTCTGAACAATTGTTAAGAACCAAATACTACAAATTGTAAGTTGACAAGGGAAAAATGGTGATTGGAATGAATAACTGCCTTACTACTTTGATTAATGTTAATAGAAATTAACCAAATCAAGTTTACCTATAAATTACAATAGCCAGTTGTTTGAAGAATCCGGATTTTTGTGAGCATCAATAGTATATGTAAATGACCTCAGCAAGAGTGGGCATATTTGTGAATTGTATCATGAGATGATTTCCATTCTCTCAAGCCTGATATCCTTCTGATGATCATTGAAAGTTTTAGGGATTTGATTTTTTTAAAAGTGTAGAATAATTAATACATTTATTTTTAAGAACAAGTAGAAAAGAATATTTTATATTGTTTCAAGAGCTTGGCAAAGGAGCTGACACAGGACAAGATATCAAATTAGTGTGATTCCCTCCTACATTTCCTCGCTAATAGCACTAATTGTATATAGTATGTCATGGATCAGTAAAAATAATAAATCACAATAAAACATTCATACAATTTTGTAACTCTTGGTATTTTAATTAAACACCACAGCTAAATATCGGTGACATATTTAACCGAAGGTTATATTCTGTTTGTACCATTAGAATACCAAGTTTCTCTGTTCTCTTGTTACACTTTCAAGAGTCACTTCTAATGAAGATGGCAGCCATCATTTAAATACACATCATTAGGTAAGAACATAAATGTCAATAAAACATTTTCTATTAAGTATCAGGCTGATGGCACCATAAAAATGAAAATTTTTCAAGTTGTAAAATATAGTCAAAGTCATAATGGAGTACATTAATATGGTTTGGCATTCTCTCAGTATCCCTTAGTGAACTGAGAAAGAACTTTAATTAAAAATGATTTTGATTGCTTCACATTTATACTGTGAGAAACTTATAGTGTTTTCCAAGAAACTGTTCCTCACATAAAATTAAGTTAGATAGATGTACAGTACTTCTCAAGTAGCTTCATTTCATTCCATTTGAATTAAAATTTTTATTGGTTCTTATTTGGATTTATGCCAAACAAAGGGCTTTAATTTGTATGCACCCATTAGGTGGCATAAGCCCATGTTAGGCCATATGTGTTAGTCAATGTTTGTAAAATGTACATTTTCTATAATTGTTTCAAGAGCTTGCCAAAGGAGCAGACATAGGACAAGGTATCAAATGGGTGTGATTCCCTCCTATAATTCCTCATTAATAGCACTAATAAATGACCCTCCATATTTGCCCAATTGTATTTAAACTGCATTTTCCAAAAGAAAAATATTCTGAATATTTTGGTTTTCTTGTTTTTTAACTATATACCCATGCATACATTTAACTGTATTTTATAAATAAATAACAAAAACAATTTTTTAAAAAAGAATTATTTCTGAAAACTCTAACTTCGAGAAAATTTTGTTCAGAATGTCAAGACAAACAGATATTTCAATCCTAAATCAGGAATTTTACTACTGTTAGTCTTGCCAAAAGCATTAATTTCTCATGAAAAATGTAGATTGGTGCTTAGCATTAATTCCAGAGCTTTGTTTCAATATGCTCTGCAAGGAAAATATTCATATTCCAAGGTTATATGACCAAAAAAGTAAACTAAAATTAGATGTATAAAAAAGTAAACTAAAATTAGATGCATAAAGATGAAATATAAACCTGAATCAGTCTAAAAAAAATGTAAAGGCAACCCTGCACTAGTTAATCTAAGCCTTTTGAAATATCACCTTATTCTTTTTGTTCTTTGGTATTGGGCATTAATGTACAGTTTTGAAGGAAAATCACAAGGGAACTGGAGACACTTGCCTACTCCGAAAGGCATAGAAGCCATGTATTAAAGACAGACATCACAACTACACAACTAACTGCAGTCCTCAAGTAAGCAGCTGTTATTTTTAAAGGCAGGAGTAGGAAACACCGAACTGTAGGAATTCATCGAGTGGACATCTAAAATTTTGCATAAGGAATTCACATACGTGTATTCTTAATAAAAAGGAAAAATATATGAAAGGTCATCATGACCAGAACCTTTAATTGGCAAAAAGCTTGGGTTCCCACATCTTATCAAATAAATTTCATTTTTGAACTTTCTTTGAATTGAATTCTCATTCCATTATGCTAGGGAAAAAAAAAACGAGGAAATTTTAGCAACTCATAAGATATCCTCAAATATCCATTTCACCTAAATCCTTTGGTGATTGCTTAAAGGAATTATGCACAAGTTGCAGATACATACAGTAATAAAAAGTATCACTAAATTCCAGGCAGTGTTATCTATGAGGGTAGCGCTGCTACTTGTGTACATAGAATTACAAAATATATTAATTTATATATGTTTTCGTTCTATAAACATCCCCAGTATAGTACCAATCTATACATATAAAAGCCTAAGCAACCATTTGACCAGTCGACCATTTGATGGGTCCCTATAATGCGCACTGACCACCAGGGGCAGACGCTCAATGCAGGAGATGCCCCCTGGTGGTCAGTGCACTGTGGAGTGGGAGTGCTACTCAACTGACTGATGGGTACCAGATGCCAGGCTCAAGGCTGGTGAGAGCAGCTGTGGTGGTGCAAGCCTCTTCCATGGACACCCCTCTGTGCGCTCCTCCCCTATTGGGACCGGGACCGAGATCAGGACTGGCATCCAGACTGACTGAGCACAAGCCTGCAGCCACTTCTTGGTCATGGGTGCACTGGACAGGTGCGTGGAGACCGCAGTGGAGCGGCAGCGGGCCTACCAAGTGATGGTGACAGCAGGTGCAGCAGGGCCCGGATGAGTGGGAGCAAAGTGGAACCCAGCTTGGGCTCAGGCTCCTCCCTGGCCTCCTGCAGCTTTGTGCACTACTACATCCCTTGGGGGATGATGGTCTGCCAAATTCGGCCAGATCCCCACAGGCCACACAAGGGACCTCGCTGGTGCACGAATCAATGCACCGGGCCTCTAGTAAACAAATAAAGAAAGAAAAACACACACACACACTTTGTACATGGAACAAAAAGGAATAAACCAATAAATTTGTTATGATTTAACATTTAAAAATAATTTTTTTCCCAAATAAACTTCTTATTCCTGATCTAAGCGTGTTTTCTTATCTAAGATGATCAAAGATAAGAACTCTTTGATAAGAACTAAAGTAGTTGTCCTAACCGGTTTGGCTCAGTGGATAGAGCGTCAGCCTGCAGACCAAAGGGTCCCAGGTTTGATTATGGTCAAGGGCACATGCCCGGGTTGTGGGTACGATCCCCAGAAGGGAGCGTGCAGGAGCCAACCGATTGACGGTTCTCATCATTGATGTTTCTATCTATCTCTCCCTCTCCCTTCCTCTCTGAAATCAATAAAAATATATTAAAAATAATAAAGAACTAAAGTAGTTGGAAGGAAAATCCCATAAACTGAAGTCTGTGAGAAATTTGTCATGTTTAAATATTTCAACTGGGTACTCAGACATTCTATCCATACCTGGAGACTTACTTAACCATTCTGGTGTGCGCTGTGTTTCATCTGTGTAATGGGGAAAATAATAGTACCTAAAGACAGAGGTTCTCAGTCATACACTTTTTTGTAGCTTTTCTTAGCTTAAGATCTATATTTTTATTTTTAAAATATTATTCAGTTATAATGAAAACCCTAATAAAGCTTTTTTTCCAGGTGTAAATTTGTTATCCTTTATAACCAATATGCAGAAACATTTATTTTTATTTTGAATATATATTAAAATGAAATAGATCAAAATATCTGATGCAGTAAGTGTATAGTAGTTGGTAAATGTTGCTTATAAACTTGAATTTATAATTGGAAGCGATATTGTCATCTGCCATTCCACTTATTCAAGTGGATTAATCATTAATACATTTCTATCAGATGTGAGTCCCTATATGTGATGGGAAGCTCACTACCTCATGACAGAGGTTATGGCATGTCTAATTATGGCTAATTGTTAATAAATTTGACTTTAAGTTCAAATACACCCTTTAATAACTAGCATTTTTGAATTCTATTAACTCCTGTGGAGAAACAGACAATGAGTTTGCTTTCTTTTCTACACAATAGCTCTTTAAATATTTGAAGCGAATATCCTTGTCATCCTCAAGTTATTTCTTAATTGTAAAAATATTCAATATATTAGATTTGTTTTATTTGGCTTTCTAGTGCATACAGTTTCAAGTTTCTTTATATATCTATCTATATCTATATCTATATCTATATCTATATCTATATCTAATCTATCTATATAATAGGTGCATATTGTTAAATTGATTTGTTGTTGCTGTTAAGAAAAAAACACTAAGAAAAATAAATGGCGAAGTGAAAAAAATGCTGGTATACTCATTAAAATGTGATTAGAAGTTTAAACTTCAAGTACATTAACACTGACATTTTATCTTTTAAACGGTGTCAGGTAATGAAGGTCAACACAAGCAAGCGTTGTGTTTTGGCCCTTTAGTTGGAAGCACACTGTACTTGGACTTCACAGCAGGGAACTGTCAGGCCCTGTTCTCCTCTGTGCTGCTTCCCTCCAAGTGCGAGCTTGCAGCTGGCTCCAGCATATGGTGGTGTATGGAGATATTTTCGGGGGTCCACTGCCTCAATCACTATTTAATGATTAATTACTGCAGTCTGATGTCAGGGTGAGACATTCAGTGCTTCAGGTAAAAATCTTAACTATAGAAAATGACAGCAAGCAGAGTTTTGAAAGCTGAGTTAACTTTGTATTTCTTCTGATGAATTACTTGCTTTTTCTATTCACTTGTAAAGAGTAGGGTAAAAAAGAAAAGAAAAGAAAAGAAAACCACACACACAAAATCGTCAAGTAGCAAACGCCAACAATGACAGGGGTGGTATTCAGCAGAATAGTCTATGATTGTCACTCACAACGAGAATAGTGCAGACAGATACACAATAACTAACTCTACTGGAAACCAAGCAAACAACTTTCAATTGACATTCCAGGACATAATGGATCTGAGCTGTGAAAAGATTTTTCTAACAATGTTCCTAGTAAGCAAATAAGGGTGAGATAAATTTTCTACCAATAGATGGTTTTGAACTTTCTACATACTGAAGAAAGAGGTGGCAATATTCTTTGGCCATACTTACCTATAAAACAAATAAACTGGTAAAAAGTCCAACCTGGTATTCAATTATAGTAATATAACTTGTCTCAGTAATTGTATATAACTCAGAATCATTTATGTTGAAATAAGTTTTAGTTTAAGAAACAATAACAATTAACTAACCTGATCTAATTAGACAACTAAAAATAAACTTTGGATTCTGAGAAATTTAGATCACAATTTAAAATAATCAAAGAATTATTAAAAATTGTTAATGAATTAAATTAACCTATATTTTATTTAAAAATTTTAATTATTGTTAGTAATCATTTGGCAATTTTTTTCTCATTGATGTCTGTTTTTCCTAATTATAGGTCATCTGAAACAAGCTCAAAATATTTGTAGGGAACCAAAAATATTTTTTAAAATCTGCTAAATAGCTGTTATTCAGTGCTATTGGTTAATATACTTTGCATACACGTTGGCAATGGACTAAGAGATGATTGGAAATATTTTAAGAGTGTGAAACAATTTACTGAGATCAATTAGAATGACAATGTTCATTTATTGAAAGGGTCCCAATAGATCACCAATTTATAAATGAATTCTTTCAAATAGAGATTTATAAATTTATTATGTAGAATTCAGATTATACTTTTAATTACATAATTTTATAAATATGGGTTAGATTTCTAGGCTGGACTGCCAAAATATTTTAACTTAAAATTTAATGTGTATATTTACAATAAATATATAGTAATAAAGGTTATTGTGAGATAATGTATGGTATGGTATTGCAACTACAAGATTAGTAATATTTATGTTTGCTTTTTAAAAAATGTATAGGTTCTCCCCAGCTGGTTTGGCTCAGTGGAAAGAGTGTTGGCCTGTGGACTGAAGGGTCCTGGGTTTGATTCCTGCCAAGGGTACATGCTCAGGTTGCCTACAGGGTCCCCAGTAGAGGGTGTGCAGGAGGCAGCCAATCAATGATTCTCTCTCATCATTGATGTTTCTACCTCTCTATCTCCCTCCCTTCCTCTCTGAAATCAATAAAAATATATTTTTAAAAATGTATAGGTTCCAATTTGGGGTTCAGAGATCACATGCATTTCATTCCATAGTCTCAGCAATGAATAATAATTCAAATTATTCCACAGATGCCTATGACAAGAAGAGTCCTAACTCATTAGTTTCAAATATGTATTAATCACCTGCAAGTCACGTGGTTACTTATGAGGGACTTCTCTAAAGAGAACAAAATAAAGCAAAAATATCAAATCACTAAATAAATATAGATTTTTTTAAAAAATAAAAGAATTACAATTTTAAAATTACTTTTATTTTCTCTGTCATAGGTAGATATAGAGAATTCAAATAAATATTATACATAGAACTCAGGACATAGTAGAAATATTGTTCATTTTTACAGCATTGTTTTCTCCAACATTTAAGTCATTTTTAAACCTATTAAAATTATAAATAGGCAATTTACTTTGCTTCTGGTCTGTATGGCTAAGTCATTTAAATATTTTAACTTCATTGTAGATCACTGTTGCTCATTTTGAGAACCAATCAGTGAGTTCCAACAAAGGTGGCAGAGACAGAACTTTAAGACTCTAAATATTCAGTTGGCAAAATACAGATGATAAGAATTGGATGATTTGTCCTATTATGATTCCTAGACTGTTTCCACGTTCCCCAAAGTGCTGCCGCAGCTTAGCTCTGAAATTTTATTACTTTGAATAGCCACAGAACACATTTTGGGCTTGTGTTAGCTGCACAGAGAAAAATAATGAGGAAATGATAAAGGAACAGATTTGGGGCATGCCTGTTTTACAGAATCCTGAAGATAGTTATGGTATAAAGTTGAGAATTTCTGATATAAGTTAATCTTGATTATTGTTGAAATGGCCATGCAATCACAAGATCAGCAAGCACAATTCCTAACCACAAATATTACAAAGGTACCAAACTCATTCAGCCTACTCTAAACCTGAAATAGAAGCATTCTAATTTCATTTGGTTGATCTGGCATATTTATATCCCCAATTTAATGAAGCCTGAAGAGTCAAACTAGTAGTGTTATGATGAGTTAACACCACAGCTTTGATTGCTCACCATCCAAATAGCAAAATTTCCTAATATCATTTTATGGGACTTAAAAGACATTAAACTAAATATGATTGCTGCTCCATAAAATGGTAGAATAGTTTTTCATATACTGTATATATGCAAATACAATATCCCATCTCAACCTCCAGTGCCCATAGTAACTTACCCTTACAGCTTGGATTGAATAACTATTATTGGTTTACATCCTTCTAAATCTTGCATTTTGTGTAAATAAGACAGAGCTAAGCTTTCAAAAAATAGAACAATGCCTTATACACAATACCATCTTGTTTAAAAGCTTTGCCTCATTATGCAAAGTATCCTTACCCATTTGAAATAAATTCATAATACACTGAAGACAATGCATATGACCTGAAAATTACAAGGAAATGTTCTTAATGTCAAATGTTTCATATATCTCTCATTCCTTCAGAGAAATGGTGGGCTAGGGGTAGGGGAGTCAGAAGAAAAGGAAATTACATTCTAAAAGTACAAACTCAAGTGGGTATATACTGTAGGGACATTCCATTTCTAGCTTTTAAAAGCAGCAGTTAATGTTATATCAGTATTTTATCAGTCACTCAGGAATCCCCAGGTTCCAAAGCCCTCATATAGTTATGAATGTCAGTATGTACATCTCAGAGTTGCAGAGACTTCTTGTGAGGTTCATTTTTCCCCTTCAAATTATTTGGTGTAAAAAGAATTGTGTAAGGTAGACTACCTTACATGGAAGAATAACAAGGTAAGGCCCAAAGATGTACCTAAAATATATGCCTTTAGTTGTATGAAAGGCTTCCTCTTTCCCCCACCCCTCGTGATATGCTCAGTAAACTTTCCTTTATGGCTTTTTCCACTTTTTTCACTGACATGATGACAACCATGACAATCGTATTTTATAGAGGTATGCTCTTTAATGCACTGATGTGTAAAATAGGTTTACTTCACTTAACGCTGCTCTTTACTGAAGGGACTATGTCACAATTACTTAGCTATAATGATAGAACAAACTCAAAATAGCCTTACTTTGGGTAAGCATCACAAGTTAGGATATATGTCTGGACTATCCAACGTTGCCAAACTTCTTTTTGCTTTGTCTCTCAAGTATATATTCACTGATAGGACCTGGAATTCTGCTTTTATTTCCAGCCTAACAGTCCTCAACTGTTATTTTGAAATTGGAATAATATTCATTTTAAATTTAAATAAAATTAAAAGGCATAAGTCTTTTTTGAGTCTTAAAATGAGCATCTTTCCATACATCAATTTAATTACATTGATTATATTGCATGGTTTCAAAATTTAAATGTGCTAAATTACCTGTATTTGATATAGAAAGCAAGTACTTAGAAATTCTTGCATCAAAATTAAAATGATCATTAATCAAACCATTCAAAAAACATAGAGAAAGAGCCAATAGAAATAGGATATCAAAATCACTAGGCACCAAAACATTAGAGAGTTAAGGTTCAAACTAAGTGGAATTACACATATACCACTTTCACAAGAAATTTCAGAACTCTTAAAACCACAAGCCATATTAAGAATTCTATAAAATAAAAGGGTAATATGCAAATTGACCGAACAGCAAAACAACTGGTCACTATGACGCACACTGACCACCAGGGGGCAGACGCTCAATGCAGGTGTTCAGTGTGTTCCCACAGGGGGAGCGCTGCTCAGCCAGAAGCCCTGAGCTGGGCTCACAGCTAGCAAGAGCAGCAACGGTGGCAGGAACCTCTCTCGCCTCAGGGGCAGTGCTAAGGATGTCTGACTGCCAGCTCCCCAGGAGCGGGCCTAAGCTATCAGTCAGACATCCCCCAGGGCTCCCAGACTGCAAGAGGGCACAGATCAGGCTGAGAGACCCCCCACCCCGAGTACACGAATTTTGTGTATTGGGCCTCTAGTTAAAATAAGGGTTAGAGTATAGAGAAATAAGAATATTTTTGTGAGGAGCATATCTTTCAAGAAAGGTGGTGATACTGTTGTTAATTAACTAGTTATTAATAATAGAAAAGTAGCAAAGGTCAAATATTATAGGCTGTTACAGGTTTTATACTCTCAGGGAGCCACTGGTCTATTCCTAGTAGATTGCTGGGAGAAAAGACTGGACAGGGAGAAGAATGGACACATGCCTAGTAAAGTTGGGGTGACATCAAGAAGGTACTTATCTGTCAGTCAGACCTGGTAACAGGTCAATAGCCAAAAATGGGCATGGCTATGACAAAGGCATTAATTACATTTCGGATATTTCATGCCCTATACCAGGGGTGGGGAACGTCCAGACCAAGGGCCACATAAGGCCCACGAAGTCATTTGGTCTGGCCCTGGCAAGGCATTAGGGGCAAGTTAATTAAATATTTTACCAAATATAGCAGGCTAAATTGGTAATTTTATATGGCCCACAGTGATGATGCAAATATCCAAATGGTCCTTGGCAGAAAATAGCTCCCCACCCCTGCAAAGGAGTTTGTACTCTCTTGGTTCTTCTTATGCTCTCGGGACTCTTATTGGTCATGGCCCACTCCCCTGCATTCATCCACATGGCCCACGGCCATGCAGACCATACACACAATGGACTAATGAACGGTAACTATCCTGATGCTGTACTGAACCCAGCTCCAACATGGAAAGGAAACTCTGGACACTGGTTTTGCTTCTAGTGTCACTGAAACCCCAGCTATACTTCTTTTCTGACTGGAATGGGGCTTTGGAAACCCTGTGATGAAATTCCACACACATAAAAATCACTCATCCTCCAGTGTGAGTCTCTGAAAATTCTTTTTCTCTAGGTATCATAAGGACCCCACTCTTCAGAACCATGTGGGAAATAGGACACACCAATTTCTCGGATAACTTTGTTCTGTGAGAAAACTTCACCCCAACTAATGGGATATGATGCTTTCAGAAAGTATCCTGCCCTCGATATATCAGGCACATTGATCCCTGTTTGATAAATCTAGAAACAAGAGACTAACTCTTATAGTTATGGAGTAAGGAAACACTTACTACAGTGATATAGCACTGCACTTGCTGAATTTCTGAGGGTGCAAGTGTTCCTATGCAACAGATGGGAGCCCCATGACAGAGAGTGGTGTTGACTTAGAATTATATTGGATTCTGTCTAAAGGGCTACCTAATAGGTATCAAGACATAGAAGAAACTAGAAGATAACTTCTAGGGGGTGAGAAAGAATTCCTTAGTTTTCCTGAAGGAGGGATCTTCAGGGGAGAGGATCATTGAATCCCAGAAAATTGATGAAAGAGCTCTTGGTAGGGATGAGTCATATTTAAACTTCTACCAGAGTCAATGAAACCAATACAGCTCATAGGATCCCATCCAAGTAAAAATGTGTTTCCTTTACCCTTACCATTTCTCATTTATTTTCCACTGACCCTTCAAATATTCCAAACTGACTAGCAAAACAGTATATGGGGTTGGTATGGGGTTAAAAAACAAAACAAACAAAAAAGTTCAAGATGGAGAGCTGGAGAAGAAACTAACAAATGCCCTTTAATACTAATAGATTTTCAATATGAAACAGGCTCCATCTGGGCAGAGAGGGAATGTACTTAATGCTGAACCAAACAAAGGCTTGAAGAAAGGAGATTTAACACTGGCATATATCCTCTAGCACCATTCCATGATGATACTTCAAGGATAAAAGCTAGGGCATTTGTTATTTCAAATCCAGTAAATAACAATTTTAAATTTTTTTGACCAGAACAAACATTCATCTTGCTTGTGATCTGTAGTTATTAATTTCCAAACAATTTTAACCAGAATAGGGGGGAAAGGCCACAAATAACATATTGGTTTCTCTGGAAATACATTTATTTCTGCCTTCATTGTGAAGAACATTTTTGCTGGGTACAGAATTATATATTGGCCATTTTTTCCCCCGACAAAATTCTGGTGTTCTTTGGTTTTAATTGTTTCTTTTCTGAAATCAGCTGTCATTGTGGCCAGTAATATAGAGGCAATAAACTCTCTTTTCTTTGGCTGCAATCAAAATCACCGGTATGCTATTTTTTCAAAATATATCAGTTCTGTGTACTTTCATGTGGTATTTTTCAGTTTCTCAGGGTTTCTTCACTCTGTACTCTCTATAAATATAACTTTCATTTTCTTTTTTTCCTTCTGAGATATCAGTTACATGCAATTTTGATTCTTTTCACAATGTATGATGTGTCTTTTGCACCTTTTTTGTATTGTATGTTCTCTTGTCAGTTCATGCTTCAATTTAAACATTTTACTCTAATCACTTTTTTTTCCGGTTGTCTTTAATGGCTATTAAACTCATTCACTGAGTTCTGAATATCAGTAATTGCATTTTTATAAAAATTTCTATTTTTTATTGTTGTTAATTATCTATAAAACTCTTCCATTATTTAAACATGGTAATCACATTTTTATTTAAAAATGCCTTTAATAATTTTAGGCTTTTGATGTATTATTATTTTTTTTTACTCCTAGTTTTTGTGTATACATGGTTTCTTTTAATTTAATGGTGGCTATTTAGAATAAAAATGATTGAAGATCATATAAAGCTCTGAATTATACTATCTCCATTCACAGAAAGTCCACTTTTGACTTTGGCATGAGGTCAAGTTAGGAGTACATCACCTTTATCTAGTCAGATATTGAGCTAAATTAAAAATTGGCTTCAGTTTTTGTGAGAACAACTCTATTTTGTTTGCCGTCATCTTACAATGCAGCTATCGGGATCCCATTCTGAATCCATAGAATTTACCAGGACACCACTCTTTGGTGAATTTTGGACTCCAATTTTTATATATTTAGCCACATGAAACTCTCAAAAACTTCTCAATATTTTAACTATAATTTTGAAATAAATAAAAAAATGTTACAGAGAAAGTGGTACCAATATCTGTCTCTGTTTATTAGGGTTCCCTTATTTCATAATTTTATTTTGTCTGCAAGTTATTGACACCCAAATGTCTCTTTGATACTTTTAAATAAATATACATCTGTAAGTTTCAAACAAACATAGACATATGCATTATGTATACAG
This sequence comes from Myotis lucifugus, assembly GCF_000147115.1. Taxonomy (NCBI): domain Eukaryota; kingdom Metazoa; phylum Chordata; class Mammalia; order Chiroptera; family Vespertilionidae; genus Myotis; species Myotis lucifugus. The sequence continues at coordinate 15,390,483 of NW_005871058.1, read as the reverse complement.
GTAAGTGCAAATATATGTATAACATAAATAGCATATATACAATATCATACATATATAATTATAGAGACAGCTCTGAGAAAGGGTTGAAGACTATTGCATTCATGTTGATGTTAAAGAATGTTTTTGTGGCAACACTACATAATTACATATTTGATCACAGTCTCTTGCATGTAACAAAAACAGCAGACATTGTGGGTTCTTATGTAAGGTCAGCATGATGCTGCAGACACAAATTAGTGTAATTTATTCTTTGGCATATCAAGTTTCTTTAAAAATTTCACCCCTTGTTAATTCTGGAATAATATTTTTGTCAGAGTAATGTCTAATTTACAAGTAAAGAATAAAATATTAATGAAAAATAGAAGTTCCAATGATGAGGCATTAGTTGTAATTATAATTGCAATATTTGGATAATTATTATTTCTCTGTCTGGGATAATTTCAAGTTACAATTCTTCTTAAACTCACCATTTGTCTCATATTAACATAAGCCTTTAGGTTGTAAAATTATTGAGCAAAGAGTTTACAATTCAAAAATAATGACAATAGTTTTCTTTTTTTAAAAAAATATATTTGTGGATTTTTTACAGTGAGGAAGGGAGAGGGATAGAGAGTTAGAAACATCGATGTGAGAGAAACATCAATCAGCTGCCTCCTGCACACCCCCTACTGGGGATGTGCCTACAACCAAGGTACATGCCCTTGGCCAGAATCAAACCTGTGACCCTTCAGTTCGCAGGCCAACGCTCTATCCACTGAGCCAAACCAGTTAGTGCAGTGGTCGGCAAACTGCAGCTCGAGAGCTACATGTGGCTCTTTGGCCCCTTGATTGAAGTTTCAATCGCACTGTACGTGCACGCCCGCACGTGGTATTTTGTGGAAGAGCCACGCTCAAAGGGCCGCAGTTTGCCAACCACTGAGTTAGGGCGACAATAGTTTTCTATATATATGATTTAAAATAAAAAATCCTAAATGTTCAAAAGTTCTAATAGGAAAATAGGAGTTAGATGAATGCAGAATTTTAGATGTGTGTGAGGCAAAAGTAAAACAAGTAAGGTTTTAGTCTTTTATTGATTACTAGAGGCCCGGGGCACAAAATTCATGCACTGGGGGGGATGTTCCTCAGCCCAGCCTGCACCCTCCCCAATATGGGACCCCTCGGGCCTAAACCAGCAGTTGGACATTCTTCTCACAATCCGGGACTTCTGGCTCCCAATCACTTGCCTGCCTGATAATTGCCCCTAACCACTCCCCTGCCAGCCTGATCGATGCCTAACTGCTCCCCTGCTGGACCAATCACCTCCAACTGCCCTCCCCTGCCAGCCTGGTTGCCCCCAACTGCCTTCCTTTGCCAGCCCGGTCACCCCTAACTGCCCTCCTCTGCTGGCCTGATTGCCCACAACTGCTCTCCCCTGCCAGCCATCTTGTGGTGACTGCCCTCCCCTGCTGGTCTGATTGCCCACAACTGCCCTCCCCTGCCGGCCATCTTGTGGTGGCCATCTTGTAAAGACATGGAGGCGGCCATCTTGTGACCACATGGGGCTGGCCATCTTGTGCGAGGGTGTGATGGTCAATTTGCATATTACCTCTTTATTATATAAGACTAGAGGTCCAATGCATGAAGATTCATGTAAGAATAGGCCTTCCTTCCCCTGGCTGTCAGCACTGCCTTCACTCTGGCCAGAGCCGCCTTTCCACCCTCCCACGCTGCCCAGAGGCCCAGAGTGGTTGGGGCATTGCAGAACACCTGCATCCCGCCCCACCCCCAGCTGCTCGGCACCTGCATATGCAAATTAACTTGCAATCTTTGTTGGGTTAATTTGCATACTCACTCTTGATTGGCTGGTGGTGTTGTGAAGGTACAGTCAATTTTCATCTTTCTCTTTTATTAGTGTAGATACTTTCATTCAGTGTAAAATTATAAAGAAAAATAATCATAGTATTTGTATATTTGCACATTTCTAAGTGCATGTCCATATACTATTCACAATTTTAACAATACTTATTAGTTTGATGTGTTCATACCATGTGCTGGGCATTATTATAACATCTTTGCAGTTCTCTGAGGAGAATATTATTACCTCCCCCATTTTTCAGATAGAAAGTTAACATACAGAGACATAACATGGTTATCTCAATTTGAACAATTGATAAGAGCCAATCAATTCAGTAGACTAAATTTCAATAGGCTGAAGTTTGTGAACTACACTCTAAAGTCTAGACTCTAAAGCCAGTGACTTAAGACAAAAAAGATACAATAGCTTAATAATTCAGTTAATAATTTATTTATATGGAACAGTAATGTTAATACAAATTCAGTTTATGTTATACTATAAAATGCAAATTTCTCTCTATGCTAAATTGTCAAATAAGTAATGCACACTAAGTGTATATAAATGAAGAAAGGAGACTAATTATAAGAGAAATTAGTTTACTGCCTGCAATGGTCTACATGTTATCACTTTAATTGTTTTTGAACACTGTTTTAAATTGTGTACATTAAATATTTCTTCTTAACGCAAATACAATTTGCATTAAGACACTGTGGTTTCTATAAACTAATTTACTTCATGGGGAAAAAGGAGCAGTACTGAGAGACATAATCAGTAATATTCCTTCTTTCCAAGAAGTCTTCTGAGCACCAGAAGTATTTCAAGTCCAAGTAGATATAAAAAGTATTTAATTAAAAATTATATAAATATATAATTTACATAAAACTTATATATTAAAGAAATTTATTCACATGTTAATTGACTATGTAAAAGACTAACATTTGAATTATATATGTATCAAAACAATAATTTTAAGGCTCTTAATTCTCAGGGCAATCCATAGTTAGTTAAATGGCACAAATATTATATTTTGAAGTTTTCAAAACCCTAACTTTACTTCTAGAATTTCTAGAATTTTCAAAGGAAATGCTGGTTTTAAAATGAGATATGGGGTGAATATCACATGCAAAGAACTTAATCATGTTTCAATATGTTGAGAAAAAATGAATTACTATAAAGCATTTAAAAGCAGAAATAATTAAAAATTGTAAATTCAATTAAAATTAAAAATTTAGTGTTCTGTGAATAAAAACTAAGCAGCATACAATCTATAACAAATATAATTTTTGTAAGTGATAAAATGCATACACACATAAGATATAAAGCTATTTATCCTACATAGTTATGTACATATCCACGGACAAATTTAAAATACATTAAAATAAATGTTACATGGGGAGGAGTTGTGATTCTGCTAAAACTGAAGATACAGGGAAAATATTTTGCCCTAACTGGTTTGGCTCAGTGGATAGAGCATTGGCCTGTGGACTGAAGGGTCCCAGGTTCGATTCTGGTCAAGGGCATGTACCTTGGTTGAGGGCACAACCCTAGTAGGGGGTGTGCAGGAGGCAGCTGATTGATGTTTCTCTCTCATCGATGTTTCTGACTCTCTATCCTTCTCCCTTTCTCTCTGTAAAAAATAAATAAAAAATATATTTAAAAATGCAGAAAACTTTTCAAACTGATGAAGATATGTCATGAACTGAGGAATGTGATCAAGTCAACAATCTGCACCTGAGATCTAAAGGGAGGATACAAAGACAAGATTTTATATGTTTGGACACAGAAAAATGTTCAGATTATATTGTTAATTGAAGAGCTATTTGATTCCATTTAGTGTGTGTATCTGTATATTCATTTTCTTTTATCTTTATATTATTCAACCTACATTCAATCTATGTTAGATCATTTTTTAATCCACTGCTTCACTCAGCAACATTTAATGTTACTATTATTGATTAATCATTAAGACCACCACCAACATTTATTTTTTCTCACACTAAAACATTGTTTTCCAAATGTAGGTAATTTTTCACATCATTTTTTAAAATCTTGCCATATCCATCACCATTTTCCTTATAACATGTACCCTTTTTAACTAACTTATTTTCTTTACATCTATTCATAGTAATGCCAAAAATTTTATTTTAAAACAAAATGTCATATTTACACATAGAAATCCAGTATTATTTGCCATAAAACCATAACCATGTGGATGAATATATTATATAATAAAACCCTAATATGCAAATCGACTGACTGGCAAAACGACCAGTGAAATGACCAGTCGCTATGACGCGCACTGACCAATAGGAGGCAGACTCTCAATGCAGGAGCTGCCCCCTAGTGGTCAGTGTACTCCCACAGGGGGAGCGCCACTCAGCCAGAAGCCAGGCTCACAGCTGATGAGTAGAGCGACGGTGGTGGGAGCCTCTCCTGCCTCTACTGCAGGCAGGCAATAAGAAGTGAGCGGTCCCAGACTGCGAGAGCCCCAGACTGCGAGAGGAATGTCTGACTGCCAGCTTGCATATCAGGCTAAGCTTGCAGGTGGACATTGCCCAAGAGGTCCTGGACTGCAAGAGGGCACAGGCTGGGCTGAAGAACCCCCCCTCCCCATGCATGCATTTCGTGCACCGGGCCTCTAGTATGCATATAAGATAATACTGTTAAATTTCATAATTTTAAATATAAACAAAAAATGTTCAAACCATCCTGCTGTAAATAAGTTCCTCAATGAGATGAAACTGTTTAAGATCAGTAAGTAATGAAAGGGATTATTCTGTTCCTTGTTAGCATAGATAAAGATGCATATGACATCCTTTATTAATGACTAACTGTTTTTCAGTTTTTATTTAAGCAACCCAGAAACCCTAATACAAATATAAATGTAATCAGAATGATCAAAAAAAAGTTCCACGTCTTCTAATAGGGCTGGAAACAGAATTAATGCCTAACCACATTATGCAAATATATGGCTTTGATTGTGAGAAGTCATCTGCAGTCTCAAGCTATGCTTCGAGGTTCTCTACCAGCTAAATATCTCTTGTATGCAGAAAAGTTCCCAGGTTCTCAATAACTCTTTTCAATTATATTAGGTGCAGATAAAGCATTTGACAAAATCTAACACTCATTCATGATTTAAAAAATCAGTGATCTAGAAAAGAAGGGAATTTCTTTAATTTGATAAAGGTTATCTGCAAAAAATATATAGCTAACACATACTCCATGGTGAGCTTTCCTTCTAAAATTAGGAAAAAATATATCTCTACTATCATCACTTTGATATACCATTGTTCTGGATGTTCAAGTCAGTCTAATCTGAAAATTAAATGAAATAAAAATAATCCCAAAACACCAAACAGAAAGAATATATGCACCCCTATGTTCATAGCAGCATTATTTACAACTAGATGCCCGGTGCATGAAATTTGTGCCCTCGTGGGTGGGGTCCCTCAGCCCGCCAGGCGTCCTCTTGCTGTCCAGGAGCCCTCAGGGGATGTCTGACTGCTACAGAGGCAGGAGAGGCTCTGCCACTGCCGCTGCACTTGCCAGCTGTCAGTCTGGCTCAGGGTTTCTGGCTGAGCTGCGCTCCCCCTGTGGGAGCACACTGACCACCAGGGGGCAGCTCCTGGGTTGAGTGTCTTCCCCTGGTGGTCAGTGTGTGTCATAGCGACCGGTCGTTCTGCTATTTGGTCAATTTGCATATTAGCCTTTTATTATATAGGCTATCCAAGACCTGGAACCAGCCTGTCAGTGGATGAGTGGATAAAAAGCTGTGGCACATTTACACAATAGAATACTATGAGGCTATAAAAAAGAAGGAATGCTACCTTTTGCAACAGCATGGATGATCCTGGAGATTATTATGCTAAGTGAAATATGCCAGTCAGAGAAATACATATCACATGATCTTACTTATATGTGGAATCTAATGAACAAAATAAACTGAGACATGAAAGCATGCAACAAACTGAGGAATCTCAGAGGAAAGGGGTAAAAGAGGGGCAGGAAGAGATTAACCAAATAATTTATATGCATACTTGGGGCCCAGTGCACAGAATTCATGCATAGGTCTGGCTGACGATCAGGGCCAATCAGGGCCTTCCGGCTGCTGGCCAAGGCCTCCCTTCCCTGGCTGCCAGCTGCCAGCCAGAGCCTTCTTTCGTTCTGTACCACCCCTTGGTGGTCAGCCTGAGATGGGGTGGGAGCGGGGTGGAGATGAAAAGGGGACATCTGTAATACTTTCAACAATAAAGATAAATTTTTATAAAAACGTTTCCTGTCTTGCTAGGCTGCTCTTTTTGTCTTTTAGTTAGGAAGATCAGGCTTTTATGGGGACTTTATATTTTTCTACACTCCTGACAATTCCAGGTTGACAACTTCATCTAGCCCAAAGCCTATATAATAAAAGCCTAATATGCTAAGTGTCTGGTCATCCAGTCTTCCATTCAATCAATCAAAGCATAAAATGCTAATGATATGCTAAAGCTGCTCAACCACTTGCTATGATGTACACTGACCACCAGGGGTCCAGCCGATTGGGACTAAGCGAGACAGGCCGAACATGCCCTGGAGTCCTCCTGCAGTCCCTCCCCTGTTGGCCAATCTCCCGCATCCCTCTCTGGCCCCAATAATGCACCAGTGGGGTTCCTCAGCCTAGCTTGCGCCCTTTTGAAATCTGGGACCCCTTGGGGGAAGTCAGAGAGCTGGTTTTGGCCCCATAGTGGAATGACTGGTCGGTATGATGTGCACTGACCACCAGGGGGCAGACGCTCACTGCAGGAGCTTTCCCCTGGTGGTCAGTGCGCTCCCACAGAGGGAGCTCTGCTCAGCCAGAAGCTGGGCTCACAGCTGGTGAGCGCAGTGGCAGTGGCTGGAGCCTCTCCTACCTCCACAACAGCACTAAGGATGCCCAACTGCTGGCTTAGGCCTGCTCCCCATGCTGTCAGTCGGACATCCCCCAAGGGCTCCCAGACTGCGAGAGGGCTCAGACTGGGCTGAGGGACCCCCACCCCTGAGTGCATGAATTTCGTGCACCGGACCTCTAATTTATAATAAAGAGGGAGGTATCTCAGTGAACTCACCACCATGTTGTTTCTTGTGTCCCAAAGTCCCTGGCCAGTTTGCATTCTGTTTTTTAAATATATTTTTATTGATTTCAGAGAGGAAGGTGAAGAGAGAGAGAGAGAAACATCAATATAAGAGAGAATCATTGATTGGCTGCCTCCTGCATGCCCCACAATAGGGATTGAGCCTTCAATCCTGGCATGTGCCCTTGACCAGGAATCAAACTGTGACCTCCTGGTTCATAAGTGGACTCTCAAACCACTGAGTCATGCCAGCCACGCCAGTCTGCATGCTTCACTCTAACTTTGGGAGTCTTTCCATTTTTGTTTTATATACAATATCCAAGGTTTTCAGTTATATTTAGTAACAGCAATAAAGAAAAGTGTGTCTCTTCCATGTTCCTGAAAGTAACAATTCTTAATTTCTATTATGTACGAAGACAACAATTAGTTGCTGGAAGTCTGAGCAATTCTGTAAATTCTTATTTTTTTCCTCCAACTTGAAATTCTTTATCCCTATAGGCAAGGTACTTACTTATTTGACAGATCACTTTTGAACATATTCAAATATGAGGATACCAAGAAAATTATATAAAAATGTATCTGTAACTTTTGTAGCATTATATAAAAGGTTTGTGGTCCAGACATGCTAGCTACATGAATCATCACTTAAACTTCACAACAGCACATTTTCAAGATAGAAACTTTGGAACAAAAAAATTAGCCAAGTACCATCACTTAGTTAAAGTTGAGTACTCCACGTCAGGAAATGCTCACATAGCTATATTTCATAAGTAGGTCCTATGCATGGTGTCTGAGCCCAAGGGCCAGTAAGCTATTTCTGGGTGTTGGGCTGGAGCTCTATGATTCCCTAATTCTAAAGGCAGGATTTTTGCCAGGATAAGGCTGAGCCTCCTGGTGGGTGTCCAGTTGCCCAACTGTAGGGAAAAGAAAAAGAGAGAGAGAGGTTCTGATTGAACTTGCTAAGTCTTTGCCAAAGTTTCCCACCCACAAACAGCAACGTCAAAATATGCCTTGTATGTTCACAGCAGCTTTTGTGATTTAGACATTAGGTTTGAATATGAAGTTTCTTTGGTTCTTCTAAAGTTCCCCAAAATAGACTATTTAATGAGTTTACTATTCCTCACTGAAAAAGAATTTCTATTGTTAAACAGGGAAAAATCATTCTGCATAAATTGGTAGATTCAGACAATCTTATTATAAAACATTTTTCTTCTTTTTATTAATCAAAATAGTAATTGTGCTTGCTGTGGGATATGAAATGAGTAAAAATCGATTACCAATATAAATCTGATTATTTATAATTTTAAAATAAGTACCACCATATGTTTGCATATTAATATTTTTGTCAGGTATTAAAAGTCTGTATTAAATTCATTGTAAATGAATATTAATTATATGCAGCAATTAACTGTTAATTTGAATTATACATGAACATGCTTTCATGCTTTTTAATTTTGAGTGATCTGATTTTTAAGTACCCATCAAGCCATGATATGATTTGACAATTTTAAAAATTAAACATCCATATTGACAGTTTCAAAAATTAGAGTAAATGTTTTGTTCTATAATCTTACTTTTTAACTAAATAAAAGTTGCTGCATCAAGTTTTAGTATCATTTCAAAATGTCCTTGTAGAAGTTGCTATAAATGTCGACATTTTCAGCAGCATAAATTTATAGTGACACTGAAATTTTATGACACTATAAAAGTCCCTACTCATGATGACATCTACAGCTGCATTTTCACAGAAATATAAGAATTTGTATCTTAGACATGTGGTTCATCCGATCTGGGTTTTCAGAGAAAGGAAACTGGGGTGACAAATATTTCTGGTATCTCCCAACAAGTCAAATATATGTCATGGAAACGTAAAGATTTGGTTTCATTTATTTAATATTTGGCAGCCAAAGAATCTGTATATGTTACTTTTTAAATCTTTATTGTTGAAAGTATTACAGATATATATGTTATTTTTTAATCAAACAAACTGCGTAATAAGAAAGAGATGTTTAGCTAGAAATTGGGTGCATCCATTCATGAAAGAAAGAGCAAATTTTTACTAAAATATATGGGTGACAGAAACAAAACTGTTGTCATTTAAATACCATTCCTGGGCTGCTGTTACAGCACATCTGGGGAATGCCAAAAGGGAGCCAAATACCCCTCTCCCTAACAGTAGGGAGGTTTACAACTGACAGAAAGTAAGAGGAGACAATTACTCACTTATTGCATTATTATAACGTTTCCCAACTCCAAGGGGAACGTGTGCTTACTAACAGGAAGAATGGGTTTATTTTTACAGGTAACTCACACCTTTGGGCTGGGGTGGGGGATTGAACAGGAACTGGCTCGCCCACATTGTACTTTGCATAAACTAGAGTCCCTCAGGAGGACGTGGCAGGTGCTCATGGTATCAGGAAGAATTGCTGGAAATTTCAAAACCCAGGAAGGAATCGAGGTGGGAGGGGGCGATTTTCCTGTGAGGAGATTAAGATTTTTTTATGGTCGGTTAGGGTGGTCCTCTGAATGAGACTCTGGAGAGACACTGGCAATGAGTTCGGAGGAACCAGAGGAGAAAAAGACAAGTCGGGTTCTAAACAGGTACACATAGGAGACCTCTCCTTGCGAATGTCCACATCTTCCTTTATGCAGCCCAAGGGAAAGTTCCCATTTGCATGTCAATGTTTAGCTCTTCTACACTGTGATATTGTGAGGCTCTTTTGAGATTTGTCGATGCTTCTTAGAGCTTCCTGTATCTACATTTCAGCTTAGAGTGCTGGTCAGCCAGTGGCTGGTGGGCAAGCCCATCACAGCATCTCCTGTGGGTGGTGGCTCTTTTCAGTGGATTACAGCATGTTATCAGCCACCTTCAGGAGAAAAATCCATTTCTTGGAAAGTGCTAGAGAAGTCACAGACTCTCAAAAGTCAGTAAAGCAATGTTCTTTTTTTAATTGCTGCTTACTCCCTTTCAACCTATCTGCAACAGAGAGCCCTTATGACACAAAAACGTAAGAGTGGTCTTGCCCTGGCTGGTGGCTCAGTTGGTTGGAACTTCATCCCAAACACCAAAAAGTTTCAGGCTTGACTCCCAGGACCTAGGTTGCAGGTTCAATCTTTGGGTGGGACACATACAGACAGCAACCTCTCTCCCCCTCCCTCTCTCTCTAAAATCAATGAAAACATATCCGTGGATGAGGAATTTTTTTAAGTGTTCTTGTTACACTCAGTTCCATCAAAAAAAGTTCTTATATGTCATATGTGTTTGTTTTGAGTGACTTAGGTGAACGAGATCTGTACAACCTGGCAATCTCACAGTCTCACTTAGCTCTGTGTTTCCATTACGTTCAGCAGCTTGCCTAGTATTGTCAGACTAAGAAAAATCAGAAGATACTCACCCTGTGCTCTCCACAAACCTTTCTCATGGATTGCAGGTTAATTTAGTAGACTGAAGTGACTATCTTTTCCCAAAGAATGATTTTGGAACATTGTTTCGTTTTCACACAAATTTAACAATTCCACTTTTATTGATCATTGCAAGAGGAGGTCCAATGGAATATTACAGGCTAAGAAATATCACAACCAAAAGAAAGGGGGAACTACCGCCCAAGCGCCTCCCAAGAGGGGATTCCATCTTTATTTCTCTAAACAGAAAAGTCGTTTTCTTTCTTTCTATAAAATCCTATCTGGTGGCTCAGGGTAACTTTTATCAAGGGAATATAAAACGAAGAGGTTAGCAGCACACATCATTGTTAGTCATTTAACATATGTATGTGTCCGGTGGGGGGACGAGAAATGGGAAACACACGAGAGAATAGAGCATGAAATGAGTCATGACACTGACCTGTCAACACAACAAGACTAAACAAAGTGCAGTAACCTTATTTGCATTGCAAGTATTTTGACCAGATAAATCACCGAAACAGTGGAGATTATCATCTAAGCAACTGGCCCCTCCCCTTAACTCGTTTGTCTTTCTGCTAAAAGTCTCCCATTAGAAGCTTTCCTAGCAGACAAATTACAATCCATGTCACAGAGTTAATGTCCAGAGTTCTCCCGACTCAAAAATCAACCCGCCATCCATGGCATAATTAAAAATTAAATGTCTCTTAATCACAGCACTAACTAGCAAGATATGGACAGACATAATTACATATTGGAACTGTCTAGGTTCTGCTAATTCCAATATTAAGATATTTCAAAGAATGTGGCAAAAAACAATGTCACATTATATCTCTAATTCATTAATAAGCCCGTTTTTTATCCACTATTCTTCATGCTGTATTAACATGTGACAGGGGTCAAGATTACATTAAATTATAGAATAAATTACTATAGTTAACACTGCTATTTGACAGCTTTATGGGCAACTGCTGTTCTTAAACCTGTTCTGAACAAGTTCTGTTTTTCCCCCATTCATGTGATTTTTACCTTTAAATTGTTTAATCTAGAATCCTGATTTTGCCCAAAGTAAATATAATATGCTGGCGTTTATTTTGTTTAGACTATGCCATCTTATTAAACTAAGATTATATTAATAGCAGACAGATTCTTAATTTTGGCTGCACTAAATTCCTTGATTATAAGCAAACACAGAATTATTTAAAAGACTCAATCTCTTTTTCTGTTAAAGATGACTTTCTCATTGCAGAACTAAAAGGATGACTTCTATAGAGAATATTTATGTTTAATGGTCATATGGTCCAACGTGAACTTTATTATAAAACAGATGCAATGGCCGATGTGGCTCAGTTGGTAGGAGTGTTGTCCTGTACACCGAAAGGTCAGGGATTCAATTCCCAGTTGGGGCACATACCTGGATTGCAGGTTCCATCCCCAGCCCCAGTCTGGGTGTGTGCAGGAGAGAGCTAATCAAGGTCTCTCTCTCTCTCTCTCTCTCTCTTTCTCTCTCTCTCTCTCTCTCTCTCTCTCTCTCTCTCTCTCTCTCTTTCTCTCTCTCTCTGTTTTGTCCTCTCTAAAAATCAGTGCAAATGTTCTCTGGTGACGATAAAACAACAAAAACAGATGACATGTCTATTTATTGAAGAAAAATATTAAATATACAATATTAATAATATTTAAAAGGGTTTTACTAATTTTGTTAATATAGAGTAAGGCTCAAATTGAAATTTCAAATAATAGCATGATTGTATCCTACTCTGTAGAAATTATGTGCCCCCAAAATTATTTGTAAGTATACATACATAATGATATATTAAAATAGATACAACTGCTTTATTGTATATTAAAATATTATGACAAAACTCTGACTTTTCATTGTTGTTTATGCTGAATATCTGACCATTTTTAGTTTGCTATCATTAACTGAGTACAGATTTTGATCTTAAAAGGGTAGCATTAACATAGGAAATCTCTTCTTACCAGGAAGCATGACAATATTCCCCTAAAGCAGTGATGGCGAACCTATGTCACCTCTGACACGCGAACTCATTTTTTTGGTTGATTTTTCTTTGTTAAATGGCATTTAAATATATAAAATAAGTATCAAAAATATAAGTCTTTGTTTTACTATGGTTGCAAATATCAAAAAATTTCTATATGTGACACGGCACCAGAGTTAAGTTAGGGTTTTTCAAAATGCTGACACGCCGAGCTCAAAAGGTTCGCCATTACTGCCCTAAAGGAATAATACATATTGCAAATTACTAGAAAAAGGTCATAATTGTATTAAGTTAAATACTGTTTCTTTTAAAAAATTCAGATGGTCTCTAACCAGTTTGGCTCAGTGGATAGATCGATGACCTGAGGACTGAAGGGTCCCAGGTTTGATTCCGGTCAAGGGCATGTACCTTGGTTGTGGGCACATCCCCAGTAGGTAGTGTGCAGGAGGCAGCTGATCGATGTTTGTCTCTCATCGATGTTTCTAACTCTCTATTCTTCTCCCTTCCGCTCTGTAAAAAATCAATAAAATATATATTTTTAAAAATCAGATAGATATTAGCTACCAAGTGAGAAAACTTCAAGTGTTTTTAAGATTCTTCTAGTTTACATAAGTGAAAAACTGCTTTAAAGCCCATTAAAAATGGAAAGTTTTATTGCTAGAGTTTAACAACTTTGCATGTTGTTAGTTCAATGTCTATAGTATAAGGTACTCAACATGAACTTAGATATGAGCAAAGAATCACAGAATCTTTTTGGAAAATCTAAAAGATTATTCATTTCTAAAAAGGTTTTGAAACCTTATTTTCTTAAGGTATTATTATAATCAAATCTTATTGGCATTTTTTTAGAGTAATAAAAGACAAGCAGCACTAATCACAGAGTTATGTAGCATTGGAATAATAAATTATGGACAATTGTGATTTTATCTAATATTACTTTTTAATTTCTAATAAATATTCTGTAATCATTACATGGAACCTTACATCTACATTTGAATTTTCAAGTTTTTTTCTTAGTTCAGTGATTTTGCTCATTACCAGTGTAAGAATAAAGAAGATTCAACTTTGTTATTTATATATGCAGTAAATATTTGATAACCTTTTCAATAATAAGAGATCATAGTTGAATAACAAATTTCCAAATTGCATAGGAATTTAGAATGTTAAGCTTAAGAAAATAGAGCATATTTAAAAAGCTGATATTAAAGGAATAGTTTCAAAAAAGCATTGTAAGATTTACTTCTGATTTCTTGTTCTTAAATTGAATGAAAAGCACAGATTACTGGACAAAGTTTTTTGAAAGTAAATTTATAGTAAATGTACATGTGAACTTCATTGATCACTTTCATTCACTTAAACAATATTTATTAGGCACCTTCTGTGCATGAGATGCTGAGCTAGAGGTTGAGAGTGAGTGGCAAAATCTTCAGGAAACTCACAAGCTAGTGGAGGAGCCAGATATAAAAACATATTATTCATGAACATTATGCTGTATGTGTCTTAATACAGATGCCTGCAGTATAATGCTATTTACTACATATAATATTACACTAATCTTCAGTGACTCTTGAAGTATGATGAATCAACTGTCAATACTGGCTAGAGTTTTGGCGTTGTTATTGTTGTTGTTTTTAACATGTAATAAAAATAATCGACAATAAGATCAAGTCACCAGTATACTTCATACTCCTAGTTACCAATACAATATTTAGACAACTGCTTGTATTTCTATTCTAAACATTCAGTGACTTCTTGAGCAGAACAGTGAGAGGAATATAAGAAGAATGTAAGATAATTATTAAATTAAATAGGGTGGCTTAAAGAAAGGAAGTCATTCCTCTATCATCTTTCAGAAAAGCAATGATTGATTTGGAAAGTTCTAACTACATTTCCTCTCTTAACAGATGACACAAGTAGAGAACCTGAGAATTTCCTTGTATCACTTCCATAGACACTACACACCATCTAATCCCTCCTAAATTCTGTGTCTTTGTTTTCTTCTGCCTTGTGCAATGTGGTTGTTGTTTTGTAAAACTGTTTTATAGTTTTTTTTCAGGATCCTCAAATACCCAGTATGAATAACTGGGTTAGACTTTAAATATAAAATTTAGTATTAATTTCTGAAAAATAAAATAATGTTTAAATAATGAAAGAAACTAATCCAATTTATGACTAAGAATCTGTCCATGTAAGCAGATGGGATTTTATCTACTCAGTCCTCAAAGCTATTACTGATTATGTTTCGTCACATTTGATTAGCAGCCAGAGATCTGAAATATCTTTAATCAATAGGCATTTGACTAGACACGAACACACCTAAACATTACTTGTTGACTTTTTGTGCAAATACCTATAGTGTACAATTCTGAAATTCACTTTGATTGTCGCATCACTGTGCAACATCTGCATTTTAACACTTTCTAAAAAATTCTGTTATATAAGTAATTTTGTTCACGTATTTGACTTACATACTTCATTGAGTTTTGATTTCTGCACTTTTCCACATCTGTGACTCTTATGCCATTATTTTCATCACTTTAGGTATATTATAGGCTGCCTATATATCTATGTTTCAACTATGATCTACATGAGCCAAAACCTAAAGCCTTTTTTGGTTTTCCTGCATATGATACTGTGTACAGTGTAGGCATATAAACATAGCTACTCACAAGCATCAGAAAGTCGATATAAATGTAGTGTTTGACTTGCAGTCTCAGCTTCTCATTTAGACGTTAGCAGAGAGATGGCTGTTCTTTAACATCAGATGAGGCAGGTCGATTTGAGTGTGTGAAAAGTCACCCTCCAAGTTCTGCTCTGCCAGTGAAGACATGCGGTTACAGCTTCCACTAGTTGTCTTCAGGCTATTTGCCTCATTAACATTTACTCAGCATATGCAGTCAGCTAAACACTGGACCTAGAACTTACCTCCAACAGCTTTGTCTATGACAAAAGAATTCTAGCAGATACTATTTTAAAGAAACTTCTCACCTTTTTGTCATTATTTTTAATGTTAAGGAATATGGAATAAACTATGTACATTCCTGTGGAGAGAGAGAAAAGAGGAGAGAAAGAGAGAGAGAGAGAGAGAGAGAGAGAGAGAGAGAAAGAGAGAGAGAGAGAGAGAGAGGAAGAGAAGAGAAGAGAAGAGAAGAGAAGAGAAGAGAAGAGAAGAGAAGAGAAGAGAAGAGAAGAGAAGAGAAGAGAAGAGAAGAGAAGAGAAGAGGAGAGCAAACATAAGAAGACATAGATCATTATATGAAGTTCCAAGAGCAACAAATACAAAACAATTTCACCTGTTCTCTTAACTCCATTTCTTCTCTAATCTCCCTCTCTCACTCCAACAAGGTGAAACAAAACACTGACTTAAATGAATAGAAGACTGCCTGTATTAGAAGTCTTGGGAAAAATCAATTCCTTCCCACAGTCACTAAGATCCAGAGAAATTGTATAGGTCGGGAAAAGGTAGTGCAAATAGAATAAAGACTAAAAGTGTAAAAGTACACATTATTTGACCTTGGCTCGGATGCTTAAAGTGTTTCCACTCCTCTCTGGGCAAACTCATGATGCTGCCTAATTGTATAAGGTCTTTGGTTGTATTATCAGTGCGATGTGAACTTAAGCACAATCTAAAACATCTATTGCTTCAAATTGTAATTTTGGCCATGTTTTTATGATCTAATGCTATTGCTGTCTAATGCCAAATATGTGATATTATCTTCTGTTATGGTGTCTTTCATTTTCAGGTGTTAAATACATATATCCTCACTCAAACATAGCCTAATGAACAATGTTATTATTGTTTTCTGAAATAAAAATATGATGTATTTTACAGTTTTGATGCAAAATTGTATTTAATAGGACTGTGTGTTAACCTGCAAATTTGTTTGTTTCTTTATCTAACAGGCACAGAAATCTCTGTTGAAAATGAACATTTTTTAGAAAAAATATGTTGAACTGGCATGTTTTTAATTGCATGAGGAAATTTTGTGGTCGTTGCTTGTCTTTAAAAATGACTATGCTACTAGAAGTCATAACATGTATTATAGAATAATGGCATTCAATTAAGTGAAATAGGATTTAAATGAAAAAAATAAATGGCACAGTATATGTATTACATATATCACATGTAAGATATACTAATAAAATGTACATTACACAGAAACTATTTGTATATATTTAAAATTCAAAACTTTTAGCCATCTTTTAGTTGGTACCATATGACATCAGTTTGGGAATAAAGCAGCAATTTTTCTTTATCCCCTTCCTGACCCCCCCAGAGTTGTTTGTGAATGTGCCTTTGCTGCAGCCATACTTTGACATGTCTTTCTCACTAACTCAGATTTCAACCTTACCAGAAGTGAGTGTATATCAAAGTGTGGCAGACTTTGAATTTATGAGGTTGACAATGGTTAATACAATTGTATAGGTTAAAGGTATTCAATTCTACAGTACATCATCAGCATATTGTATTGTGCATTTTCCACCCCAAGTCAAGTCTCCTTCCATAAACATTTATTCCTCTCTACCCTATTCTACATCCACCTATTTTAACATCTATTTGTTGGGAAGCAATCTAAAGATAAAATTAAAACTTTAAAAAATGCTTAAGATATACTTCAGAAATTATTGTGAACTCTATGAATATGTAATAATGTAATACCTTTTATCACATATTTTGTCTTCTCTTTATCAAATGAATTTATGTTATAATTTATGTCTACATAGAAGCTAGACAGTTAAAATCAGTATTTCATGTGATTCTATTTACTATTCCAGTAACACCACAAGATTGTTTTTAGCTAAGTCCTCAAGGCATTTCCTTTATAGCTTTCATGGAATTGTTATTTGAGCAAATATATTTGTAAACTAAAAATAACACAAATACAGAGGTAGAATTTTAGGCATAATTTTCTCAGAGTACTGTCTGGATTCTAGATCTCAAGTTCTCTGATTACCTTGACATCAAACATTTGATACGTAATGGTTGAAAGAAAAAGAAAGAAGAAAGAAAGAAAGAAAGAAAGAAAGAAAGAAAGAAAGAAAGAAAGAAAGAAAGAAAGAAAGAAAGAAAGAAGGGGAGAAAGACTATCTTCTATCTTATCTGGAATGTTACCCATACTTTTTCCCACAGTTGCTGCACTACTTTCTGTTTTTATTAAATTTATTTGGGGTGACATTGGTTAATAAAACACTGGAAACAACAAATGAACAAGCAAGGCAAACAAACCAACAAAAACTCATAAACACAGACAACGGTATGGT
Organism: Myotis lucifugus; assembly: GCF_000147115.1. Classification (NCBI taxonomy): domain Eukaryota; kingdom Metazoa; phylum Chordata; class Mammalia; order Chiroptera; family Vespertilionidae; genus Myotis; species Myotis lucifugus. The sequence goes on along the minus strand of NW_005871058.1, from coordinate 15,372,901 downwards.
AATTACCAGAGGCAAATTGGGGGACGATGCAGTAAAGAGTAAAGGAGGTCAAATATATGATGACAGGAGATTTGACTTTGAGTAGCAACCACACAATGCAATATACAGGTGATGAATCATAGACTTGTACACCTGAAACAGATTTTGTTTTCTAAAAACAATATTTTTACTTGAATCTGTCTTTATGAAAGGTAGCAATTCAATAGAGTTAGTCATATTTCAAAGAATAGATCATTTTTCAGAGTGAATTAGGTGGATTTTTTCCAATAAAGAAGAAAGTTTCTAAACTGCCTCAGACTACATGATAATTTCAAGTTTTTAGGAGGAAACACAAGAGAAATCACTTTAGATTAACTTGAAGCAACAGATACAGGTTATCCTCATTTTCCCCTGATTTTATATTTGTAAAGCCAAAATCAATATGAGCAGCACACTACCCGAGTAACATATGCACAGAGCAGTGAGTTGCCTGATGGGCATGGTCCCAGCTGAGTGTGAACAAAGCAATATCCTGCCCTCTTGTTTCAGCACAGACTGTAAACAAGTATCCCTTCTGCAGTTCATTTAGTGCTGTTTTCCCATTTTTTTAAAATTATTTTTTGGTTGTGATTTAGGATTTAAAATGGCCCCCAGTGTTAAAGTGCTGTCTAGTGTTCCTTAACGCAAGAAGGCTGTGAGGTGCCTGACAGAGAAAGTATGTTTGTTAGATAAGCTTCATTCAGGCATGAGTTAGAGTGCGGTTGGCCATGAGTGCAATGTTAATGAGTAAACAATATGTATTAAATATAGTTTCTTTAACTAAAAAACACACATAAAACAAGGTTACATATAGATCAGTCGATGAAAATGCTATGACCAGAGACTCTCAGGAACCTAACCCTCTATATCACCTAGGAGCCACGGCTCAATATTTGTTAATTTAGTGTTTGTGTCAGCTTTATAGATCATAACTAACAAGCATAATGAAAATTTACTGTAATTTATTTACAATCCTATTTACTAAATTTACCAAGATCCTAACCTTTTCAGACAATTTCAGAGTTTCCACTCTAAATTTGCCTTATTCTTATACTCTAAAATATCATGATTGCGTAGACCAAAGATACTTTTTAGGTGATGATGTGGTGAGAGTACACATCCATATAGTATTCCACACATGGCAAATATGTTAACTAATAATTAATACAACATATATTTTTCAAGTATTGACATGTGCCAGGTACTTTATTAAACAATGATTAACCCAAAATAGAAATAATCTTATTTTCAAAAAGCTTACATATATGCTTCATACAGAATAAGTGATAGGCAGTAATCAAATATTATTACACAGATCCATGTATAATTTCTACTGAATTGTGTGTTAAAGAATAGATGCACGGAGTAGGATAAATATTTATACTGTGATTAAAAAAGAAAGTGAAGTGACCTGGGCTGAGGTATGGTGGGAAGAGTCAAAATTGGAGAAAACCAGAGGGAAAAAATAGCAATTCAGGTACACAGAGCAGTGTTGAGAAGTATTGGTGGGGTTCAAGGTAAGTGCACATAGTTGAAAGAAGAATGCTCTGGCTGGGGTTTAGATGGCACGGAGGAACAGATGTGGTGGGCCTAGAGAAACACAGAGAAGTTTGAGCTTGTAGGGTCATCAGGCCACCTAGGAAATTTTGAATTCCTCTTATAACCATGGAAGGAAGTTTGAATGAGGACAGAATGATTATATTTGTGTGTTTTTTTGTATCACAGACGGGGAATGAATTGAATAATAGCTAATTATGGGTATAGCTCAGTCAACTTAGAAACTATACCAGTGGTTCAGAGGAGAAATCATCAAAGTATGGATAGGGTAAGTGCTGGTGGAAGACTTGAGATGTTCAAAGATGTGATAGCAATTGCTCTGTGAGACAATCATTACCACTGTGTCGTTAGAGAAATTGAGTCCACAGAGGTTAAATGATTATTCTGAGATTACAGAGTCAATAAGAAAAAGAGTAAGGGTACAGCCCAGATATGATGGCTCTATCATTATTATGAGTTCCAAATCCCTCAGGGAGGATCCTAAAGTTAGAACGTGAACAATAGAACCTAATTTTATTCACACCCCCATCCTACTCCCACTCCCCAAATAGAAAGGCCTTAGTTATTAGCATTTGGAGGCAAATTAGCCAAGACTAAATTTAAGGCTTAAGGTTTGAATAGCCCCAGTGAATTTTGCATGACATGGAAAGCCTACTGTTCAGCCTGTCTATTTCTTTTTTTCTTTTTTGACAGGTTCTGCAAAAAAAAAAATACACTAGGGAAAGGTGGTTTAAAACACAATGTGGAAAAGTGCACTTATGAATATAAAATTTTAGACATAAAAGACATTTTGAGTTTGTTTTTATTAAATGGAGAAACAAGGCATTTTACATATACTTTTATTTAAATTTTGCTTTCTATTTTTATTTTGAAATACTTTTAGGCTTTCATAAAACTTGCAAGGATAGTAGAAAAGTCTCCATATATCCATCATCCAGCTTTATCTAATGATAATATCTTGCATTATCATGATAGTAGTAACATCTTGAATTATCAAAACACAGACATTAACATTGATACAATAATATAAGTTCAATGCAGACACTGTTAGGCCCAGATCCAATCCAAGATACCATACTGTATTTAATTGACATGTATCCTTTGTCTTTGCCAATCTGTGACAGATACTCATGACAGGATTTGTTTTTCATGTCCTCTATGCTTTTTAAAATAATTGGTTAGGTATTTTGTGGAATGTCCTTAGTTTGGGTTTATTTGATGTTCTCTCATGATTGAAATGAGGTTATGTGTTTGAGGGGAAATATCACAGAAATATTGTTTTCTTATCACATCAAATTGGGGTTTTATGCTAATACTAGAGGCCCAGTGCACAGATTCATGCACCAGTGGGATCCCTTAGCCTGGCCTGCACCCTCTCACAATCCAGAACCCCTCAGGGGATATTGGACTGCAGATTTCAGCCAGATCCCACGGGGATTGGGTCAAAACCGGAAGTCCAACATCCCCAGAGAGACGTAATGGTACCAGAAGTGGCAGGTGGCTGGGGAGGAGGCTGAGCCCAGGCCAGGCGCCATCTGCTCCTGCTCATCCTGGCCCCACTGCCCTGCTGCCACCACCACTCAGTAGCACTGCCACGGATGTGGGAGAGGCTCACACCCCCTCAGCTGCACTCGCCAGCCATGAGCCCGGCATCTGGCATCCGTTGGTCAGCTGAGTGGTGCTCCCACTGTGGGAGCACACTGACCACCAGGGGGCAGCTCCGGCTTTGAGTGTCTGCCTGCTGGTGGTCAGTGTGCATCACAGAGACCAATCAAACTGTCGACCCGTTGATCAGTTGACTGGTCATTTAGGGTTTTATATATACAGATTATATTGCATTACTGGTGATGCTACAGGTGATCTTGTAGTTAAGGTGGTGTCTGCCAGGTGTCTGCAAATCTACTCTTTTTTTTCTCTCCTACTAGATGTATTGAGTGAATCTTAAGTTCAACCCACATTCAAGGAAAGAGGAATTAAGTTTCATCTATTGGTGGAGGAATGTGAATTTTTTAAAAAAATTCATGAGTAATTAACAAATACTTGGGCGGAAATACTTTGAGACTTTACAAATATCTGTCTTTTTTTAAACTTTCAACCACTAATGTTAGTATTCATTAGTGGATCTTGCCTGCAGCAATTCTGACTGTGGTATTCTAAAGGTGATTTTCTATTCCCCTTCATTCTTCCACATTTATTAATTATAATTCTGTAAGAAAAAATATTCTGTAGGAAGTATTTTTGCTGAGTGATTTGCTGTGTAAAAATTTTATCAATATTACTCCTTCAAATAAACATTAAAAAATGTACAACCTATTACTTTAAGGACTTCAGTAGCTGGAATGATACAGGCAAGCCTTCCTTTATTGAAATTAATGTCAAACAAGCAAGGTCCTAGTATGTAAAGAGAAGCATGACTTCCATGCTAAAACGGTCCAGGGCTGGGAGGGCAAACTCCATCTTCTAATTTGCTTCCATCAGCAAATCTGGGCAAAAATAATATCTCTCGGATGACAAGGTGCTCAACTGCAGTTGTTTTCAGCATGAGGGGGGCAGACATACCCTCAAGAACTGAATAGCCCAAAATGTTGCCTTCCTCGCGCATATTGTCACTGCAATGTGAAGGGGAGTCATGTGGCCCACTGTACACTGTGAGAAGGAACTGAAGTGGCATCAACCGCAGAACAATTATAGTGTCTACTGCGATAAATTTTAGTAGCTGCTACTTGGTTAATACAAGCAATAGAATTCTCAAAGGCCACAAAAAATAAAAGAAAATAAAAATAAATGCCCAATGCAGGAGGTGAAGAAAGTAGGGAAGAAACGGGGTTGCTAGTAAAACAAACATACAGAAGCAACAACAAATAACAATATATCTATGAATGCATGCAATTTCTTGTTTCAATTTATTTTTTTCTCCACCTATTCTAAATAAATTGTGGAATAGCTTTGTTGGAAGAGCAAATATATTTCTCTGAGAATTATATAGTAAGATGAACAATTTTATTTTAATCCTCACCCAAGGATATTTTTCCATTGATTTTTAGAGTGGAAGAGAGAGGGAAAGACAAAGAGAAATATTGATGTGAGAGAAGCACATTGACTAGTTGTCCTCCTACATGAGCTTGACCAGGGCCTGTGCAGTGGAGGAGCCTGCAACCAGATATGTACCCTTGACTGGAAATGAACCTGGGACCCTGTGGTCCACAGACCAATGCTCTATCTATTGAGCCAAAACCGGATAAGGCAGATGGAACATTTTATTCACCAGAATCCCAGGAGTGCTGCCCATATGGAGGTAGGGAGATTAGAAGTCCTACAAAATATTAGGAAGGCCTCTGTGCAGGATGGATAGCCTTTTATCAGGGGGTAGGTCTGAATGCCTCTACCGCAGAATGAATGAGCAGAGGTCAGTGTGGGGATGTCCGAGGAGAACAGGGGATCTGTGAAGAAAGGGACATCAAGAAGAAGAAGAGATATCTATAGAGGTTAGAAATTTTTTATTTGACAGGCTGCAAAGGTTCTATCTGTTTCTTCAAGGAACACTAAAATAGAGTTTTGTACTGTCTTCTGAGACTTTTGAAGTTGACCAGACATTTCTTTAACAGCAATGTTGTTTCAAAGTGTCATTTCAAACAAAGAACAAGAGATCCCCTATTATGTGGACTACTAGAGGCCCGGTGCATGAAATTCAGGCATAAGGTGGGGGGAGTCCCTCAATCTGGCCTGAACCCTCTCCAATCTGGTACCCCTCGGGGGATGTACGACTGCTGGTTTAGGCCCGATCGAAGGATCGGGACTAAACTAGCAGTCGGACATCCTTCTCACATTCTGGGACTGCTGGCTCCTAACCACTCACCTGCCGGCTGGCCTGATCGCCTTAACTGTTCTCCCCTGCTGGCCTGATCCCTCTAACTGCTCTTCCCTGCCAGCCTGATCCTCCTAACTGCTCTCCCCTGCTGGCCTGATCCACCCCTAACCGCCTCTGCTTCGGCCCCGCCACCATGGCTTTGTCCGGAAGGACATCCAGAAGGTTGTCTGGAAGACAGCTGGTCTAATAGGCATATTACCCTTTTATTAGTATATACTAGAGGCCTGTTGCACAAAGAGATTTGTGCAATAGGCCTTCCATTTCCCTGGCTGCCGGCATCGGTTTTCCTTCAGCACCCGGGACCCAGGCCTTCGCTCCTCCAACTGAAGCCTTCAGTCTTTGCTGCTCAGGCCAGAGCCTTCAGTCTTCGATCTGCCACTTAGCGCCTACGTATGCAAATTGACCACCATCGTTGTTGGGTTAATTTGCATACTCTCCTGATTGGCTGGTGAGTGTAGCAGAGGGACGGTCAATTTACATGTTTGTCTATTATTAGGTAAGATACCAAGATGATTTTTCCCAAGAACCTGATATGCTGCCCAAGAGTTCACAATGAAGTGGTCCTGTTTTATTTACCTACTAGAGTCCCGGTGCATGAAACTCATGCACGGGGATAGGGGTTCCCTCAGCCCAGCCTGCACCCTCTCCAATCTGGGACACTTTGGGGGATATTCAACTACCAGCAGTCAGACATCCCTCTCACAATCCAGGACTGCTGGCTCCTAACTGCTCACCTGCCTGCCTGCCTGATCACTCTCTAACTACTCCCCTGCCAGCCTTATTGATGCCTAACTGCTCCCAACTGCCCTCCCTGCTGGCCTGGTCATCCCTAATTGCCCTCCCCTGCAGGCCTGGTCCCCCCATAACTACCCTCCCTTGCAGGCCTGGTCACCCCCAACTGCCCTCCCCTGCAGGCCTGATGGCCCCCAACTGGCCTCCCCTGCATGCCTGATAGCCCCCAACTGCCCTCCCCTTCTGGCCTGTCCGCCCCATGCAGCCTGCAGTTCAGTCATTTGGTTGTCCCTCACTAAAACCCCTGCTGGCCTGGTCAGCCCATGCAGCTTGCTATTTAGTTGTTTGGTCGTCCCTCACTAACCCCACTGCCAGCCTTGTCGCCCCAAGCCGCCTGATGTTTGGTCGTTACTGTTATTATGATGGTGTCCTGGATAATTTGCATATTCCTCTATTATTAGTATAGCTAATCCTCTTCTACTACTTCCCAGTATGGCTCTCCACTCCCCATGTTGGTTTCCTGAGGATTCTTTTACAGATATTTTCTATTTTTGAGATACTCTCTTCTGGTTTTCAGATGATACAAGTTTTAAACATTCTTCAGAGAGGCTCTAAGCATCATAAAAGCAGACAGTTTTCCTCCTTTTTGTAATCCCTTGAAGTGACCAAAAAGCCTGGTATAGAATAGTTACAATTGCTACCTACGTTCAACCCAAACCTTGCTTTCCTCCCACACATGTCTTTTTAACAACAACCCATGTTGGTTTCATTTCACTCTTTGATTTACAGAGAATTTGAGTTTGCATTTTTTTTCTGCCCATATAAATTTATTAATAATTGGAGATATATTTACTATGTTTCATTATAAAGTAACTGAATAGTTAAAGTGCTTGGTATAACTGTCACCTGATAAGTATTTACTTTTTGAATGGCTGAAAAAACAAATTCCTTTTTTAAACACTCTTAGCCAGTACTTGTGTACTTGACTTGAAAACATCACTGATATTGGCAAAGTTCAAAGAGGTCATAAAAAAGAAATATTAGGATGGCTTCATATTCAAATATCACACAACTAAGTCCTAAATGTTCTTTTTCAATAGTTTCTTTTCCTCTTTCTCACTTTGTAGTTTCTCAATATGACAGCTCCTCTCCTTATATGTAAATTCCAAAATTATTGAAACAAATTCTATGAGTCATGAAGATTATGAGGCATAACCCCATAAGTATCACCAAAGGAAAGCAATTGTGAATTTTAGATACCTTTGCATAATACAGTGTAAAAAATGGACTCATTTCTCTCCCTAATCTATAGCATCATTTTACTCACTAGCTTTTATTAATTCTTCGTTTTTTTTCTGTATCCTTTCTGTCATTGTTTTTTTCCTTTTATCTTCCTTTCTTTCTTCTTTCCTTTTTTTTTGACTCTCACTGGATTATTGAAGCAGCCCTTTCACAGTATCATCCTTCTCATATGCATTTTTATTTTGAAACCAGACTTTGAATTTTTATAAAGCAAATCTACTCATGTGAGTTCCCTGATTATGCTGCCCCATGTCTACCCATTGTTCTCAGAGAAGGTCCTTCTAGGTCTATGAATATAAGTTTGACATTTATTTGTAGATGGACAAGTTTGCTTTTTAATGTTTGCTTATTAATTCAGCAGATATTTATTGAACAACTACTACATCCCAGGTACTGTCAGGCAAATTAAACCCCTGTAACATAGGAGTTAGAGTACAATTCTTTGGATTTGAATTGTTGTTACTATCACCTAAAAGTAGTGACCTAGGGGCAAACTTATTTGTGTGTTTTTTTAAATATATTGTATTGATTTCAGAGAGAAAGGGAGGAGAGAGAGAGAGAAATATCAATGATGAGAGAGAATCATTGATCAGCTGCCTCCTACACACCCCCTACTGGCAATCAAGCCCACAAACCCCCGCATGTGCCCTGCCTGGGAATGGAACAGTGTCCTCCTGGTTCATAGGTCATTGTTAAACCACTGACTCACACTGGCCAGGCTTATTTTTCTTATAATAGCACTTAATGTCATTGTACATGAGTAAGGGTTAAATGAGAAAAATCCAGTACTTAATGCCATTCCTGATACAAAGAAAGTTCTTAATAAATATTATTATTCTTTCAATTATATACCAAAATCAATTGAGGTATGCATTCACAAAGTATAGTTTTATTTAATATAAATTCTGAAGAAAATGTTTAAATTCAACTAAATATGCCCATGTAATAATCCATACAATAACAAAATTAAATAAATATAAATATTTAAATATATATATATATATATATATATATATATATATATATATATCCCTAAACATAATGTTTACATATCATATATAAACCAAAGTTATGACACTTGTTGAAATTATTTTATCTGTATAAATAATAGAATAAAACAAAACAAAGCACTATGAAATATCCTGACTATGGCTTTACCCACATTTGATCTTATGAAGAAATTAAATATTTTATTTGACCTCATTTATTATGATCCATGGCTCAAATGGCAGGCAAGACTACAAAAATTCATAGGATCGCTGTCTCGGGAGAGCCCAAGCATAATCAAGGGAGTACCAGGGAAATCAGAGCCTATAAACTGTTTCTATAGTGGTTCTTGCAGTAATTACTCACCCTGTCCCCATGGAGTTGGATAGAAAAAGCAAGTTGAGTTCCCACCTGATGATGAGAATCCCTCTTATCTCTCCAATATATTCCACCTCTTCTTTCACGGCCACTGCATTATTTCACAGAGACATTGATTCTCTCTAGAAATTTTTGCAGAAGTCTCTGAACTAGAGTTTTTGCTTCTTGGATTCTTCTCTCTCTATTAAACTCTACATTGATGACAGAGGAATTTTCATGCAGTTTTTACTATGTCACACTTCTGCTTAAAAACCTTCAGTGACTTTGCACTGTCTTTGGGGATGAAATCTGAAGTCCTTTTAATAAAGAATGAGTTACTCATAATTTAGCTTCCAGGACCTACCAGCTGCCTATCTCGCCACTGTCTCTTTGTATAGATGTTTCAATCGTTCCAAGCAATTAGCAGTTCTCCAAATTTCCTTTGATATATCAGGTCTTACTCCTTTCTCCTACTTTTGTGTCTTTTCTGCCTGAAAATCAAAACTATTCATATTTCAGGAATAAACATCTGCAGTGATCTTTTCTGATTCCAGCCCTAGGAAAGCGAGTAAACGTCTCCAGGGTGTGAATGAAAAATGTCTGTGAATGGGTTTTATGTGTTTTTCCCTGTAAGTATAATTGAATCATTTCTTAATGGGAAAAGAAGAGGTGTGTGTGTGTGTGTGTGTGTGTGTGTGTCCACGTGCATGAACACCCACACATACATACATTAAAGAAGTAAATATTAAGTAGGGTTATATTCCCATATTCTCAACAAATCTCAGGATATGTTTCCTCATCATTAATACTGAATTAAGATGTGTTAATCCAGGCATGGAAAAGATTAAATGAACCCATGCATCTCAAGGGCTAGGCACAGAATTTGGAAAGTAGTAGGATTTTGAAAAGAGCAGCTTCCTCCCCATTCAACTCTTCCATGCAATGGAAAGGACTCTTGACTGATTTGAATATTGAATGAAAAGAGTAAAATAAAAAATAAAACCACGACCAAGTGAAAATGACCGTTCACAGTAGGGCAACAAAATAAATTTAGTGGGCACAATTTGAAATACTTGTGTTCACTTTAAAGAAAGTGTGACTTCTTTGTTTTGTATAAATGGCATGCTTTAACTCAACAGACTCACCTTGTGGTGAGCTGTTAGTGGGGTTTAGGGACAAAGGTATAACTTTAAATTTAGCTTTTCTGTTTCTCTTTTTCTTCAAATTTAAACAGTCTCTCTTTTTAAAAATTATATTTTTATTGATTTCAGAGAGAAAGGGAGAGGAAGAGAGAGAGAGAGAGAACATCAATGATGAAAGGGAATCATTGATTGGCTGCCTTCTGCATGTTGGACCGAGCCCCCAACCCGGGCATGTGCCCTTGACCGGAATCGAACCTGGGACCCTTCAGTCTGCAGGCCAACACTCTACCCACTGAGCCAAACCAGCAAGGGTAAAGCAGTCTCTTTTAAACAGCCTTCAGGGAAGCATTCAGACGCTTCGAGCTCTATGTGGTCTATTGTGAAAGGGAAGGGGTCTGGAGTCCCCAGATAGTCCCTGTGCTTTCCTCCTAACCTCTGCTTTCTCTGTGGCAGAGGGTCCTCTCTAGTCTGATCTCTTGGACCATGCACAGCTACCCTCTGAGATGCAGCCGATAGATGTGCAGCTCATTTTCTTGAATCAGAGACAAATGGCACCTCCTTGCTTTATTAGCCTCTCTTTGGCTTTTATAAAAGAGTGAGTTCTAAGCTTCACAACCTTCTTCTTCCAGGCTGGTTCGAGGCTGGAGACATGTGGCCTTTGTGGCAGATCATTGTGTCCCTTTCTATGGTAGCCTCGTGTTAGGTATGCTATCTTTTAATTTGTTAAATGTTATCCCCTCCCCCCCCAATGGCACTTCCACATCACATGGGATTCTTTCCTATCCCTCTTGGGAACTACAGAAGATTGAGAATGTTTGTCCTCTCCAACATGCTATGGTGTTACTTTGTACTCTGGTGCAGCTACCCTAACTTAGCATGGGGCCGCCTGCAGAGCAGTCTTCCCTCAGATTCCACGTAAGGATCCCAACAAAAGCCTCTTCTGTTTTTCACATCTGTCACCACCCATCATATTACATCACACACACACACACACACACACACACACACACACACACACACACAAACATGCACTACACAATACTGAGGAATTCTGGACTGATGAAAGAAAGCAAGAACATTCACGTTAGAGTGCTTGCTTTAAAAACCTTCATCTCCCATATTCTTTCTGTATTTCACAAGGATATAATTCTTCTGCTTCTTATAGCTGATAGGTAGGATTTATGGGTAAGATCGGGTATGATTATATCTTCTTTCTAAAGTGGGAGGTGGAAGAGGAAAGTGGTAAGCTTAGTTTCAGTGAAGGAGAGATGTGGGAAAAGAAATTGGTTTATTGACAAGAGAACATGCATTGGATGGCATTTCAAAAATACTGTCCCTATTACATACATATGAAAATGCTAGAACAGAGTTCAGTTAATACAGAAGTGATCATGTGATTATATAGAGAGGATTTGGATGCTAATAGCATATTGGAACAAGGGCACTGCTTTCAGTTTAGTCACTAACCTTCCATCCCAGTTCAAGCTGCAAATACTGACCATTTAAAAACCAACCAATCAGCAAACAAGCAAACACACATACAAGCACAGTCAACCTGGAGACTTAGCCTTTTTCCTAATAGTCTATATAATTTTTTAGTTGGCCTACCAGTGGATAAAAGAGATAAACCCATATGAAGAATGAGCCCTTGAATTATTTTGTGAGCTACTTTTTATTATGTACAGCACACAGTTCCTAAAGGTCACATAAGTAATTAGTGGCAGGTTTACAACAAAAATCCAGGGTCCCTGATTCACTAACCAAGATTTTTTAAAATCCAGACACATTTGTGATTCCTTTTAATTTTTTTATTTCACTATACATAAGGTTAGAATTTTTCTCTTCAGTTCATTAAGTATCAAAGCACTTGACTGACTATAAACTAATGTTATCTACTTAGAAATCTAATTCCTATTAGATAAGGCCCCTATAGTAATATCCTGGACAACTTTATTTTTGTCGACTCATTTAAAAATAGTAATAGTAGATAAAACAATGGTTATGTTATTTTATTTTTATTGTGATTTATGTCTGCTCTATTAAAGAATCATCTAACATAAAGAATTTAGTAACCATCTATCTTCAATAAACCCATTGACCTTCACATATTTTTTCATAAATATGTAAGAAGAGAATAGGTACTGTCTTCAGATTTAAGACCTGGTAGGGAGAACCCATTTAAAAGTGTATTTAGTAGTAAATGTTATAGTTTCAGAACATATATAGATATTTATTTTAAAATACAAACTGGGTTATTTGTATATATTTTATGGACTGACTGTTGATATTCGAAGGTAAAAAGCCATATTCATGTTCCCATAGACACGATCTTATGTATACAAAGAGAAGAATCAAAAAGAAAAACTGTCTGATGTCGTTGAATGAAATTGGAATATAATCATTACTTCATGTCTTCACAAAAGACATTTTGTAACATTTAAAATTTCTGCTAATTGCACAAGGTACATTATCATGCAAAAGAATGTTAGTGAAGGTTGAAAAGGACAAACCAACTATTCTCGTACATCACCATAATTATGCAGCCCCATGTTCGAACAATTACATTTATGTAGACCCACTGTTAAAATCAATGTTACTTGTACAGCTAGTCCTTAATCAATGAAATCAGTCAATTTACCATGGTCACATCCTTCTTCTTAATTAAGACAGTGATATCTTCGGAGCGCAGGGTTTCAAAGAGATAAATAAGTACAGAGGTTGAGAAATGTCAAAGAGGTGACTCCCCGGTTTTACTCCCGACGAACTTGGGAGGAAATAAGACAGTTCCTTCAGTTCAGGGAAGCAGCACCAGCTCCTAAAGAGATGGCTTAGCATTCATTAAGAAAAGAGCAGGTAGTGGTGTCTGACAGAAATAGCACTAATGAGCAAAGAAGGTTTTCAACATGCATATCCTTCACAGTCATCCTCTGAATTACGAAGGTTGTGCCACCTAAGCCAATTTTAATTAGAATGAGCATGGACCCCTTTGGACAGTTAGCCTTTCTTTCCAAAATCCATTTCAATATGATGTCATTTTGTTGTCATAATCAAAATGGCAAAGTGATGGAATAACCTACTTAAAATGTCTGTGGTGTTAAAGCAGATACGGCAAACATCTTCTAATGACACGTGTAATAAGGGTATTACCTGGAAGGCGTTGACAGTATGTTCCTGTCCCACCAAGGGACTGTGAAAGTATCACTTATTAAAAAGGAAAGAAATAAAAAAAAGCTTTATTTAAAATAGCAAATGTAGATATATCACATTGATTTTTTTATTTCACAAGGCATGCTATCTGCACTTTCAGGCTGGTTGGTATTAGCCATCTCCTTTTATCGTAAGAAAAGTCCTTGTCAGGCTGTATGAAAATAAATGAAAGTAAAATAATACATACATAGCATTGATATATCTCCCTTGAAAATAGATATGATTATTATTCTAATAAATCCAGCCTAGGTTTATCTCTATAAATTAGATAATTATTCAAGTCAAAGTATAGAGAGTTTAAAATTAAAATTTAGATCCTTAATACAAGGGTGATTATATAATATACATGAGCACAAAGAAGTGATCATTTGTTGTATGTCTCAGGTAGCAAATAACACAAGCAGAAAAGTGTAAGACAATTAATGTATAATGATACTACAAATTTGAAATAAGTGTCCTCTATCATACTTATCTACCAATATTGACTGAATATATACTGAAAAATAGTGGGCATGAGTGTTATCAATAAATATGAATACCATAGCTTTTTCTTTCTTTTTTAAAGAAATACTTTAATAAATGTATACATCTTGTGTAAAATTGGTTGCTCTTACAAAAGAAAAATGTGCTTATATCAATTATTCTTTCTTTGTAGGCTTTTTCTTTCAAATTTAATTATATAACAAAAAGAAAGTGACTCTAAAAATTAAAAAAAAAACGTGTAACAGATTTATTTACACTTATGTTGTTTTTTTTAAACCAAACTAACTGTGATGTCATATAAATTTTAACTGCAATTTAATTGCATGGCATTAAATGCCCAGGAAAGATATTTACTTAGGGGTGTTACTCTCTGTCAGCAACAAAAGCCATTATGGGGAATAAGCTCAACCAATTAGAAGGTCATAAGAATATCAATAGACATACACACTGAAGGGACTCTACATATAAATATCATATAAGTAGGAAATAGTATAAAGGTGGTCAGTGACTAGGATATTTACCTAGCAAGAGACTCAAAGTCCTGAGACAACTCTGATGGAAGTTACTACAGGGCAAGAAAGGTAGGAAGGATTAGAATATCCTCAAAAGAGTGTACTTAAGTTGAAAGAATTTTAAAAATCAAGAGAGAAGAGATTTAGCCATTTAAGATTTAGAGATTAAATAACATATAACTTGCTTACATAGATGAAAGTAATGCTATTTGTTATTCTAGTCTCATTTGACTTTTATTTATGTAATTTATGGGAAAGATAAGGAATCAATGCTAAATTAATATTTCATGTATTTAATCTCAGAATGAGCAAAAACCTTACTGTCCATTGTTAATTACATATGCCACCTTAGGGCCAACAAATAGGTAGAGCTGGTTCTGAAAACTTTTTGGAGTAGCCATCAACCACATGGAAAGAAAAAAGATTCTAATCCTAGAACATGCCAAGAGCTGAAAACTTAATTCTGAGAAAGAAAAGGAAAAATAGAGCACATGTTCATATTTATATGAACGTTTGGGCTCAGCAGAACTTTAAAGGAAGCACTGATGAATAACCCACCTTTATCCACCTTCACTGTGAAATAACAGAAGTGACCCATAGTATTTGTTGATTTGAAGATGCTAAGTGTCTATGGATGTATTATTCTATTATACAAGGAAAGGCATATTTAATTATCAACCAGGCAGATTTGTTTAAGTAATATATTTATATTTAAATAATTAGCTAAAATGCATAAAGTAAAAGGCAAATTATAAACTTTTAAAACATTTAGAGACACGGCTTTATATTTAACTAGAGGCCCAGTGCACGGAATTCGTGCACTAGTCGGAGGCATGGCCGGCTGTGGGAGCGCCACTCGGCTGACTTGGCTGACTCGGATATGGGAGCACACTGACCACCAGGGGACAGCTCCTGCACTGAGCGTCTGCCCCCTTGGTGGTCAGTGTGCGTCATAGCAACTGGTCGACTGGTCATTCTGGTCACTCTGCTGTTTGGTCGCTGGGCTTTTATTATATAGGATAGCTAGATCTATTTCCTTGAGAAGGGATTAGACAGACCTACGTATGTATTTTGGGCCCTACTGTACTCATGTAATACAATTTCTAAACCCAGTTTGAAAGGCAGTCTCTGGACTTCTTTAGATAAGTGGGCATTTTAACTTTCTATGAGGGAATTTGTTTCTATTACGAATGGAACTTAGCCATATAACCAAATATCAAATAACCATATATTTATAAACAACCAATATAAAACATAAAGAATAATATAACCATATGCCAATAGTTATTTTATGTAAATAATAAATATCATTAAACACAAGTTTAATAACTATATATCTATGGTTATTATTATATATGCGATATAATTGAAAAATGTTTGATTCCATGGCTTACTTATTGATACCATTCACATTGTGGAAGAAATTGCTTTAAGGCCACTCAAGAAATGTTTGAGGAAAGACAAAGTCACTTTAAGCAAAAGGGAGGTTCCACCCGCCTCTCCACACTACTGCAGCATTTTTGGCATAGTGATACAGTGCTCATGGTCAAAGCTGGTGGCCATGCAGGAAGGAAATCTCATTGAGTCAATGGCTATAGAAAAAAATGGTGCTAATGTTGTATGATATTCCAGGTTTATGGATAAGTCCTCTAAATCATTCCCACCACAAACGTGACAGTTCTGAGGAAATTCATAGATTTCCGCTCTACAGCAGTTTTAGTCCTAGACAGGCAGGAAAATGATATTCTCTCTTCCTAAGAAGTTCAGCTTAGCAGACTCCCGCTTGGCAGGAGAATAGACTTTATTATTTCCATCTGTCTTCTTTCTCTTTTTCATCCCGTTTTCTCTTTCAAAAATGTATTTGGAGAGTCATTGTGTGTGTGTGTGTGTGTGTGTGTGTGTGTGTGTGTGTAATACAGTATAATAGTGTTGTATCACCTGGTGGTATAATACCAAATTCACTTACACTATATTTCTATGAATAGAATTTTCCTTTCTCTGTATTCCAATGCTAAATACCTACATTTTTAATGAGGATCTTCATCTAAAGACTATAGGTCAGATTGCAATAATCTGAGGATGATATTGAAGCAGATGCTAAAAATGGTTGTTTAATAATAATGTGAACACTTAATTCTCAGATCACTCGTTGATTAGAACTCAGTCGCAACAAACCAATTAAATATAAAAGTAAAGGGAAGGTAGTGGTTATACCTTTTTCATGTAAAAACTATCACACAGCCAGAAATAACATTATTTGTGGGAAAGGAATAAAACCCTTCAGAAGTTCAAAAGCTAATTCAACATAAAGATAAAGATGTCAGAAATCTATTTTATGTATGTATCATCTCTTATGGGAGGCCACCATATAAAAGAAGGCAAAACTATGGAAACATTTAAGAACACCATTAAAATAAACTAAACATATTATTATTTTCTGCTTTATAGGAAAGAAAACAAGCAATATCTTTCCAAATATTATCTAGATTTAGAATACTAAAGACATTGTTTTCTAATTGTAAAACCGAGGACTTAATTTGTGCATCTTTCAAATTTATCTTAATCATTAGAAATAAGGAAAATCCACCACAATAGTTTAAATCTTCCAAAAACAGTTCCATCATTGGCTTGTATCATGTGTTTCTAGAGTTTCTTGATAGACATTTTCCCAGTGTGGTTACTGAGGGAGTGGTTGTTACATTGATTCTAAAAAATGAATGCAATTTTCTTCACTTCATAGAGAATTCAGAATGTTAATATTAATCCTTACTTAATTCAAATAGAGAAAATACTAAAATTTATATATGTTATATATAAATACTGGAGACCCGTTGCACAGATTCGTGCACCAGTGGCGTCCCTCGGCCTGGCCTGGGGGGATCAGGCCAAAACCGGCCCAGTGCACTGATTCATCCAGGGTGTGTCTGGCCCTTCTTGCTCAGTCCTGATCGGCCAGACCCCAGCAGCAACCTATCCTATCAGTTGGAGTATCTACCCCCTGGTTTTCAGTGTGTGTCATGCAGCTGGTTGAAAGGTCGAAGGAACTGTCTGACACTTAGCATATTGGGCTTTTATTATATAGGATACTAATGTATACTCAGGGGTACATGGGTCATGGAATCAAAGGGACTGAGATTGAAATGAAGAGTCAGCCTCCCCTTAACCAGCTCTGTGATATCAGACTCACTATTTCACCAGCTCCAAGCCTCACTTTCCTGTCTGTGTAGTGGGGATGGGATAGTTATGAGGGTCAATGAGATAGATGTAAGGAATACTCATGGTGTGGTGAGTGTTCAGTAAAAGGTAGATGAGTTAGGCAGGAATGTAGTAAGACTGAGAAAGGTCATCTGTTGATGTTGGAGTACTGGACAAGTAAATGTTGTTGAATAATTATGTTAAATAATTACATAGTAAATAATTATGCAACTGGAAGATCCTTTCTAAGTTCTCCCTTATAGGGCCCTATTTATTTATTTAATAAACAGGAAAATAATTTTTATAGATCAGCCTGGATTTTTAAGTTTCAGAAATCTTGAATTATCAGAAGTCAAAACACTGTATCTTGAAAGTAATTTTTTAATTCAGCTTTTAAAGAGAATAGCAAATTATAGTCATTGTGGAAAGGAAATAAAATATTCAAATATATTTGCAAAGTAGTATTCACAATGGTACCTGGGTGCATTCAGCTGTCTTTGGTGAAATGAAGAATAATACAAGTAAAATATATAATACACTTGTTTGTATAATATTCCTGCAATGCATTGATAGGCTTTAAAAAATCAAAACTACCTTCTATTGGAAAAGATCAAGAAAGAAAAAGACTAAATCCACTTAAAGAACAGAAAGATTCTCTTTGAGATCAGATTCAGTATTATGTTTAACTATTCTAAATCTATTTGCTTCAGTATTCAGAAGCTTTTGTGATAGGATCAGAAACTGTGAAATGGAAATTGTAGTGGTTTAATATTTGGAAAAATTATAATAAATGTAAAAAATAGTCAGGATATGTTTTCCTAGTGCTTTTTGTAAGGAAAGAGAATTAAGAAGAAAAGCCAAGAAAGCTTCAGGGATTACAGAAGATATTTTCTAAGTTTGAAAGCAGATGTTGTTCCATATGTGCTCACCTGTTCTCTTTTTATTCACTTTGGCTGAATCATTACCAACCTGTCTTGTTTTTAATCCAGTAGAATCACTGACTGAATAACCAATTATTTCACCTCTTTATAATTCAGCTATGACACTATGTTCCTGGAATAGATTATAGGCCTGAGAAGGAGAGGAATAAATTAAAAACAAAGATAAACACAATAAGGACTTCTCCATTTCACCATGTTGTAAAATAATTTTAAAATAAAAACTTTTGATTTTTTTCACTTTTTCATTTTATTTTATATTGCATGTATTAACAGGGTGATATTTAATTCTTTACCTAAAAAAAATCACATAAATAAATTGAATCTCATGTACACATTTGTGATGCATTAATAAGATTCATGTAGATAAAAGTATTGGCTATCCAATAAAAAGTTTTGTTGAAAGTATTGGAAAGCAATGGACATTTTCACTTTTAAAAAAACTATATGTACTAGAGAATAATCTCAGGAAATAGTTATGTCACAAAATCCATTTCAGATCACTTTACCAACAGAGGAATCATTTCAAGGAAATACACACAAAAAGCCCCAATCACAAGCAAAACACCCTGTAGAAAACATATGTGAAACAATTCTTTAGGGTTTTTTGGTAATAATTATTTTTTATTAAAGTATGAAACACATGCATAAAAATACACAGCTAATGCAGTTTGTAGGTTGCACATGCAGCCAAATCAATCAGTAGAACAGGACCATCAACCCTAGCATCAACCTTGGACTCCTTTCCAGCCACTCCCTGCTCCTTGTCCCAAAGAAAACCATGTTCCTGTCTTCTTTCACAAGCAATTAATCCCCCCCACACACTTTTTAAACAGAGAAGAAATAAAATCACAGATTACATACTATTGGTGTCTTACTTTTCCCCCCGACATTATTTTCTTTAATTTAAAGTTTTTTCATGATTTCTCCAAATGTCTCCCTATATCTATAGTTAAGAAGTTAAAGACTTTTTGCTCTTCACTAGGGGGTCTGTGTATTTATAAACCCTCTCTTCTTAAAAAATAATTATTTTACAAAATATTTCAAATAGTTGTGAACTTAAAATAAGTATAATTTTTTACAAGTAATAGAAAATAAATTTAATGTTTTTGCAAAGAATAATATTTGAAATATTTGGAAAATGTGTATAATATTAAAGGCACATAGGAAATGTTTGAAAACATGAAACAGACCAGCAGTTAAAATTAGTTAATGATGAAAACAAGGAGAATCCAAATGAACAGATATTTTTCTATCCTAATAGTTCTCAAAGTATGGCCCCGGGACCAGCTACAGCACCTATAATGGGAACTTATTAAAAATGGAAGGTTCAGATCCCGTCCCAGAACCACTGAATCAAAATCTCAGAGCGGCCCTAACCAGTTTGGCTCAGTGGATAGAGCGTCAGCCTGTGGACTCAAGGGTCCCAGGTTTGATTCCGGTCAAGGGCAGGTACCTTGGTTGCGGGCACATCCCCAGTAGGGAGTGTGCAGGAGGCAGCTGATAGATGTTTCTCTCTCATCGATGTTTCTAACTCTCTATCCCTCTCCCTTCCTCTCTGTAAAAAATCAATAAAATATATTTTTTAAAAAATCTCAGAGTGAGCTCCAGCATTTCAGGTGTTTCTGGTACATGCTATACTTTAGGAAACACTGCTTCTATTCTACACCTTTCAATTCGTCAGGCATTTTAGTTCTCATGTGTATTTTTTAAATTTATCTTTATTGTTGAAAGCATTACATTGTGCCCTTTCCCCCCCATTGACCCCCCCTCCAGCCTGCATACCCCCAGGCCTTCACCACGCTATTGTCTGAGTCTATGGATTATGCATATAAATTCCCTGATTAATCTCATATGTATTTTTAAAAACATATTTTTTATTCATTTCAGAGAGGAATGGAGAGGGAGAAAGAAACATCAATGATGAGGGAGAATCATTGACCGGCTGCCTCCTGCACGCCTCACACTGGGGATAGGGCCCACAACGCAGGCATGTGCCCTGACCGGGAATCGAACCTTGCATTCCTGGTTCACAGATGCTCAACCACTGAGCCATGCCAGCTAGGCTCTCATATGTATTTTTTAAAAATTAATTCTAACCAACATTTCCAAAAAATGTGAAAATGCTCTGTAATTATGGACTTTTTACTTTGTCCTCTCAATGTTCCTTCGGTTATGCCTTCAGGCCTATTTGCCCTTGGGTTTCTACTTCATTCATCTAATAAATAGGTGTTTCTTTCCTACTATGAGACAGTCAGCAGGTGTTAGTTTGCTATGGTCGCTGTAATAAATTAACAAAAATTCGGTGTTTTAAAACAACACGAATTCATTCTCTTCAAGTTCTGTGAGTCAGAAGTCTGAAACCAGTCCCACGGGGCTGAAGTCAAAGTGTCAGCAGGGCTGTTTTCCTCTGGAGGCTCTTAGCGGATAACCTGCTTTCTTGCCTTTTTTTTTCTGGTTCTGGAGGTTGCCTGCATCCCTTGCCTCATGGATCCTTTCTTACATCATCTCAAGAGCTTGCTTCCATTATGTCACATCTATTACTGTTTTTGCCTCCCTTCATAAAGAACCTGAGAACCTTTGTGATTACAGCGGGCTGTCAGATAATCTCAGATCATCTATCTATCTCAAGACCATTAATTTAATCACAATGTAAAGTCCCTTTTGCCATCCTGGAGATTAGGACATGGACATCTTTGTGGGGGTTGTTGCTCTACCTACCACACCATGCAATGAGCTTAGGTTCGAGAAAATAAGATGGATATTGAGGAAGTAATGACAAAATTTCTTCTCTTCATTTTAAGATTTTGCTAAACAATGTCGACAGATTTACATCCATGCAGCTCCGTTTTAACTAATTAAATGACAATCTTGAGGAGAGGCAGAAAATGAATATATTTGTTAATTAATTTTACTAATAGGTATTTTGTAGCTGTCATATGTCAGATATCATCCTTGTGATGCTTAAAGTCTAGTGAGATAAACAGGGTGACTACAAAGAGTATGAACAATGCCATTAGAAAAGCTATAGTGAAGGTATATCAAGCCATGTGTTTATTTTTCCTGTAAAGTTCAGTGAATGTAAGGCTGGCGGAGGTGAACGCTCAACTAAAATCTGAAATCTGGGAACAGCCTGTTGTAGGAATCTTGATCTAGGGATCAGAGTGTGTTCTAAGAATTTCAAGTTCTTTAATCAATGGAGCTTAACAGGTAAGGTGGGAAGTGGTGAAATGACACACAAAAAAAAATAAACAGTTGCCATAAAAATGACCCTCTAGTCTAAGCCTCAGCCAGCACAGCTTATTTGTTTGGAGCATAGTTCTGTGCACTGAAGGGTCATGGGTTTGATTCCCAGTCAGGGCACATACCCAGGTGGCAGTTTGATCCCCAGTCAGGTGCATGTGTGAGGCACCCAATCAATGTTTCTCTCTCACATCTATGTTTCTCTCTATGTGTCTCCATCTCTCTCTCTCTTTCTCTCTCTCTCTCTCTCTCTCTCTCTCTCTCTCTCATCAATGAAAAGACATATCCTCATGTGAAGTTTTTTTTTAAAGACCCACTAAAATAAATTAAGAAATTTGAACTTCAAACTGAGGACTTTGATGAAAATTTAATCTTGGGATGACAGTCATATTTGTGTTATAGTAACAACCAACATTGTCTACTTTGTGAAGAGCAGATTGGAATGTGGCAAATCTAGATGCAGGTAGACTTTGGGGAAATCTAAGTGAGGAAAAGGAAATCTGGAATAGCAAGGGAATGGGGAAAAGACGGTTAAGCTGCTGGAAAAGAAGTATACATTCATCAAATAGAATTAACAGTTTTCCATGTTTGTTGGCTTCTATGATTAAGAAGAAAAATAAAAGGGAAGATGAATATTTCTTGTGTAAGTGTCTGGTCAAATATATGATGACATTATTAATTGACATATAAAGCAAAGTACTGGACAACATTTTGGAGAGAAAATGGCACAATGCCTATTACTTATGCAGTTGTGCTTGGGCACTTGTCCAATTAACATACCTTCTGATTATTAGTTTTCCATGATCTCCCTGCTGGAAGTATTTTATTTTTTTGCATTTCAGTTATTTCATTTTATTAATTCCTGCATTTTGAAATTTATGTATAAACTAGAATCTAAGTTTCTTGAGAACACCATCTATATTTAGTTTGCATTTATAATTCCACAATCCCTAGCTTAGAGTCTAACAGGCAATGAATAAATATTGAAGTGCACTGTTTTATTTTTATGACCAAATGCTATATGAAGTCAGATAACAATATGTGAGAAAACAATTAGACTTTGCCCCTGTCTTCACATTGGTTAACATCTAGGTGGAGAAGTTTGCTTCTACCACAAGTAGTCAGACACTTTCTGAACATTGGTAGTGTCTGAAATTATTTTTGAAGCTTCAAGATAGTTTCATTTATTACTGTAACATTGTCCTCATTAATGTCTTACATTTTACTAGAGGCCTGGTGCATGAATTCATGCACCAGTGGGGTCCCTCAGCCTGGCCTGCGGGATTGGGCTGAAACTGGCTCTCTGACATCCCCCGAGGGGTCCTGGATTCCAAGAGGGTGCAGGCCAGGCTGAGGGACCCCACCAGTGCACTGTCGGGGCCGGGGAGGGACACAGGAGGTGGGCCAGCCGGGAAGGGGCCACAGGAGGGCTCCTGGGCATGTCTGGCCCATTTTGCTCAGTCCTGATTGGCTAGACCCCAGCAGCAAGCTCACCTACTGGTCAGAGCATCTTTCCTCTATTGGTCAGTGCACATCATAGCAACTGGTTGACCAGTCAACTGTCTTCCCCCTGGTGGTCAGTGCACATCAGAGTGAGCAGTTGAGCGGCCTTAGCATATAATTAGCATATTACACTTTGATTGGTTGAAAGGTTGACTGGCCAACGAGCCACTTAGCATATTAGGCTTTTATTATATAGGATATTTGAGGTCTAGTCTTAGCTTAGACACATTTTCATTACTATCAAACTACTTTTTAATTTCAAATTTTAATCAAACATAATCAACACAATTCTTGCCTTTACCATTCATAGAATGTTTCATGCAGGGAAATGATCATACACTTTGGAGGGAGACAGAGCTGGGTTTAAATACAACTTTTCTGCATCTTAACACTGTGAACTTGAATGAGTTCCCTAATCTCTCTGCACCTGTTTCCTCACCTGCAGGATGAAAGGAATAATATATAGCTCATAGGGTTGTGTATGAGGATTGGAAGTAGAAATTCTCACAAATGTGTATCACAGATATCAACAAAATAAATTATAATATGCATATATATTTTTTCAGTACTTGATAGATTGATACTTATGGATTTTTAAGAATAACATAAAAGAACACAGGAGAATTTTGTTACAAAAATAAATTGAAATCCATAAAACTTCAACTGGATTCTAATTTCCTATTATCAGGTCATTCTTCCCTGAATATATATGGTAATGAAAATTATTGCACTAATGTCTGGGCCATCTTATGGATAAAATCTTGAGAAATGAATAGTCTGTATTTAAATACAGCATCAAATTTGAGAAAAATAAAAATAGAGGAAATCATTTTAAACATTGAGCAGGGTATAATTCTTACAATTTTAGCTAACTTTGCTTCTCTCACTCAAACAGGTTATAATGTTCAAGGGTATAGTGTGATCTATTGCTGAGTTAGTCATGACAGTCAAGTTTGCCAACACAATCACTGCACTGCATTATCTAAGTCATTGCTCTGCAAAGTGCTTTAGGATACCTTGAGTATGAAGGCCCATATATCAAGTATACTACATTTTTATTCTATATGGTACCTGAGTTTTGGCAATGCATATTCAACAAGCTGAATAAAAAGACTTCTAGCTATACTTTATTAGCATTTGTATGCATTGACCATAAGTAAGTATAAGCTAAACTCACAACTTGAGGTAAAGGAAACAAATTATATGTATACGAGAGAGAGAGAGAGAGAGAGAGAGAGAGAGAGAGAGAGAGAGAGAGAGAAGAGAGAGATTTCCTGAAGGTAGAAACCCCAACTAAATATGCATTCTCCTTGCATCCCTATACTCAGAATTTACCTACCTCTCGCCTGTCAGAAACCTAAATTGGTTTCCTTTCCATGCAAGAGTGAGGTATGTGAGCAAGAAGCACATCAGAATAATTTATTATTGTTTTGCTGATGGTAAAACAATGTGCTTGAATGGATAAATGAATGGATTAATGAATAATTTCTGATGGATTATATTCTCACTAGGTTTTTCACTGACATATTTCTAAAGTAACACTTTTACTTTATTTATTTATTTAACTTATTGGAGGTAACATTGGTTAATAAAGTTTTACAGGTTTTAGGTACACAATTCTCCAATACATCATCTCTATATTGTATTGTGTATTTTGGTTAACAGCTTTGCTGTATTTTAGAAATGTTCTCACACCTTATCAAAGTAATAGTTTTGCAACAAGGACACATTCCACAGGATGGCTATATTGTGTTTGGAATTTTCAGCTGTTGCCATAAGATTGTCTTTCAGAAAAAAAAGTGGCATTTTATCGTGTTACATAGATTCATTGAGATATATCCCTAACCTGCACAAATGGTAATGTTTTGCTTCTGTAAGTCATTTCTATTAATCTGTCAGTATGAAGGGATTGTACAGCAGAATGTATACAAATATACAAACCTGCATATAAAGAAATTTATAAACTTGCAATGAAATAAATTAGCACATGCATCTTAGAAAATTAAGAAATAGTTCTTTCTCCCAATCTTTTGATTTTGACTCATTATCTTTCTCTCCTTTTATGAGCATAGTCCATGGAAAATGGGGTTTTGCATTTATTTATGCATTCCAAATATACTTATTTACTATGTGCTAGGCTCTATGAAAATTCAAGTGTTATAAATACATAACGAATTTCATAGACGCTCACCAACAAAGAAAAAAACTAATAAACTCCGTTAAAGAATAAAATGTTTTATTTCAGTTATAGGGTTATGTGAATTATTGTAAGTATCAGCTAAATCAGGTGAGATAATAAAATGTGCTTTCACATTATCAAAGTATTTGTTAATTCTGGAAAGAATAAACATTTTAAAAGATATTAATGTTCTAAACAGAATGTACTAAACCAACGTTCTCATCTGGCCACTTTCAGACATTGATTGATCTAATGACATAGTCAGGAAAACAGAAGTTATTAAACATTTCTATGTCCCCCTTAAGCTTACTATCTAACTGTAGAATGAGTCTTGATTTTGCCAAATTGGCACTGCACTGAAGCTTTCAAACAATGATCTTTTCAATAACAGTTGCATGTCTATCCTTTAAAAAATGAACCAACTCTTACCTCAAATCAGGCAGGAAAGATATTACAGATAATTTTTATACATAAAGATGAATTGTAAAACATTAAATTTTCTAAAGTAAAACATAAGAGAAAAAAATTTTAAGACCTCAGGACATGTAAAAAATTCTTAAACAATACAGAGTACTTAGAGTACTTATTCCAAAGGCTGGGGTGGGGGAGGGGGGGGTCAATTGAATTACATTAAAATTAAGAACATTTGTTTATCAAAAGATACCATTAAGAGAATGCAAAGGCAAAGCATAGTATAGGAGAGAATATGTATAATGTTCATATCTGAAAAGTGACATATGCCAAATATATAACATATCAACAAAGCAGTAAAAGAAAATCTTCACATAACCCAATAGAAAAGTAGGCAAATGACAATCATGACAGTGAAAAATGGAGATAAGGGGATCATTATTCATCAATGTAATACAAGTTTAAATGCAAATATAATATGTGTTAAAATGGCTAAAAGGTAGATGGTACCAAGTTTTGGAAAGCACATAAACAATTGAAAGCTTCATAGACTGCTGGTGAAATCTAAATTTATACAACTACCTTGACAAAATAGAGTCTTTATTTAAGACTAGAGGCCCGGTACACAAAATCATGCATGGGTGGGGTCCCTAGGCCTGGCCAGTGATCAGGGCTGATCAGGTTCCCCACCTCCCCGCCTCCCTGCCTCCTCCCTCCCTCACCACCCACATTAGCCGCCACCCATCCTCGGTTCCTTGTCCCAGCCTAGGGCCCAGCCCTGATCGGGCAATCGGGACCTGCTGGCCAGGGGGAGGAACCGGGAGGTTGGTCACCAGCCCCACAGAGGTAGCCCGCCCTTAGGTCCCCTGGGAAAGGGGCCGTGTCTGCCGCCACCCACCTCCGGTTCCCCATCCCAGCCTGAGGACCTGGCCCTGATTGGGCGATCAGGGTCTGTGGGCGGGGGGAAGGACCGACCAGGAAGTTGGCTGGCAGGCCCCATCAGCAATCAGGGCCTGCGGGCTGGTGGCAGCTCCTACGTTGAGAATCTGCCCCCTGGTGGTCAGTGCGCATCATAGTGACCAGTCATTACAGTCATTCTGTCTTAAGGGTTGCTCAGGCTTCTATATATAGAGATGAATGTTCTACACTTTATGACACTGAAGTTCTAGATATATGCCTCACTGAATTGCTTAGTGTTCACCAAAATGCATGTCAATGAATATTTACAGCAACACTATTATTGATAAACAAAATAATAAACAATTCAAATGCCCAGTATATTTATATAACTGTGGTATATGATATACTTTGATGAGAATAACAACATTAATGGATCTCACAAACATGATGTTGAGCAAAAGGAGAAAGACACAAAATAGTTCATATTGTGTGGTTCTCATCATATAAATTTTGAAAACAGGCAAAATTAATCCATAGTGTTAGAAGTCAAAAGAGTGTTTTCCTCTAGTGTGAATAATAAGGGGTTGTATATATATATATATATAGACATGTTTTTATTGAGAAAAATAATCGTGTTGCACATTTATAATTTGAACAGTTATGTGTGAGTATTACACTTTCATTTTATTCAAATGCAACATAAGAAATAAGGTGTGTATTAGAAATTCACCAGGAGGCCACTGAGGACTGAATAGTTAAATCTAACTTTATGGAACACATTTGTTTATCTTTCCATCTAACTATATATTTATTTAACAAACATATGTCAACTAAAATAGTAACATTTAATTTTGCTTACAGTCTAATGTGTAGTTATTACTTGTTATTCCCATTATATAGACAACTAGATGCCCGGTGCATGAAATTCGTGCACTCAGGGGGGTCCCTCAGCCCGGCCTGCACTCTCTCACAGTCTGGGAGCCCTTGGGGGCTGTGCTCGCCAGCCATGAGCCTGGCTTCTGGCTAAGCAGCGCTCCCCTGTGGGAACATATTGACCAGCAAGGGGCAGCTCCTGCACATTGGTCAGTGCACATCATAGTGAGCGGTTGAGTGGTCTTAGCATATCATTAGCATATTACCTTTTGATTGGTTGAACGAACAACTGGATGACCGGACACTTAGCATATTAGGCTTTTATTATATAGGACGAGGTATAGAAAGGTAAGTAACTTGCCCAAGGCCAGACAAACATCTAGTAAGTAGAACAGTTGACAATCAAATCCGAGTGACTCTGTATCAGAAAGAATAGTTTATACCTTTGTGTCCCAGACAACCTGACCCTACCTACAAAATCTAGGGTACATTGCAAATAATTCATTTCTTTGTATTCCCACCCCACCAACCCCATCACCACTCTCCAAAAATAAAGATAAACGACAAGCAGCCTGTGTTCTCTCTCCTCATTGCTATGTGTGAACTCAGGCTAGACAAAGGCTTCCAATCTGAGTAAACGTGGTGAGACTACTGTGTTGTCCACAAACTATTTGGGAGCTAATGTTCTGAAGAATGAGGACATAAGGCTAAGAAGTTAATAGAGAGTGAATTGCATTCTCCAAAACCAGAAAAATTCCTCTACTCTTATTCATTCCTTAAGTCTATGACTTGAAAAAAATAAAAAATTGTGTGAGCATCCATAGGCCTTTATTTATTCACTTATTCAACAGTATTTATTAAGTATTATTAAATGCATAGGGAGTCATGTTAGGTGTTTGGAAAATCAAAGAAAAATTAGAAATAATAATATGAACTAGAGATCACTGAGAACTATGTTGTAGGGTTATTTAATACACACAACCAGCTTATGCACTGGGTAGAATTATTGTCCTCAAATTATAGATGAGAAATACAGAGTTTAAATTAGGTTACTATTCCAGTCATATAACTAGGATATTGCAGAGACAGAATTTATATGTTCATAATTTGGCTCTAGAGTTGAACTTTTTAAAAATAATTTAAATTCTTTATTGTTTAAAGTATTACATATTCTCCTTTTTCCCCCTTGACCTCTCCCCGCCTGCCCCCACCTCCCAGCACATGCCCTCACCTCCCCCCGCCAATCTGTGTCCATTGGTTCACTACAGTAACTAGTGCTAAGTTGGGCAGTATGATTTTATTTCAACAATAAATATCTAATATAATTTCCCTTTATAAAAGCATTGTGTTGGATCCTGAAGATGAGGGAAAGGAAGACAATCTTCAGTCTATGTGAGTGGGAAAAGGGAAGAAGAGGCAGACAAGTATGAGCAAAACTAAAATAAATGGGTAAGTTGTAGATTTATTGCCTTTCAAGTTCAAATCTTCTCCATTGACTGTTTTTGCACAAATGGAGCTGGCCCTGTTAAATATTATCCTTTAGCAGCTGAAAGTATACTTTCTTTTGTCAGTACTGTGCAGAGAATGAACATGTGTGGTGCTTTGGCTGCTTCTTCTTGTTCTTGCTGTGCATATGAGGGATGTCCAGTGGCACCCAGCCCTGTGGATGCCTTCCCATCATGTCAGTAGTCCACTGCATGCATATTCCCAGGGACGTTTGCAAGCCCCCCAATTGTTGGCATTAGCCCTCCAGCACTCAGGAGTCTCCTGTGTGTTTCTTATTTTTCAATCCCAACCATGGTTTTCTTTCCACTTGCACCCCCATGAAGTGTTTTCTATCTTAGCTGATTAATCAATCTATACCCCAGAGTGATGTTTCCAGCTTGCTGGATAATTTCAGAGCAGCTCTTGTCCAGGTAACACAGAACACTTCTCCATCTGGCAGTGGGCTACAACCACAATCATACTTTCTCCAATAAGGTCTGAGTCCTAGGCATGGACAGGGGTCTCCTTCCGGTTGGTACTTTTTTGGGTATTCTCCCTCATCCCCAGAGTAGTCTTTAGGGTTCTCTTTACTCCTTTACAGATAATCCCCTCTTCCAGTTGATCAGTTTTATACTAAATTCTCCGTGTTCAAGTTACTATGTGGATTCTATATTCTGATTGGACCCTGAGTGATAAGAGAGGACATGTGAAGAGGAAAGGGTAGTGATGATTATGGACTCAGTAGGAAAGGAGGGGCACATTTTTAATACTCTTTAATAAATATAATCATCATTTTAAATAAGAGTGTTTAAAACACTCTTAAATCTTACTGATAACAGATAACAGTTCTCCCTAGATTTGAGAGTAGGAGAGCAGATTTGGTACTCTGCATGCTGAAAGGTAGAGTCTTATCCAACTTTAATAGCAGGGAAGGTACTGAGATAGAAATGGGCCACCCTGGCTCCCCATTTCTCCAACTTTTTTTACTACAGTGCATACCATCAGAAGAAATGGCTCACTGTACAAGGATTTTCAATCTACATTGATGAATGGTAGTACAGGTAGTAGAAGCCAATTGCAGAAGTCAATTAGGTGAAACCCTCTCAAACAGCATTGCCTCCACTCCTAGTGAATCACTGGAATGGGTGGTAGGTCTGTGGTAAGCAAAATTTAAGAATGGCTGGCATGGCTCAATGGATAGAGCATCAGCCTGGGGATTGAAGGGTCCCAGGTTCAATTCCAGTCAAGGTCACATGCCTGGATCCCTAGTAGGGGGCATTCAGGGGGCAGCCAATCAATGATTCTCTCTCATCATTGATGTTTCTGTCTATATCTTCTCCCTTCCTCTCTCTGAAATCAATAAAAATATTTTAAAAAGGATTGCAAACTAACTTTAAAAGGCCATTTAAACACATGAACATGAACTTCAAATCATTCTATCTTTACAAGTGGATCATTCATAGTATGGCTTTTAAGAGTGAAAATATATTGATATTTTATTTGTATACTCTACTCAAACTTCCCTCATCCTATGTATTGTCCCTACTATAAGTTTTGTATTCTAAGTACAGTATATTTTTATTGTGAAGTTAAAAGTAGAATCTATGAAAAGTTGCATTCTTTTTATGGTTAACATTTTATTTTGTTAACATTTTTTTTAGTAATATGTCTCCTAAATCTATTTTATATAAATGTTAATTTTTGTAAAAATTTTACAAATGAGCTGTTGGTGTTATTTCTAAGTTATATGTTTCAAGAACACAAATTCACAGTAACAGTAACCAGATAGCTTATTTTTTTTATAGTTAATACTTTATACTGACATCTTAAGAACAAACAGATAAATAAAAGTTCACCACTGTCACCATTACCATTAATCACATAATTTAAATTTTTTAGGTTAGAATTCAGGCCTGTATTAAACTAGTAAATTTAGAAAGTAGGCCTTCATAAGGAATTAAATGAGATTCACTATATTCTTACCAGTGATAAGCACATAGCCACTGAGTTGTAAGTCCATATCAATCCATATTAATACAACTTGCTGATTATGAATTCTTTCATTGGAAGGGAATCTGTCTTCTCTAACCGGCTTACTGTGAGTGGTGTCAGATATAGGCCAACCGGTGGTCTGGCAATGATCCCAAATGATTAAGTCCTATCAATATATAGATTGCTATTAATAAAAATGATATTTTCTTCAATATTAATTTATTTTGTATGAAAACGTAAGTTGTAAAAGAACAAGGTAATGTTTGAATATAAATCCTGAAATTATTTGCTCATGCTCTCTGCATCACATTTATCTCCATTTGAAAGATAGCTGACCTGTAATATTAGAAGAATGGAGGGTAGCCTACTTCTTAGAGTACTACTAGGACTTTTTACATGATTTAGGTTTATCTGTAATACACCTTCTTCTTCACCCTGTTTTTAATCTGTCCCTTTTCTATTCATATACATATACAATCACATAATCTGATTTTTTAGATCCAATGCCTTCTTCAGCACAAGTCTACCTAATTGAAATCCCTCAGATGAAGAATGAGTATAGCCAGGAATAAGCACCTTGGGAGAAATGCATTGTATTAGCTCAGATCTAAATCACAGATTCATCTCAGCGATGGTTCAGATTAATAAATGTTATATATTAACATATTTGAACTGAAGTAAAGTTGAGCCACAGGGAAATGCATGTATTGCATGTATCTAACTAAAAATATATATGATATATACATTGGTTATAATTAGTAATAAAATCTATTTTGACATGCATTTGTTTATATCTTTGGTGCATTCCCACTGGGTCCCATTTTAGGTTCAGGCAGAGATTGCTCCAGGAAACGTCAGACATCGATCTTGTGCTGCATTAATTGTAAGTTGAGCGGATGGCTGCACAACTTCAGTATCCTTTTTTAATGTTGTCATGGGTGTCATCTCTGTTTCCAGCTTTTTGGTTTTATTGCAGTTTTATTTTCTGTAATTTTCTTGAAATGCAAAAGATATAGTTCTGCTATGATAAATGAGATGGGGAGCCCATAGCTCAGTCACTAGTTTGTTCATAGATTGACCATTGAATGTAAAGTATGTGATGCTAAGAACAATTTTGATGAGATCCATTGTTGAATGTGCAATGATTCATTCCTCTTTTTGAAATTTCTACCTTTATGTCTTAGTTCTGCATCATTTTTCATCTTTCTCCTGTAATAAGTATCTGGAAGGACAAAATTCTTCCCCAAATATAGCCTAGACTAAATTGA
The DNA here is from genome assembly GCF_000147115.1 of Myotis lucifugus. Taxonomy (NCBI): domain Eukaryota; kingdom Metazoa; phylum Chordata; class Mammalia; order Chiroptera; family Vespertilionidae; genus Myotis; species Myotis lucifugus. The sequence goes on along the minus strand of NW_005871058.1, from coordinate 15,340,749 downwards.
ATACAAATGAGTGATATCCACTAAACAGAAAAACAATACATAATTATATAGTTTACCTTGTCATTTATAATAGAAATTTATAACATAAATTTGTAGGGAAACAATCTTGTGTTTAATTTCTTTTGCTAAATCATGTATGCCTGTACTTAAAGAATTTCTTATCTTTGATAAACCATATGAAATACAAAACTCACATTTTGATATTATATTACCTGGCTTACTATATTTTAGTGCAAAAGACACTATTTTTCTGTAATGAAATATACATGCCTTTGTTTATTTGAAGAATTAGCTTCCTTCCAAAAACCAAGGCCACTGTGTCTATCCCATCTTTAACCTTCCCTAACAAACTTACTAATAAAAAACTATCATTGCCAAATTCCACAGTCAGAAAAAAAGAAAACAAAAAGGCCTCTTCCCTCAATCAGTTGATAAAAAAGATATGTAAATATTCATTTTATATATGTACACACACACACTTTTTCATTGATATAGTCTTGAGGCAACTAGTAATACCAATATAGTTTAGAGCAGTGGTTCTCAACCTTCCTAACGCCGCGACCCTTTCATACAGTTCCTCATGTTGTGGTGACCCCCAATTTCATTGTTACAAATTGAACATAAGTAAAGCATAGTGATTAATCACAAAAACAATATGTAATTATATATGTGTTTTCCGATGGTCTTAGGCGACCGCTGTGAAAGGGTCGGTCGACCCCCAAAGGGGTCGCGACCCACAGGTTGAGAACTGCTGGTTTAGAGGCAAATAAGGAAAAGAAATCCCCAAACAGATAAACACTGACTGTATAAGGAGGTGCACTTTATAGAGCTGCACCAAGGGAACATTGTCAGGAAATTCAGAGACTCTAGGTATTGGAGACACTGGTTATGGCTATGTGAGTGAAAGGAACAACAATTATAAATCAGGAAAGGGTAAGTAATTGGTATGTTGAATTGGTAATTGCTCCATTGAATGTTAATGAGTAATGTTTTATTTACACAAAATTTCTGCATCTATGGAGATTATCATGTAATTTTTATCTTTATACTATTAATATGATGTATCACATAATTGATTCTTGTATGTTGATGTAATCTTATATCCCAGGGTTAAATCCCACTTGAACATGGTGTAAGATCCTTTCTTTAAAAGTCATTTTTAAAATGTTTCAATTACAGTCAACATACAATATTATATTAATTTGAGGTTGTACACTCCAGTGATGAGACTTTATATAGTTTAGTAAGTGACCATCCAGATAAATCTCATACCATCTGACACTATACATAGTTATAAGAATATTATTGACTATATTGCTTATGCTGTACTTTACACCCCCATGACTATTCTGTAAAAACCAATTTGTACTTCTTAATTCCCTTCACCTTTTTCAACCACTTCTGATGTGTTCTTGAATTTGGTTTGATTATATTTTGTTGAGAATTTTTTCATCTATATGCATCAAGGATACTGGTCTATAGTTTTTATTGTCCCTGGCTTTGGTATCAAGGAAAATATCTTTTCTTTTCTTGAATGTGGTTGTATTGCTCAAGTTTATGGTTTCTTTCTTGCCCATAGACCCTCACTAATTTTCTGCACACAATCCCTATCTATCTACTAGAGCTTGCTTTTGCCACTGCCCTCAGGAATGTGCCCAAGAAACTAACTACAGGGTAGAAGGAAGTGTGGGTTCAGCAATCAAAGCACTGAACATGCCTGTAGGCCAGTTCAGAGCCCTCAGGTGAGGTTTTCCCAACAGCTTGTGGGAAGGCTTTTGGCTGGAGTTCTGAATGCATTCAGCAGGAACTGTATCTCTTTAATGTCCCCTGAGATTCTTATCTATCTCTTTCTGGAGTTTCTTCCTCTACTCCCCCGCCCCACCCCCAGTCGTAGAGATCTCATCTCAACCCCCAGTCGTAGAGATCTCATCTCAATACTCAATGTACTGCAGAAGAGAAATGGGTTTCTCCAGCAATGTCCTGAACAGCTGGATTTCCTGTTGCCAGAGAGGTCACTGTAGTTGCGTTCAGCCCCGTGCTGTGTCACCTGGGAGCGGGTGGTACTGGCAAAGTTACCTGGGAGCGGGTGGTACTGGCAAAGTTTCTCTTGTCCTCTCCAAAATGCCTTAACTCATTTTGTTTTGGTTTGATTTGTGTGTGTGTTTTCTCCAAATAGAGTGTTGAAATCCTTCTCAGGAAACCTGGACTTCTACAAAGGCTTTTTATCTGTGAGTGTCTCCCAAATCAGCATTCTCCCCAACCACGGCCAAGAGGGGCTGAAGCTGATTCATAGGCTCCTGCCATTTCCATAGCCCACGCTGAGGTCTGTCTGCCTATGATCAGATGCACAGGTAGATGAAACTCCTCCCAGGTCCCTTGGTGCATGGTGCTACATCCCACAACTCCCATATAGGCACTTATATTTTTATTTTAGTTTTTAAAAGTGGGGACAAAAAAGGATGCTTTATGCCACCATGATGCAAATTTCTTGATAAGAATGACTGAGGTTGGAATTGTGGAGCAGCGATGATCAGGTTTGTGTTTGACACATTAGAGTGTTAATGATGAGAACTTGTAAAGGGCTAAGGCAGCAGAATAATACAGATTCCTTTGTATGTTTTTTACTTTGCTTAATGCTTGGAGAATTTTGTGTTACTGATATGAATATCTGTCTTCATTTATAGATAGATGGATAGATAGATAGATAGATAGATAGATAGATAGATAGATAGATAGATGATAGAGAAATAAGTGTGTCTTCTAAGGTTCCAAACACTCTAGGCAAGATGATCCCTTCCATGGCCTGACATCCCCTGTTTTCCTGTTATGGACTAAAGTTTATCCCCCAATATTCATATATTGAATACCTAAACCCTTAGGGAGCTAGGTCCCTTAGGAAGTAATTAGGGTTAAAGAGGTCATAGGTTGGGACTTTAACTCAATAGTACTAATATCCTTATACAAAGATGAAGAGACACCAGGAGTACGTGAACCGGCCATGTGAGGACACAATGAAAAGGTAGTCATCAGAAAATCCAGGAGGGAACATCACCAGAACCAACCCTGGTGGCACATTGATCTTAAACTTCCAGTCTCCAGAACTGTACAAAAATACATTTTTGTTTTCTAGCCACCTAATCTGTGGTATTTTGTTATGGCAGCCCAAGCAGACCAGTATACTCTCCAAAGCAGGATTGAAGGGAAACCTACATGTTTCCTTGGTTCCTGGTGAGGTGACCATGCACTCATTCCATACACCTCACCCAATATTCTCTTTAGTCATTGCCAACATCTCAAAGGAGACTGCTCATTAACTGATGACCCACCTGCTCCATAGAGATCTCAGGACCATTGACTACTGGGCTACTTCTGTGTTTACCTCAATCTCTTTCATATGTCAAAATCTCCCATTCCAACTTTCAATTGCAATATAAAAGTTAAATGACTATTAAGTGATTTGAGAACTCTGGAATCAATACAATATTTTGAAATTGTATCTCCACGTCATGTCATCTACTTTTTTTCAGCACCCAAAGTAACAGTAAAAAACTAGTGAGTTTGGGGTGGCAGGTAGAAAAAATAAATTCATATATTTCATAAGTTGACTACAGGGTAAATATGGTAACAGATTACCTTATATATCTGATCCATTATTTTACATACCTTCAGTCTGAAATAGAGGATATAGGATATAATAGTTTTTAAAATAATCTGCCTTGTATTTTTTTTCAAATATATTTTATTGATTTTTTACAGAGAGGAAGGGAGAGGAATAGAGAGTTAGAAACATCGATGAGAGAGAAACATCGATCAGCTGCCTCCTGCACACTCCCCACTGGGTATGTGCCCACAACCAAGGTACATGCCCTTGACTGGAATCGAACCTGGGACCCTTGAGTCCACAGGCCGATGCTCTATCCGCTGGGCCAAACTGGTTAGGGCTGCCTTATATTTTTTAATTGAAATCTCACTCTCATTTACCTTGGAGAACATGTATTTATTTTCCTTTCCTTAGATAATCTTTTGTCTGTTATCTATAAGCTTATATCCAATACCTTCCACTCCTCCTTCTTAATGTTGACAATCCTGCCTCTTTAAATCTATTTTTTGTATATAATGCTGCCTGGATTGTTAATAATTTCATGGCTCCTTAATTTCAAATAATTAACTACTTATCTACCAATATAACTACTGAATCTGCTACTATAAAAATTGTATTTATCATTATCATTCATTAATCTATATGAGTAAACTCTTCACTGTTTATTATATTCCCTTTTATTCAATATTTCTTGTTATTTATTCATATTTGTAACAAGGTTAGACTCTTGTTTAGAATATGACTAAAGTGGTGGTATAATTTATACTCTGAATTGTAGTTTATGTGTCCAATACACTATATATTATTTACTGCTTAGTTAAAGGCATTGGATTATTTCCAACTTATTACTCCTATGAGCCAACAGAATATATGAAGTCACTGATACATGCAATTAGAATAACATCAATATTATTGAAAACTTAACCAGACAGAAGCATAAGTTTAACTGAGTAACAGAAAAATGACATTATGTGTCAGGTGCAGAAGACTTCTGCTTGAATTCACTCAGTGGTAATTGTTGATAAAACAGATGGCAATTTGAGATCTGCATGCATCTAAAGTTGCTGAATAAAAAAATCCAAAGAGAATATTCTCATCAGCCAAGTTAAACAGAAATAATAGAAGAAATGGCAGGCATGAAGTGGTATTCTGAATTGGATGTTACATTCACATTCTGGTGAAAAGCCTTATATAGTGGCAGTCCAACTGTAAACACATTTTGGAAGCGTAGATTCTTGAGGTGTCCCATTTCATGTACACTCTTTAAAGGAACAGGTACACAGATTCTCTAACAAATAGGAAACAAAATTTCTAGAGTAGTAATGAACACCAGCAAAAATATATGTAACATTAAAAACAAATACAGTTTTAAATATACTTGTTGAAATCAATCAATCTGAAAGACAGGAATACTTCCTATAAAAACCAGTAAATTCATTTTCAAATACATGAAAAAACAATGAGAGTAATGGAATTGAATTTTTTAAAAGTTAGAAATTGAATTAAAGTAAATAGAAAAACCAGCAATGCTTGAAATTTGAAAATCAAACACTCATGCAAGTGCATGTACACACACAAATATGACTCCAAAAATGCATAAAATGTATCTACTTTTTAAATATATGTGTTCTGTGTAAAACACTTTAATGCCCAAGGAAGTAATTTTAGTTTTATAGTGTACACCATTTAGATAAATAAATATTAACACAAATTAAAAAACTAAAAATAGTTCATGCGCAAAAGTCATTGAGCACTACAGTAAGCTTATTTGTTAGTTAATATGTAATATTGTCTTTGCATTCCTTAAAATATTTCTATTTGAATAGAAACACAAGCCCAGATTAAAGATCACAAAATTAAAAATTCCTTAGAATAACTAGGTTTTACATTATTCTGCCATATTAACTAATCTTTAGTAAAAATAAGTCCAGATGCTTTATTTTATATCTCAAATCATTAAAACCAAAATATAAAGTATGTTTAAAATTCAGTGGGCTCTCATAAAAACTATCCAGAGGGCACAATTTGAACTTAATTGTATCACATACTAACTTTGTGATAATGAGCACATTTTTAAAAATATGTCACAGTTTTTGTATCTTTAAAATGGTGATAAAGTATTCATCCTACCAACTTCCTTGTTAGTATTAAGTTAAATTATTCCTTTAAAGGACTATAAATTGGAAAGTTGTATTCAAACCTATGCATGATTAATATAATCTTGTAAAAGGAAAGGCTGAATATATTTATATAAAATTTCTTCAATAAGTATAATTCATAAAAAGGAACATTAATCAGATTCATTCTATCAGATTCTAGCAGCCATTGTAAATGAATGACTTATTACCAATAAAGAAATAACTACATAAGTAGTGAATGTGGTTCAAAATTTTCAGAAAGCTCTTTCTCTTTCTTCAAAAATTTTAGAAGTTGCAATTTCATTAGTATAACTTGCAGAGATCCGTCGCTAGGTGGTCTTTGCCTTCTGCTGCATCCCCACCCTCCATCCATATTATGAGCACTCATTGAATCTAGCCATAATGAACATTTTTTATAGATTTTCAAAAGTGCCATGCTCTTCCTCCACTCTGAGAATTAGCCATGTGATCCTTTTCCCTCCTTCTAAGATATAAATCTAGTCATAAGTCCTCAAGGTCATGCAAAAGCTTGACAGTGTCCAGTCCAATTACCTCAATATGCTACTTATTTCTCCATGTGCACCTCTGCCCTTCTCTTGATACTCTCTGCTTCAGAGTTTATTTGCTATCCATTGATAATGCACAGTATCGTCTTTCCTGCTTCCTGATACTTACAACCATTATTTCTTCTTTCCAGAATAATTCTGCCTCCCATTTAATGGGTAACTCTTAAATCTACATAGACTAAATTGTTGACCAGAAAACAGTAGTGTATTTCCCATAGTGAATTATTTACTTGTAATAAACAGGAGATCTTTTTGTAGGATAGACAAAAAAAAAGACCAGAAAGACAGTATCTGTTAAAGTTTTAAATAGTACACATTGCATAGAAATGATGCAATACTATATTTATTAGTAGAAAGAATACACTCTAAAGAAAAAGTATAGATAGTACATAAATCAGTAAGATAGCCATTTGTTATCGTTATAAACTATTATGCACTGCTATACTACTATATGACTGGCAGCACAGTAGGTTTGTTTATACCATTATTACCTCAAAGACTTGATAATGCCTTGCAATACAACATTATGACTGCTATTATGTGATAGGAAATTGTCAGCTCCATTATAATCTCATGAGACCACTCTGTATATGTGGTCAGGTAGTCTGTTGTTGACTAAAACATCTATGTAGCATATGATTGTATATAGATTCAATACAATTTCAATAAAATACTAATAAGTTATTTTATGCATAATAACAAACTGATTCTAAAGTTTTTGTGGATGGACAAAAGATTCAAAATAACCAACATAATATTGAAGAACAAGAACAAAGTTGGGGTACCTACACTATCCAACTTCATGATTAATATAAAGGTACAATAACCAAGACAGCGTGTTACTGACAGAAGAGATACATAGATCAATGGAACAAAATAGAGAGCCCAGAAATAAACCCACATAAATATAGGCAACTGATCTTTGACAAAATAACAAAGACAACTACAATAGAGCAAAGAGTGTACCACTACACAACCGTGAGGTATTACTACACACTTATTAGCGTGGTGGAAACTCAGAACACTGTCAACACCAAATGCTGGTGAGGATGTGTAGCAACAGGAACTCTCAGTCATTACAGATGAAAATGCAAAATGGTACAGGCTCTTTGGAAGACCATTTGCTAGTTTCTTTTAAAACTAAGCATACTCTTACCATACAATCCAGTTTTTGCTCTCTTTGGTATTTACCCAAAAGAGTTGAAAATTCATATCCGCACAAAAACCTGCACACAGATGTTAATAGAAGCTTTATTCATAATTGCCAAAACCTGAGCAGCCAAGATGTCTTACAGTAGGTGGAAGAATGAAATCAACTATTATAAATCCAGGCAGTAGAATATTATTCAGTGCATACACACACAAATGAAAAGACATGGAGGAACCTTAAATGCACAATACCAAGTGAAAGAAGCCAATCTAAGAAGGCTACATCCTGCATGATTTCAACTATATGACATGTAGGAAAAGGAAAAACTATTGATAAAGTTAAAAGCTCAGAAAATTCAGTGGTTTCCATGGATTTGGGTGGGCAGAAAGATGAATTGGCAAAGCAAAAAGGATTTTTGTGGTAGTTAAAATATTCTATATGATACTGAAATGATGGGCACAATGTCATTACACATTTTTCCAAACCCATAGAATGCACAACACCAAGAGTTATTCTCAATTTAAATTATGGACTTCGGGTGTATCAATGTAGACTCATCAATTGCAGCAAATGTATCCCACTGGGGAGAATATTGATAATGAGCAAAGCTATGCATTTGTGGAGGTGAAGAGTATAGAGAAATCTCTCCATTTTGCTATGAACCTAAAACTTCTCTAAAAATAGTTTTAATAAAAAAAAAACAAATTATCTCCTAGAATAAAATATTTGCAAGTCATGTATATTATTTCCATTAATATATAAAGAACTCTATAAAAAACAGTCATAAAAAAATCAAAAACAAAAGAATAGAAAAGACAAGAAGTAACCTTTTAATGAAGAGGACATATAGATGACAAACAATTGAAAAGATGCTCGACATCATTTAACACCAGAAAAATATAATTAAAACTATGACAAGATACTATTACATGTCTATTAAGAGTTAATGGTTTTAGAAATTCTGACAGTACCACCTGCTGGTGAGAAGTACCTGGATCACACTCACATTGCTGGTGTAAATGCAAAATAATACAGCCATTCTAGACATTGATTTGGTAGTTTCTTATAAAGTTAAATATACACATAACATATGACCCAGCATCTCTCTCCTGGAAAGCTACTATAGGGCAATAAAATTTATTTTTTGAAATCCTGCACCTGAATATTTATAAAAAGTTGCATTTATAATAGCCTCAAATTGAAACAACCCAAATTCATTCACCCTTTAGCAGGTGAATGGGTTAGCAAACTGTGCTTTATCCAGATGTGGCATTCTACTCAGAAAATAAAACGTACTATTGGTACATATAACAACTTGGATGATCTCAAGGGCATTATTCTGAGTGAGAGACTCCAATCTTAAAAGGTTACACAGTGTATGACTCAATTTATATGACAGTCTCAAAAAGACATCATTAGGGGTAGAGAGCAGATCAGTGAGCGCCATGGATTGAGGGCGGCAGAGGCTATGTCTGTAAAGGGGTATTGAGGAATTTCTTGGAGTGATATAACTATTCTATGCCCTGATTATGATGGTGGTTATACAAACTTATACATGTAATAAGTTCATAGGATGACACATGCAAAGAGGCAGTAACTTTTACTATATGCAACATATAGTATATACAAAGGGATCACAGACAGCAAGTAATTTAAATGTTTATTCCATATATAACCAAATGAGGGCTGTGATAGTATACATCAGTTGAGTTGCCTAAAATTATACAATCATATAAAAGTAAAACTTAGACTCCCTTTAAAGTTCTGGTTGATCATAAATGCTGGAAAACGCACGAGGCTTCCTGAAGCTGGATCAAATTATATTTTCCCTGTACTATACTATTTAGGTTAACTGTTTTTCACTATTCAACTCTCTATCAAATAATTATTTTAAAATAATTGTTGTAAATGGTATGTCCTCTGGTAATCTTAAAGTTAGAAGATAAATTAAAATTACCTTGAGTGATATTTTTCTTCTACCTTGGCATCGCAACTATCACCAGAAATATACTATCAGATTTTTCAACTAGCTTTATAACAATAAGCAGTGAAAAAAGACCCTTTCCATGAAGTTCTGATTGATCATAAATGCTAGAACAATCTAGGGAGAGTAGAAGAATGAGACCATTGGAAATACCTCAACATCTCTAGAATTTGCCAAATGCTGAGTCAAAGATTCATGAGGGAAGAAATCATTTGCTTCCTGCTCATGATTTGAGTCATCTTCTGCTCACTCAGCCATTTCGAAGAAGGAATTGCGACAGCGAGAGCCACAGAGCAGTTGGAAGTCACAGTTTATCTTTGGGTGGTTAAAAATCAATCGTAGTGAAAAAGAAACAAGGACAAATAGAAAGGACTGCCTGGCCAAATAGCAACAACAAATAACAGTTTTAAAGTGTTGTTGGCAAAGAAAGAAAGAAAAAAAATACTCCCAAGAGAAAGGACTACTAAAAAGCAGCAATAGATGTAGTTAAAGTAAAAACAAAGGAACATTAAAAGATTTAATTATAACTCAATAGCAACTATCCTGGCAGGCCTCAGGGAAGAGCCAGAACAAAAACACATGCTCAGAAAAGCTTGGATTTAGAAGATCAGGTTTTAAAAGAAAGTAAATCTAAACTTTTTAATCAAAATATGTGAGCAGCTATAATGTTAAAAAAAACATGCAGCAAGTTAAATTAACAATTTAATTATATTATGACTAAGAGCTACTTAGAAAACTCGTGTGCTTGTCCTCTAATATGCAAACAAAATTAAAAATAACAATAGGAATTAAGTTATATTTCATTTGCCATTTTCAAAAAATGTGCCTCACACATAATAGGTATTTACAAAGGTGTTTATAGAAACTTATTTTGGGTGTATAATACATGTTCTACTTATGCATTGCACAGAATTACGAATGCTAACTTAAATGACACTTCTTTTTCAAGTAATATGTAGCACTAAGTACTAAAAAATGGTATATAAATGATTTAAAATATTCTGAAAATTATTTAGGAAAATTAACGATAGTTAGAAATTCCTAAACCATCATTTAGTTGAAGACAGAAATTTAGAAGGATAAGCAGAACACTGTAACCTCTTTTTGTACTGAAAGCATTTGTAACCCAAATAATAAGATCTTAAATTTAATGATGACGAGAGGTACAAAAGGTTGAAAACAAAATCAAGGGAGAATAATAGGAAATGCCTCCTCCATTAAGTTGGGACTCCAAAGGACTCTTATGTTAAGATGAATTAGAAATAAACTCATGTTTATTCCTGAGATAGGCTTGCAGAGCTTATGAAAGACACCAATCATCACACTGAAGAACACTGAATCCCAAGAAAGATACACAGAGGGAGAGGAGTGAGGGAAGGAGGCAGAGAGGGAGAAGGACAGAGAGACAAAGTGAGGGAGAGAGGGAAGAAGGAAGCAATAAATTCTCACTTAGACACATCAAAGAGAAACTGCAGGATAACAAAGACATACAGAAGATATAGAAATAAGCCAGAGAATGAAGAAAAATCAAGTTTCATGGAGTAACAGATAGACACTAACAAATTGAATATAGCAATATGAAAAAATAATACTATATTTTCATTAATTTGTGCTAAATGTCAGGATCTCAGGGAATTCAAGATTTGTGTAACATTAGAAACCAATCAGGAAAATCAACCCATTGACTAAAGGAGAAAAAAAAAAGACAAGATCATTTTAGTAATTACAAAAAGAGCATTTGGCAAAATTATTTCTTGATTTTTCTGGTGAATAATGACTTTTTATTTTATAATTCACCTTTATGTACTTCAATAAGAATTCTATTTTGCACTAAATAATTGAAATAATGAGGTATACCTGGGGTGATGTTCTGGTTTGCAATTCACTATCTGTGCTATTGGAATAAAAGCAAACACCTATATATGGCTTAATATTTATGGCAGCTCTCTTTTAGAAACTTCCAATATGTTAATTAATCCTCTTCTAAAATATGAGACAAGTAAATATATATTTACCCTATTTACAGATAAAAGATCTGAGTTATAGAAAGTGTAAGTACTTGCCACATTTTACAGAATAAGTGGTGAAGCTTAGATGTGATACATACTCATCCTGCATAGGAGCTCTTAGCATGTACTGCCTAACTCATCTTTCTGATCAGCTAATGAGATATTATTCTCTAGAATTATTTTAGAGAATTAAATAAAATAACATTAGTAAAGCATATAGCACACAGTCTAACCAATATAATAACCACAAAATTAGTCAGCACTGGAAATACCCAGAAGAATCACTGGCCTCAACATGATATTGATTCTCAGAATTTGCCTTCTAGTTGAAATTCCAGGTTAATCTGCATGATGTAATTAAAAAATAAAATAGATATCACTTTCGGCTCAAATGGATGACAGTCATAGATCATAACAGTTATGTTAAATTTTTTAAATAAATGTATGCCTACTTTCCTATTCAGTTCACACAGTATTTTATACTGCTCTTTTTTTTTCACTCATTGCTTTCTACTTCATATTTCTAACTATACAGCAATCCCCCTTTATCCATGGGGAGTATGTTATTCCAAGACCCCAGTAGGCCTGAAACCTCAGATAGTACTGACCCTACATATTCTATATTTTTCCTATACACAGCATACCTATGATAAAGTTTAATTTATAAATTAGGCAAGTAAGAGATTACCAACAATGATTAATAATTAATAAAACAGAGCAATGATAACAATATATTGTAAAAAAAGTTCTGGGAATGTGGTCTCTCAAAATATCTTATTGCACTGTACTTGCCTTTTTAATTAAAGGAAGTATTTTATGACTCCTCTTTGGCATATATAAATTGCCAGCATTGCTACACTTGTGTTTTGGGGCTATTAAGTAAAATAAGGAGGTAACTTAAACACAAGCATAGCAATACCACAACAGTCAATCCAATAAACACAACGGCTACTTAGTGACTCATGGAGGGTAGTGTATAGACAGTGTGGAGACACTGGACAAAGGGACGATTTTTGTCTGGGAGGAAAGGAGCAAGGTGGCACGAGAGTTCATCATGCTACTCAGAATGGCACACAATTTAAAACTTGTAAATTTTTATTTATGAAAGTTACAATTTAATGTTTTAGGATCATGGCTGACTTCCGGAAACAAATCACAGAAAGTAAAACCATGGATAAGGGGGACTCATCTATATATATAAAAGCCTAAGCGACCATTATGACCAGATGACTGGACGACCAGACAACCGGACGACAGGACAACCAGTCGGTTGTGATGATGCGCACTGACCACCAGGGGGAAGACACTCAACACAGGAGATGCCCCCTGGTGGTCAGTGTGCTCCCACAGCCAACCTCCTGCAGCCCCCCCTCCCCCCTAGCTGGCCAGCTCCCATTGGGTCAGATTGCCAGCCAGGCTGAGGAACCCCATTCGTGGATGAATTCGTGCACCAGGCCTCTAGTCTATAATAATAAAAGCGTAATATGCTAATTAGACCGGATATCATTCCAGACAAAGCCCTGGCAGCAGGGGCCAAGGCAGAGGCAGCAGAGGAGGCAGAGGTGGCCACTGCTGCGGCAGGGGCCAAGTCCCTTGCACAAATTTTGTGCATCGGGCCTCTAGTGTATCTATAAAGATACTTGATATTTTGTGTATAATTTAACGCCCTTTAACATTCTAAGGTGAGCTGGGACAATATGTGGTCAAAGTTGGAATTTCCAATGACTTCTAGAGTGATTACCTATAAATAATAATTATTAAATATATAGTGATAGACTAAAAAATGAATCCACTAAGACTAGCACAGGAAGAAAACCAAGACTGGGCCTTTAACTGATATTTTAAAACTTAGCTAGGCAGAAAGAAACAAGTCTTTCCTGCTTTTGTTCAGCATTATTGTGCCAACATTTCCATGAAGACACTGTAGGAGATTTGAATTCCAGCCATAACAGCTGGTAGACTATAAGCAGACTTCCAAATTTTTAAAAATATCTCAGTCTTATATTCTTCTGAACTGATCTAAGTTCATGTTGTGTCTTTATATAGAATACTAGAGGCCTGGTGCACAAAATTTGTGCATGGGTGGGATCCCTAGGCCTGGCCGGTGTTCAGGGCCAATTGGGGCCAGGCTGATCAGGGCTGGGCCATAGAGGAGGAGATGGTTGCCAGGCTGGGCGTGGAAGGAACAGATGCTGGATGCTGACATGGCCATCGTCGGCGCTCTGCCGCCACATAGTTCCCTGCCTCACCCCTCCTCCTTCTCTCACCACTGCACTGACACTGCAGTGGGCAGGCAGCAGGCTGATTGGAGCCTGTCAGCAGTGGGAGGAGGGACAGGGCATGGGAGGTTGGCTGCCAGCCCTGAGGAGGGAGCTGGCCCTTGGCCCCCCTAGGAAAGGGGCTGTGTCCACCACCACCCACCCCTGGTTCCCCGTCCCAGCCCAGGGGTTAAGGGGAGAAACTGCGGTAGGTTGGCTGGCTGGGGGAGGGTGGTTGTGGGTGTGCACTGACCACCAGAGGGAAGCTCCTGCATTGAGCGTGTGATCCCTGGTGGTGAGAGCACGTCATAGCGATCGGTCATTCCAGTCACTTAGGCTTTTATATGTATAGATGATATCAACGGCCTATTTTTGGTATCATTAATGGAAAGAAAAAGATGCATATATAACATGTTTTGAATATTGAAGACTAACCCACATGGAAACTATCCTTTAGTGTAAATAAAATGGATTGGAGTTCCTTAAGCATCTTCATATTCATTTTAAAGATGCCTAACTGCAATCTTTAAAGCAATGTTGCACCAGCTAATGTCACATTGAATACCATGTGCACATGCAAGCTCTTTCTTTAGGGTTCTCTTCTAAAATTGGTAATATTCTACCCTAGAGATAGGAAATTCTAAGAGAAAAAAAAGAACAAGAATAAGACATTTCCTTTATTGAAAGCAGATGTGCTTTTCTTTTACTCTTTATTGATTAAGGTATTACATATGTGTGCTTATCCCCACATTGCCCTCCCACCCCCCTACTCATGCCCTCACTCCCTGCTGTCTGTGTCCATGGGTTAAGCTTATATGCATGCATACAACTCCTTTGGTTGATCTCTCCCCCTGACCCCTACCTTCCCTCTGAGGTTTGACGGTCTGATGATGCTTCTGTCTCTGGATCTGTTTTTGTTCATCAGTTTATGTTGTTCATTATAGTCCATAAATGAGTGAGATTATGTGATATTTATCTTTCTCTGACTGGCTTATTTCGCTTAGCATCCATGCTGTTGCAAATGGTAAGAATTCCTTCTTTTTTACCTCAGTGTAGTATTCCATTGTGTAGCTGTATGTGCTTTTCAAAGACAGTTTCTTTCTCATCATGTCCATGGCTATGCAATTAAATAAAATCTGAGCTATGTTAAGGGCAGTTAAATGTACACATTACGGACATGTTTTAGCTAACTAATTAATCTCAGACAGGTACAGTAATAGGCCTCAGTAGTCTTTCTATGGAAAGCTACAGAACAATCACCAGGAACTTAGAGTGTAGTTAAACTCTGAGGATGAAACCAACATGTATCAATATATAAAGAAAACTTTAATTATTTGCTGAAGTAATACGCCCTATGAAAGGTTGCACTGTTTGTTTAAGACTGAGGAACCCTAAGAAATAATCAAGTCCAATTCAGATAGTTTTACAAGCCTCCATAATAAACAAACCAAGACACTTCATGCTTTGAAGGACCAAAGAACTTGAAATTATAAAACAATTAAGATCAATAATTGATTTCACTAATAATTTGAGACTTCACAAATGCATGATAATTCACTGAGTGAACTACCTGGAAAACTTCCAGGGGAAAGTACATATTTATTTTTATATTCATGTTGCACAATATAGTTGTTTGTTTGTTTTTTTAAAACCTAAACCACATTTTACTCAAAACCATGCTTATGGAATTTAATTAATCCAAATAAACTCTATTTAGTTAATCATAAATTCTGAGTTAAAAGTTGTGAAGATCTTTTTGAATCAGACTTGAGTCAGATTTTATGAAGTAGGTATTTTAGCCAATGCCACATACTAAGACAGAAATTGTAATAATTATTATTTAAGATAATAATAATAAATTCTTTAAAATTTGGTAATAATGTAGATTTTTAAGAAATTTATTTTCATTTGTCATAATCATTTCATGAGAGAGAAATGATTATGACACTTGCCTTCCTGACTCAAATTATCAATTTCTCTGTTTATTCTGGCTTATATTTTCTTCATATCATTTAAAAATTAAGAAATTATAGCAATAACTTCTAGAAAACAAATTGATCATCTAGAAATTCTTTTAAATGGGCACCTATTAATTAAAGACCATTATATAAAAGTATTCCAGACTACTATGCTGCGGTAAAAAAAAAAAAAGGAACTCTTGCCTTTTGCAACAGCATGGATGGAACTGGAGAGCATTATGCTAAGTGAAATAAGCCAGTCAGAGAAAGATAAATACCACATGATCTCACTTATTTGTGGATTATAGAGAACAACATAGACTGATGAAAAGGGACAGAACCAAAGACTGAGAAACAGCGATCAGGCTATCAATCCCCAGAAGGAAAGTAGGGAAGGGCGGGGGTAAGGGGAAGAGATCAACAGAAGGACTTGTATACATGTATATAAGCCAAACCAATGGACATGGACAACAGGGGGATGGGAGCATGAGTGTGCAGGGCGGGGGGTGGGGGGGAGGTTGGGGGTTAATGAGGGGGATGAGGACACATTTGTAATACCTTAACTAATAAAAAATAAAAAAAATAAAAATAATAAATAAATTTTAAAAAAGAAAAAAAAAGTATTCCAGAGAATAAATTCAGGGGATTTCAGGAGTTAAATGAAATTTTCTGGAGAAAAAACAGTGTCGTAGGGCATTATTTTTTTTAAAATTAGAAATTTATGTGAAATTTACTTTTATTAAGTAAGTTGCACTTTATAACAAGAACAATCTCTTTGAAGTCATGATCTGATAGGCTTAGTATTAGAGTTTTATTTCTAAGAGTAAGTTTTGATAATGCAATGATTATAGCCTTGTGTTTTTAAATTTATGTATATGTAAAAATTACGATTTATATTTAATATTATTTTTTATGAATTCAAGTAATTTTTTCAGTTTTTTCAAGTTGTTTGTTCTCAGAAATATGTCAAATATTTTTTTTTACCTATGCTAGAAAGCATCTAGTTTGTTTTCCATTCACAATGAAAGCCAACGGTGCCACAGTAAAGGCACTGTTTTCATAATGTGCTATTTATTACCTCAATTATTATTACATTAACATACTTACATGACCATTAACTACAAAATGCTCATATGCTAATAAAACAAATAAACATAAAGATTAAGAGATGATAAAATAACTCATGTTGACTTTTTTATATTTAGTAATGGAGCTTTCTTTGGGAAGTTTCATTTTGCTTTTAATTATATCTTAACAAGTAGCGATTATGATGTGTAACTACTACTGGAAAATGAATGACTTAAATTGACCTACTTTAATTTTGTTCATTATCTCTAACTGTTATTAAAACCTATATTTGACATATGTGGATATTATTTGATCTTTTCAAACCACATTCATTCTCATTAAGAAAGCCCCAAGACATTTTCTTGCAGAATATTTTTCAAATATTCAGGGATTTTACTAGTTATGTAAAATGTGACAACACTTTCAAGTTCTTTATTATGCTTTCCTTCTACAGCAAGAACCAATTATTCCACACATATTAATGCTTGGTTTTGAACTTAATATTTAAGCAATTAGTATCTGTATCTATAAATTAATACATTTATATCCCTAATGTAGTTTTAATCATACAAAACGAATAGAAACTGTCTTTCGGGTCCATTAGCATTAAAGGTAAAGACTATTTATTTGATGTTAAAACTCAATTAAATTACACTTTAGGGAAAGTGAAGGTAAGTTTCTGACACTCTTCTGGCTGAATCTAATTTCTACTCCTTCATGAAAGAAGATAACTAAAGAAACATTCACATTACTTTTCAAAGGAAACACGTCTACTTTAGACAAATTGTACTTGTTTTTATATTTTTATATCCAGTAATTGCTGACAAAGATGTTCACATAATGACACCTAATCCACTAAAATCATTTGAACTTCAGTATAAGCCCTTTAACTTTGAATTAAGAAATACACTCAGCTGTGAAAATTGTTTTTGAGCACTGGCAACTATATTTATTTCTATCAGTCTAGACAGGTTCATACAATTCTGATTATGCTGTGATTGATGTAGAGATTATCATTTTAAAATGAATTTGTTTGATATCTTAGCAATATTAGGGAAGTGCTTGTGCTATGCCTTGAGATATTTATACTAGTTCAAAAGTAAATGCTATTACACTTTTAAGTCCATAAAACAGCTTTGATGAAATTTAAAATTAATTAATTCACATCGTTTTCCATCTGGTTGGCTCATATGAGTAATACAGCTGCATTTCATAAATCCCAATGCATTATTCCTATGTCCTTGTTCATGACCAATTGAATAGATGCACTTACAAGTTTCACAATAAATAAAAAAAGTACACGTGTTGATGACAAAAACCTAATGGCCAGACAAGATGAAGGGATATGCTCTAGAGTATGTCACATTTCCCATACTTCCTCCCCGCAAATAATATACTGCTTGTTGAAAAGGCGATTATAGCTCCATTACAATAATTTGACGATGCTTTTTAATTTTTTAAATATATTTTTATTGATATCAGAGAGGAAGGTATATAGTAAATGATGAGAGAAAATCATTGATTGGCTGCCTCCTGCATGCTGCACACTGGGGACTAAGTTCACAACACAGGCATGTGCCCTGATTGGGAATCAAACTGTGACCTCCCAGTTCATAGGTCAATGATCAACCACTCCGCCATACAGCAGGGCTCTAATGATGCTTTTTAGACACATTGTGGAAGGCAACACTTTCACGTGGAGGGTAGTAAACTCTTCAAGACCATAGTACCTTGCAAGGAAAACAGGCAAGTGTGAAAATGCACAGATATATCCTAGAAAAGTTGAGCCCACTGTGAAACAGTCCTAAAGTAACCTTTAATTGATAAAAACAAACCAACACCATCAAATTCTTCATTAATTGCATAACCTCCATAAGACCCTACTCTGACTGACAGACCACAGTGATGCTTTGGTTCTACAGAGTCAGAGTCCAGTAATCCCTGAGAATTCTGGTTATTTTTTCTTCCCTAATCCACAGGTTGCAGGTCCCTATAGGAATGGTAGGGAGGATGACCAGCAATATAAATATTTGGAAGAGTTATAAGGAACTTCCTCCAAGGTAACTGGCCTCTCTCATATTAAAGGGACTCTAGTTCTGTGAACTGGAGCTCTCGTCATGAATTTATTTAATGCAACAATGGCAAATGGTTTGCCCCTCATAAAATAAGTGATTAAATCTTTTTAAAATATATTTTATTGATTTTTACAGAGAAAACGGGAGAGGGATCGAGAGTTAGAAAAACCGATGAGAGAAAAGTCAATCAGCTGCCTCCTGCATGCCCCCTACTGGGGATCTAGCCCGCAACCAAGGTACATGCCCTTGACCAG
The DNA here is from genome assembly GCF_000147115.1 of Myotis lucifugus. Lineage (NCBI taxonomy): Eukaryota > Metazoa > Chordata > Mammalia > Chiroptera > Vespertilionidae > Myotis > Myotis lucifugus. The sequence continues at coordinate 15,321,688 of NW_005871058.1, read as the reverse complement.
AATCGAACCCAGGACCCTTCAGTCCACAGGCTGACGCTCTATCCACTGAACCAAACTGGTTAGGGTATGACTAAATCTTAACTGATAAATCCTTTTTAGCATTCCAAACTTCCTAAGTCTGTAATACAGTGGGGCCTTGACTTACGAGTGTCCCGACTTAACAAGTTTTTCGAGATACCAGCCATCTCTCTGCCGATTTTTTGCTTTGAGTTGCGAGCTAAAATTCGGTTACGAGCCAGCTTCAGATACCCCACCGCTAGTTGGCGCAGCGAACGTCATAATGAATGCCACAACATCAGCCCAGCATCACGTGTCTCACTTGTTCACTTTTTGATTTGACATACCAGTAATTTGAGTTATGAGCTCCGTCACGGAATGAATTAAACTCGTAAGTCAAGGCCCCACTGTACCTTCCTCTATAATACATAAAGGAAGATTGAGCATTTCAATTTCATACAATGTAGGTTATGATTGGATCCCACTTTCAAATACTTAGTGATGAATGAAAATATATGTAAGTTACTAACCCCTGTTTCAGAAGCAAGAAAGAAGGGAGATTGGGGTAGGTCTTAAAGAGGATCAGCAATGCTTTCTAATGCAACTACTTCGTAGAAGATCATATTGTTTCTACTAGCAAAGAAGACATGGTAAAATTTCAGTATCTAAGGTCCCCAGCTTCATCAGGATCTACCTGTATGTTCTCATTCCAATTTTTAGGCTCCCATAGATTCCTTCCAAGTGCCATTTTTCCTTGATCACCTTCATTTTCAGGACACTTTTAACCAACCAAGCCTTTCACAACAGCTCAGGTGTATAACCTATGGTTACTTCTCCCTCTCAATCAGTGGTTCTCAACCTTCCTAATGCCACGACCCTTTAATACAGTTCCTCATGTTGTGGTGACCCCCCAACCATAAAATTATTTTCGTTGCTACTTCATAACTGTAATTTTTGCTACTGTTATGAATCATAATGTAAATATCTGTTATGCAGGATGTATTTTCATTGTTACAAATTTGAACATAATTAAAGCATAGTGATTAATCACAAAAACAATATGTAATTATATATGTGTTTTCCGATGGTCTTAGGCAACCCCTGTGAAAGGGTCGTTCGACCCCCAAAGGTGTCGCGACCCACAGGTTGAGAACCGCTGCTCTAAATGAAGTAAATGACCAAAGGTACTCCTCATAGCTCCATCTACCGTGTGACTTTATCTTCACACTTTTCTTTCATAGCACTCTTGAGAGGACCTTTACTGTGATAATGGTCCGCTCCAATTGTTAATCTTAGTGCATATTGATTTCTCCCTCTAGCACATCTTTCTTATTAGGGCATGTAAGATATGGCCTATTCACCAGATATAAATAGCATCATGCTATAAATATAGTGGATTAGCATGATATTCAGTGGAATTTAAGACAACCAAAGGTCTCTGTGGACCATAATTTGACAAAGAGCAAGAGCGTTAATGCAGCCCTAGGGGAAGGCCATAAATGTGTACTGCGGTCTTTGGCATGTAGAAGTATAATGCATTTCAGCATCCCAATTGATGAAGATTTCAAATAAGTTTGCTCCAGCATTGGTTGCATGTCAAGTGTCAGTCCCAGGAATGTGGGGAAAGGAGAATGATCCGGAAAAAAATCAATCAGGACAAGGAAGTCATTTGTGATGTCATCCACAGCTTTGTGACAAGCTGATTTCTTAATCTCATAGGATCCATGTAAAGACACTACAATTGAACTGCCTTTCTAAAATAAAATAAACTTGGAGAAGAGAACAATTTACTTGTTTTGGTTTTCAAATGGTCAAAGTCTGCCTCTAAAGAATCCATAATCCTGCAATTCTGAGTTGAACATATGCATGTCAGGTGGCTCCTACACTGTCTTGAACTTCAGGGGCAACAAGAAGGGTACAGGAAAGAAGGCAAAAGGTTATGTTGGTCTGGGGAAGGCAATCTACTGTCAGCTCAACCCATAAGGACTATAAGAGTATAGGAGCAGCAGCTACTGTGAGACTCTTTGTCATGAGCAATTATCAGCAGTTACCTATGATTACAAGATAGAAGAAGCCACCACCAAGCCTGTTCTGCAGAGACCAAACAAGTATGCTTAGCTAGTGTGGTTCATGAACCGAATCTGATACATCAATAGTTCACTGAAAAGTTTTGACATCCAACAGGCAAGATGATAAAAAAACATTCCCCAATTTGTCCTCAGAGTTTAATTTTTTTTATTTAATGGCAATAAATGGCAATATCAACCTCACCATTCTCAAGTCAGAAAACTAAGTTGTCTCGACTAGCAACACATGTCCAACTAAATATCAAGCCTGCTGTTTCTTAACTACTTCTGCAATGAGTGCATTTTTCTCCATCTTCACTGTCACTACCTCTACCTGCCATCCATCATCACCAAGAGACTCCTGACTTATCTATCCACTTCAATGCTTTTACTGCTTCTATATTTAGAATGATAGTACACGTTATTTATTTATTTTTATTTATTTGAGAAGGAAGAAAATCACAGGAAAATGTTTATGTTTTAAAAACTCTAGACATCATAAGCATTTTTTTGCTTGCAGATGTAATATTGTTTTATTCCAGAAGACATTGGCTTATGATCTAGGTAAAGATAGAGAGGGAATGCAGACATATGAGGTTAATGTAGGCAAACACTTTCTAAAACATGAAACAGTTGATTTTCATTACCAGCCAATGAATATATCAGTTAACAGTTTCTGCTTCTTTAAAGGAATCATTCAGATTTTGTCTCTAATATATGAAGAGCTTGATTTTGGTAATTTTTTCTGAAATAGTGTTTAATCCTTACCACCCAATCTTGTGGCACTCAGTTATAAATGTAGTAGGACATATATAGCAATAGCAGTGGATGATGGAAAAAAAAAAAGGTGATGGAGATGAGTGACAAAACAATAGTAATGACAAAGTAACAACAACAATAATTTTGACATAAATTCTAATCCACTGACTCCAAGAGTAGGCACCCTTATAGGCAGAGGAAAAGAACACAAACATAATTTGATGTATGTAAACATATTTAATATCAAGGCACATTTATAATTAAAGCAATAACTATTCCCAAATACATTATAAATACTTTACCTTAAAAATACATATGCACCATCAAAAAGAAGGAAGTGTATCTTATTTGGGCAATGTGAAATAGAAAAAATCCTTTTAGCTAAAATTTAAGGTAGCACTAACCTCACAAGCATAAAGCACAATTCAAGCCAAACACAGGGCTGTAAATTCAGTCACTGGGTGATTCCTGTAGCATGCTTGGGAACCTCCAAATAGAAAGCCTTTAGTATTTTATTAAGAGATACTATAAAATTCATATAGTGGTTCCTAGGATGGGGCAAAACTATTTTTTTCCCTTTCAACTCTTCACTTTGCTTTTTTATTATGTTTATTTTTTTATTCTTTATTCTCTGAGCATTTGATATAGTTGATAATTTTCATGGTTTTAAAGAATATATATTTTTATTGATATCAGAAAGGAAGGGAAAGGGAGAGAGATAGAAACATCAATGATAAGAAAGAACCATCCAGAGGAGGGCAGCAAGATGGCGGCATAGGTAAACACCAGAGACTGCTGCCGCAAACAACCACTTCAAAAATACAACTAAAAGACGGAACGGCATCACCCAGAACCACAGGAAGGCTGGCTGAGGAGAGACTCTTCAACTAGAAGGAAAGACAGCAGCGTGCCGAGGCTCAGAAGAGGCGCAGTGTGGAAAATATAAAGGTACCGAGGTGCGCGCGCAGGGCGGGCTGGTGGTTGAGGACGCCTTTGTCGTTTTCGGTCGGGAGTGAGTCTCAGACTCTGGGCTCCAGATCTGGGCGAGTCTCTAGGGACTCAGACTCAGACGGGAGAAGCGGGATTGTCCGGCATCAGTTGGAACGTGAGGGCAGCTTTCTCTCCGAGGTTTGCAGCGGTTGCCGGGGTTCTGAGAAGCAGAGCCTCTGGGAATGGGACTGAGAGCAGCCATAACTGCTCCCTCTGCCCGCCCTGTTGATCCCACCCCGCCCAAGCCCTGCGCAGAGCCATTTGCCGGATTGCCTCAGGCAAAGGCTAGATTAGCACCTCCCCAGAGGACAGAAGTTTTCCCACAGCTGATTCTCACAGCCAGTCGACCTGGTGGTCAAATCCCTCTAGTATTAACTACAACAATCAAGGCTTAACTAGAACAAGACTGCGCACAAAGACCACAAGGGGGTGCACCAAGAAAGCATAAAAAATGCGGAGACAAAAAAACGTGACAGAAATGGAGGCTATAGAGCTAAAAAACGCAATTTTGAGGGCTTGCAATAATGTGCTACAAGCTGCCAATAAACTTGATGAGAGCCTCACGAAAACTAATGAGACCCTCGATGCTATGATAAAGAAACAACTAGAAATTAAGCATACACGGACTGAAATAAAGAATATTATACCCAATAGCAGACCAGAGGAGCGCAAGAATCAAGCCAAAGATTTGAAATGCGAAGAAGCAAAAAACACCCAACCGGAAAAGCAAAATGAAAAAAGAATCCGAAAATACGAAGGTAGTGTAAGGAGCCTCTGGGACAGCTTCAAGCACACTAATATCAGAATTATTGGGGTGCCAGAAGATGAGAGACAGCAAGATATTGAAAACCTATTTGAAGAAATAATGGCAGAAAACTTCCCCCACCTGGTGAAAGAAATGGACTTACAGGTCCAAGAAGCGCAGAGAACCCCAACAAAAGGAATCCAAAGAGGACCACACCAAGACACATCATAATTAAAATGCCAAGAGCAAAAGACAAAGAGAGAATCTTAAAAGCAGCAAGAGAAAGAAACTCAATTACCTACAAGGGAATACCCATACGACTGTCAGCTGATTTCTCAACAAAAACTTTGCAGGCCAGAAGGGAATGGCAAGAAATATTCAAAGTGCTGAATACCAAGAACCTACAACCAAGACTACTTTATCCAGCAAAGCTATCATTCAGAATTGAAGGTCAGATAAAGAGCTTCACAGATAAGGAAAAGCTAAAGGAGTTCTTCACCACTAAACCAGTATTATACGAAATGCTGAAAGGTATCCTTTAAGAAGAGGAAGAAGAAAAAGGTAAAGATACAAATTGTGAATAACAAACATGCATCTGTCAACAAGTGAATCTAAGAATCAAGTGAATAAATAACCTGATGTACAGAATGAACTGGTGATTATAGTGAGTCAGGGACATAGAAAGGGAATGGACTGACTATTCTTGGGGGGGAGAGGGGAATGGGAGATGCGGGAAGAGACTGGACAAAAATCGTGCACCTATGGATGAGGACAGTGGGTGGGGAGTGAGGGCGGAGGGTGGGGCGGGAACTGGGAGGAGGGGAGTTATGGGGGAAAAAAAGGAGGAACAAATGTAATCTGAACAATAAAGATTTAATTAAAAAAAAAGAAAAAGAAAAAAAGAAAGAACCATCCATTGGCTGCCTCCTGCACGTGCCCCCGCCCTCGCCCCCAACTGGTGATAGTGCCCACAATCTGGGTATGTGCCCTGACAGGAATCAAACCATGACCTTCTAGTCCATAGGTGGATGCTCAACCACTGAGCCATTATGGTTGGGCCGTTTTAATGTTTTCTTCACCCTCTGTCATTTTGTCTTCTAAAAATTTTCAGATTATCAGCAATGATACATTTACATTTTCTACATTTCAGGTGTGTTTTGTGTTTTTTTTTTTTTGTTTGTTTTGTTTTTTGTTTTTTGTTTTTTTTAGATTTATTCTACAGCTCTATAACTCCAAATAAAAAGCCTGCTATTTTGATACATTAAAAAAAACTCATGCTATTTCATAGTATTTTGAAAGTTTTCAAAAGACTCTAGAGCAGCGGTTCTCAACCTGTGGGTCGCGACCCCTTTGGGGGTCAAATGACCCTTTCACAGGGGTCACCTAAGACCATCGGAAAACACATATATAATTACATATTGTTTTTGTGATTAATCACTATGCTTTAATTATGTTCAATTTGTAACAATGAAATTGGGGGTCACCACAACAAGAGGAACTGTATTAAAGGGTCGCGGCATTAGGAAGGTTGAGAACCACTGCTCTAGAGGTTTCATCATGATTTGCACACACACAAAAAATTCTTCTCATCTAGAAAAAATAAACCTTTGCTATTATGTTGTATTTTATAATATTTAATATAAAATTTGTTAGAACTAATTTCTTATTTACTGAATTCATACATGCAGTAGTTAAAGATACTCTTTAAAAATGTGTCACTCTAGCCCAGCCGTGGGCAAACTACGGCCCGCGGGCCGAATCCGGCCCGTTTGAAATGAATAAAACTAAAAATAAAAAAGACTGTACCCTTTTATGTAATGATGTTTACTTTGAATTTATATTAGTTCACACAAACACTCCATCCATGCTTTTGTTGCGGCCCTCCGGTCCAGTTTAAGAACCCATTGTGGCCCTCGAGTCAAAAAGTTTGCCCACCCCTGCAGCTGGTTTGGCTCAGTGGATAGTGTCGGACTGTGGACTGAAGGGTCCCAGATTCGATTCCCTTCAAGTGCAAGGACCTCGGTTGCAGGCTAGTCCCCAGCCCCAGTAGGGGAGCGTGCAGTAGGCAACCAATGGATGCATCTCTCTCACATGGATGTTCTCTCCCCCTCCCTTCCATTCTCTCTAAAAATCAATGGAAAATGTCCTCGGGTGAGGATTAACAAATAAAAATATGGGCCTACATGTGTTGGGGAAAGAAGGAAAAAAGAAAGGTTACTTCTCTTCCCCTTCAACTTATGCCAAACAAAGCTACAATGTGGTGACCTCTGAGAAATAAAAACCTGACGAAAGAACATCAGATTTTTCTCTTGCTTTTGCACTTGGATGATACCATTCTCCAGGTCAATTAGTACCATATTTTGAAAACCTAGTTGAGAGCCACTGGAATTAAGTTATTTATGCACAATGAGTAGCTATTATTTTGGCCCCTTTCTAGCTATTAGCTTTCATCTGTTTTAATCTAAGCCTGGCCCACAAATAAAGTTGTATAAGATAATAAAAGATAAATTACTTCCAACTTCTGAGCTAACCAGAAAGTAGCCTGCAATCGTCTAAAAATAAAACATGATTTTATACCTACAGCAAATGCATCAACTACCAGAAAAGTTGTCAGTTGACAACTTAGAACATGTATTCGGTGTTTCATTATTTAAATTTGAGGTTTTTTTACTTTCACTTGTGCTTTTTGACACCAATTTTCCTAAATGCCGTGCCTTGTAACCATATGACCATATGACATTCTTTTAGATTTCCTCTTTCTTTTTCACTTAAAAGTAATTGACTAGCCAAAGCAAAATGAAACAAAACAAAACAAAAAAAATCAGATTTTTATGGCATCTTGTAACATGTGGTAATTTTAGTATACACTTAATTTTGAATTCAAATGGTTGCCAACATATTTAAAATTTTATTATAGAAATGTTACAATTAAATAAATGACAAGTATTCATAAAGGTCTCACAGATCCATTCTCTTCATACTTGTGATAGGACCATAAGAACAAAGAGCCTCCTAATGTAATAGATGCTGGATTCACAAAGAGATTCAGTAACTCACTCAGGTTCAAACAACCATTGTGTCCATGCTGATATTGTTATACATCAAGCTATAATAATATTTCTACTTTTTTGTTGTTATTTTTAGATAAGAGTGAACCACAAGCACTCATAAGAAATAATACAGAGAAATCCCATGAACCCTTTTCCCAATTTCTCCCTAATCATAATATCTTCCAAAAGGATAGTAAAATATACTTGCTCACTTATCCCAAGTGCTTGACACAGAATACCACTCAGTAAATACTTGTTGAATGAATAGGAGAATAAAGGTTCCTGCTCCTTATGCAAATCAGAGTGCAAATAAATTATTGGTGACTGCCTGATAGTTCCAACCTTTATCAGGTTCACCCCAAATCTTGCTCAATCTTCACTAGGGAATCATTTCAAAATGCTTCAAGGATGAGCAAAAATGATCAAGAGCCATCAGTAATAGTACAATATATTTGCAACATCTCCCACTAAATTAAACCCTGAAGTACTTCTAGGTTACTGTATTGTCCTTTTCAAACTCTATCCAGGTAGCAGCAGAAGTGAAAAATGAATTTTATAGCCATTGTACTAATTTTATCTTTCCTTCAAAAGTAAAAGACCTTTAGTATTAAAAGTCAAAGTCATTTTGACATTTTAACTGCAACTCTTTTGAATCTATCTCTTTCAAATGAGTTTAGGAAAACTTAGTTCCACTGTTGACCAGCTTCAATAAAATACTTATATCCATCAGGAAGTCAGGATTTTTCTACATTATGGTCATCCAGATACATTGTAGAGTGTATAGATTACACTTATTCTTTTTTTCATTTTAATATATTTTTATTGATTTCAAAGAGGAAAGGAGAGGGAGAGAGAGATAGAAACATCGATGTTGAGGGAGAATCATTGACTGGCTGCCTCCTGCCTGCCCCCTACTGGGGATTGAGCCCGCAACCCAGGCATGTGCTCTAAACCGGAATTGAACCCGGGATACTTTAGTCCACAGGGAAATGCTTTATTCACTGAGCCAAACCAGCTAGGGCAGATTGTACTTATTCTTAACTAATTAATCATTTTCCATATTCAACCATTCAATTAGTGTATTAGAGCTCTTTTGGTTGCTAGTGGCAGAAATCATACTCAACAAGCTTAAGGAAAAATGAAATTTGTTGGTTAACACACTGGAAAGTTGAAGAGATGGCACTGTTTTTATGAATAGTTGATCCAAAGACCCAAATGATAACACGGACCATTCCCCACCCCCACCACTCTCTCCCAAATTCACTGTCACCTCTTAAAGTGCTTTTTTGAATTTGACTTTTTAAAAGATACATTCTGCCTGTGAGACACAAAGATGAATCTCAGAAACTATAGGCTACATGGTTGTTATATTCCAAAGGTATAGTCATCTCTCTCACTATCATAGCAGCAAATCACAGAAAAGATTTCTTATGCATTATTGGTATTATTTATAGTGTTAGGTATCTCATGATCTGTCAGTCTGGAGTCTCATGCTTTAGTCAGCAGTCAAAGGTAGGTATTATACCAGGTAATAATTTTACTAGACTTCTACTTAAATAAGAGGGAACACTTCCCAACATATAAAGAGGTGCTGAGACACAAGAAGGAAATGACTGTAGCACAGCATCTTCTCTCACCAAATTCATATCAGAAAGTGTTGTCAACACTTTTATGTTTAAATAAGGTATGTATTCCACTTCTTAAGTCAGTGTATATATCTAAGACCTGAAACAAAAAACAAAAACACATCAGCTGAAAAACATTTGAACAGATACATATAAAAACTGACATGAAAGAAAATTTCAAGAGCTGAGTATATATCCACAAGTAATTTATCTCTAAGTGGTATATTATTATCATGAGTTTGTTAGTACTTTAGTAATAACAACTATTGACAAAACATAATAAACCAGAATTAGATTTTAGTTTTCAAAATGGTTAATTATGTTATAATTTTATGATAGAATTTAAATAATTAGACTTATCACTCTAACTTATTCTATTGTTCATTTAATTAAAAAGATTGTCATCTCCATCATTGCACATGGAATTGGGAATACACTTTATCTTATCTACCTATATTAATATCACAGCCTACATAGAATCCCCTTTAACAATGCTTCAGACATTGATTCATTTATGTAAAATGTATTTTTCATCAAATACTTGTGGACTAACAAACTGCTAAAGTTGCAAATGAAATATATGCCCAAAATAAACTATTCCAATCATTCAGAAAGGCAAACTAAAGGAATTTAATATTTTCAAAATATTTTTGTGCCTAGTCAACATCTTTTTTCAATGCTATACCACACAGAACACTGGTGGGCCTTGATTTCAATTCACTCCCTCCATTAACTCAATCAGTTGGACAACACAATATCATTAAAAGTGAGAGACCCCAAATCCAAGTCATAAACCTAGGAAAAGCCTCAGGTGCTGACAGATTTTCCATCAAGTCTTATAAAACCTGATTGTGGCAATTATCTCTAACATCAGAAAGTCTTTTCAGAATTTTTAAGACCAGAATTATGGCTCAAGACATGAAAACACCCCTGATCCCATAATCCTTAAAAAGATGACAAGGTAAGGAACAATTGGGGGATTTTCAACCTCTTTTACTCTCCTGAATAGAGAGTACAAGATTGTTTCCAAGGTTTTAACTACACATCTCAATGATATTATTCCTAACCTCATACACCAAGATTAGGAAGGATTCGCCCTGGGTAGCTTTAAGAAGATAATACCTGAAAAAATATTTCCATCTAATTCATCAGTCACATCTCCCAAAAATCATCATACCGATGCATCAGTAAATGTTTTACAAAGGAAATAAATAAACTTAATAAAAAGCCTTTGGGTGATCTTGTCCACCCCATTAGGTTGATCTGCTCATAGAAAAGATTTAAATCTCTAATTTGCTCATTATGCTTCAATGCTCATCTTACTTCCAGCCAAATTACCACAGCTCTCCTGCCATCTGGTCATCATTCAACTGTTGTTTTTCTGGTGTCAGGGAAATTTTAAACACATAGAAAAAAAAAGACCTTAAGGGATTTGGGAATGATTAGTGCTCATGCTAAATTCAGATTTTTTTTTAGCTTAAAAAAAAGGGGGTGGGGCGCTTAGGAATGCTGACCATTACAATCCTTTATATCATGAAGATCTATGATATCATTTTAACCTGCAGTTTGGGTCAGGGTAATTTACATGCTAATACCTGTATTATGAATGGAATTTATTGATTAAACCACCAATCAAATACCCAGTCTTCACTCATTTAATTATTCTTTTATTTAGTAACCAGTTATATACTGCTTATCATGTCACAGCAGAAGGTACTGGAGATATGAAGATAAATGAAGCACAGTTGTGCTTATGAACTAGTAAGGAAGGTAAGCACAGATTTATGCCATTACAACTAAGTTGGAGTAGGTGACAATTAAGGTAATAATTTCATGAGGAGAATACTTTTCAGATCTGCTAGTTCAAAAGTGAAGGTCCTGAACCCCAGTCAACCAACTGCTTGGTTAATGAGGAATAAACACAAACAAAAACACATATAGGAACACTGGCTGAGAAAAATGCACTTAGAAATCACTCATCTGCAATCAATATGGCTGGTAGAGTTCAGACTTTGTAGATTGAAAACAGATACCATTGTCTCAACATGGTTTCGGTTGATTGATAAAGAGAACACACCTCTCTCTCGAGCTGATCCATTAGGTATCTCTAACACTGAATTCCGCACATGGATTACAAAACTTCATTTACTTGGAAAGCATATATTTATTAGATTTAAAAACCATTCCTTTCCTTTCCTGTGCCTCTTCTGCTACAGTGAACTTTAACTGAGAACTTTAGGGAAGGAAACATTTCCAAAAAAGGCAAAAACAAACAAACAAACCAAAACTAGATGAAATATTTAGAGAACTTTTAGTCTGAACTGTAAGGATGTAGAGATCATTATGGAGATGATACTAGAAGTTAGCTGACTCTTGAATATAGAAAAGTAAACGTGGTTGGTCCCATTGATGTATATTAGGGCAAGTGCTTGGCCAAATAGTCCAATCATGATTGGAAGATTTCATTCAACCTGTTCACTGTGTTGTGATTGGCCAGCACAAGTCTCAATGTTCAGGATTCATAATACAGTGGGGCCTTGACTTAGGAGTGTCCCGACTAACAAGTTTTTCGAGATACAAGCTGTCTCTCGGCTGATTTTTTGCTTTGAGTTACAAGCTAAAATTCAGGTTATGAGCCAGCTTCAGATACCCCACCGCTAGTTGGCGCAGCGAACGTCACAGTGAACACCACAACATCAGTCCAGCATCACGTGTCTCACTCGTTCACTTTAAGATTTGATATATGAGTAATTTCAGTTACGAGCTCCGTCACGGAACAAATTAAACTCGTAAGTCAAGGCCCCACTGTACTATAGGTGCCTATTTGAGGCGATATTATTGTTCCCTAAATCTGTAGCCTGAACCCAAATGGCCTAGTAATCAACCCTGTGTTTACTGTCCAGTTGTTTTTCTTCTAAAACATTATTTTTCTAAAAGTTATTCTTTTTAATATAATGTTCTTTTTCTGAAATTTATTTTTCTACTTATCCCTGTCAACATGTTAGCTCACAATTCAAGGCCCTGTATGGTCAGGCTTCTATTTTTCTGTCCAGTCTTATGTCTAGCCTGTTTTTACTTTAAATACTCACAGTAACCTTACAAGACTTATGATTCCCTGGACTCAAATAGTATTTAATTCTGAATAAACACAGTTTTTCTGCCAAAAATGTCCTCTAAAGATCCTTCGCTCATATATTTTCCTCACACTGAAGATAATATACTATATCACATAGAAGCTTTTAATAAACTTTTCTTTTCCCAAACAAAAATTCCCATTCCTTTATAAATGTCCCAATATGTATTTTTAGGGTAATACCAGCTACCATGGCAAACTATCCCTGAGACTTCAGTGGAATCATACAGTAAATGTTCTCTCTCTGTCCAATACAGATGTTCTTGAACAGCTGGCAGTTTTCCTTCCTTTTGTGTAGTTTCATTATCTTATAGGATCTTGTTTGCAACCAGATGAAGAGAAAAGAGAGAGCAGAAAATTTCGCCCATTTCTTAAGAACCCTGACCCATAAGTGACACTATCACTTTCCACCTCATTCTATTACTTAGAAATAGTCATATAACTATACCTGGGCACAAAGGAAACTGGGTAACACAGCTCCTATTTGGACATCCATCTTCCTGTGACAGTGCAACACTATGAAAGAAAATGAATATTTAGTGAGCAACTGGCTGTCTCTACCACACCACTGAAAGTATACTTTTTTTCTCTAAAACTTAAGCTTTTCTTCTAAAAACTTAACAAGTAATTTTTTATTAATAATAAGTTTTAATAGTTTACTTGTGATAAAATAGTCTATCATAATAACTATTATATTAATAACATTAATAGCTAACAATTTTTGTTCATTTTTTACAGGGTAGAAATTATCTCAAGCTTAAATATTCCTCAATTCCATCTTATGGAGTAGGTATTTTATTAGCCTTGTTTCACACCTATAGTAAATGATGCCTTGTGATGCACTTGCTAGCAGTCATACTTAGCAACCTACATTTGGGGTTACTGTGACTCAAGGATCCATATTTTTATATATTATTTGTTTACAAATCTTTCTCTGTTGTTTCTCTTTTTTACTACAACATAAGTTCTTTATACCAGCTGTGATTAGGTCGTCTTTGTTTCACAGCTCCTAGCTCTTAGCCTGGATCATAATAAGAAATTTAAAAGTTTTAAATTGATGAAGATGAGAGATCAAAAGTGCATATTTAAGTAGGAGTTAGGAATATGTAGAAAATTTTGAGAAGACAAAAGGAGGTAGTTATAAACAAAAACTTAGAGCAGACACAGAAGAAAGTTAAAATGTTGAGAATGGCACTGCAGAAGTTCAAATGAATGATAGCATAGGACATAACTGAAGCATATGTATTAGATACCAGACCAAAAATTTGAATTATTGAAAGAGATAATATGTAAAATTTGGTAATAAATGAGATGTGGGAAGTATGAAAATGAGAAGAATCAAAGAATCAAATGACTGAAAAATACAATTAGCCAAGACAGGAAAAATAACAAGGTAGAAGCTTCTTTGAGTTGGATAATGGTTTCAACTTGGGATATGCTGACTTGTTGTTGTTGTTTTTTTCTGAGATACATGAATGCATGTGTTCTATAGACCTGAAACTCAACAAATGAAGCCCTTTTATCCTATGTATTTGCAAATAATTAAAGATTTATAAGTGGATGAGATAGCCGAGGAAGAACTCTAGGAAATAGCATCTATGAATCAATGAAAGACAAGTTAGTAATAAAAGCAATATTAGTAAAAAATGTAGGAAATAGTCATAAGTGATTTTTGAAAATAGTTAAAATTGTAATAAAATGAGTTTAAAATGTTGAAATTATCTAATGATATTACATTACAATTATTTTTATCATAAACAAAGCACTTTCAGTTGAATGACAATGGCAGAAGTCAGAAAGTAGTGGGTTCAAGAGAAAGGAGATAGTGATAATTATTTGTCACTATCAACGCTAGAGGGTACCAAGGAAATGGGAGGATGTGAAACTCAAGAAAACAAGCAAACAAACAAAATAACCCAGAGATGAGTAAAGTAAGACTTAAATACAAAAGTATCTTTTTTTCCCCATTCCATTCTAATCTGGGAGGAAGATGATAAACTTGAATCCACATAGGTATACATTTCTAAATAGATTGGAATACTATGGAAGCTGATTTTAATCTCTTTTCTCTTTTAAGTAGTAAGAAAAACTATTGCTGAGATAAATGGTGTGCCATAGAAGTTTGGAAGAAAATTATAGGGAGATTACAGAGACAGAAATAGACTTAAATAACACAAAAGAAATATAACTTCTCAATTTTTAGTATCAATTGTCAGCATAATTTCCACTACATTGAAATCTGTTTTACTTTGCTAGTTTGTCATAATAAAGTATAACAAACTAGGTGGTTTAAATAACATAAATTCATTTTGTCATAGTTCTGGAGCTAGAAGTCCAAGATCAAGGTGTTGGCTGGGTTGGTTCCTTCTACAGATTGTGAGGAAGAATTATTTCTATGACCCTTCCCTAACTTCTGGTGATTTTCTGGCAACTTTTGATGTTCCTTGACTTAGAAGCATCACGCTGTTCTCTGCCTTCACTTTCTCATGGTAGTGTCCCTATGAATATGTCCATGTCCAAATCCCCCCCTTTTTAAGAACAATAGTTATATTAGATTAGGGGCCCACCCTATCCCGATATGACCTCGTCTTAGCTAATACATCTGCAGTGATCTTATTTCGAAATAGGACCACATTCTGAGCTAGTGGGGGTCATTTCTTTAACATATGAATGGGGGACACAATTCAATAATAGAATAACAGAATCCTACCGTGGTGTACTGTGTTGGCAGTCATTGCATTTTTCTTGATCTGAGGAAACAAAAACATTTGTTTATGTTAAATTTAATCACCTGAAATATGAAAATTGCATTATCAAGACACAACTGCTCTCACGCCAAGAACTACCAACTGTCTAAAGCAAAGGTTCTTTTCAATTTTCATGATATTCAACTTCTCTGTACTAGTTTACATTCTATTTTCTGAAACACTGTTTTTCTCACTTACATGACAATAATATTCTTTTGTTCATTGCTCGCCCACTTCTTTTGCTCAGACCTTATTGAAGAATACTTTTTTCTTCTATATATTTGAAATATGTTAAATAGTCTACTGAACCCCAGACATTCATTTTTTAATATATATAAGAGAGGTAGAAACATTAAAGATGAGAGAGAATCATCTATTGGCTGCATCCCGCACTCCCCCTACTGAGAATCGAACCCGCAATCCAGGCATGTGCCCTTGAGCAGAATGGAACCTGGGACCCTTCAGTCCGCAGGCTGACGTTCTATCCACTGAGCAAAACCACCTAGGGCTTCATTTTTTTCTTTATTCTGTTGACTACAATATCTTTATCTCTAGGTAAACTTCATTTCTAAGTTCCAAATTGTTATTCCTATTTCTTATAAAAATTTAGTGTACAAACCTGAATTCATAATTGCCTCCCCAAATGTCCCCTTTCCTCACCTCCCTCCAAAAACATCTACTTTACCATATAATTTCCTGTTGGTTTCAACAACATTGCCATTCTCTAAGTCTCACATATCTGAAATATTAGAAATCTTTATTTGTTATTCTCTTGTCCAATTAGTAATCAAGCAAAGCAAATCCTATTACCATAATATATTTCATATACATATGCTTTGTACTACTCACATTGCCACCATTCTCTTGAGATCTTCATTATTTCTTATACATGTTACTTAGATTACTCTTACTAGGTCTACTTACTTTATAATATTATCTATTTTTTTAATTAATTGAGGCCACATTCAACTTCATAAAGGACAGATTAAATAATACTTTTGCTCAAAAGTAGCCAATAACTTCCAACTAGATTATAAATTTAGATTATTATTATTGATACTAGAGGCCCGGTGCACAAAAATTTGTGCACTGGTGGGGGGCATCCCTCAGCCGGGCCTGTGCCCTTTCACAGTCTGGCACCCCTCAGGGGATGACCATCTGCTGGCTGAGGCCTGCTCCCCTGGGTATTGGGCCTAAGCTGGCAATCAGACATTCCTCTGGCATCCCAGCAGCCCTCGGGGGATGTCTACTTGCCAGCGGGGAGCAGACCTAAGCTGCAGTCGGACATCCTTAGCACTGCTGAGGAGGCAGGAGAGGCTCCCACCACCACCGCTGTACTGGCAGCCATCAGCCTGGCTTGTGGCTGAGCAGAGCTCCTCCCATGTGAGAGAGCCCTGACCACCAGAGGGCAGCTCCTGCACTTAGCGTCTGCCCCCTGGTGGTCAGTGTGTGTCATAGTGACCAGTCATTCCCAGTCTTTCTGCTGTTAGGGTCAGTTTGCATATTACCCTTTTACTATATAGGATAGAGTCCTGGTGCACGGGTGGGGGCCAGCTGGTTTGCCCTGAATGGTGTCCCGGATCAGGGTGGGGGTCCTGCTGGGGTGCCTGGCCAGCCTGGATGAGGGGCTGAGGGTTGTTTTCAGGCATGCCAAGCCTGCAACTGAAGCTCCCAGTCTCTCCTTTTTTTCTTTCTTTTTTTTTTTTTATTCTGGGATTTATTTACCTTCTGTAATTGAAACTTTGTTGCAGCTCCAGCTCCGATGCCGGGCTGTCTGAAAGCAGGTCTCTGGGGTTTGTTTCGCTTCTATAATTGAAACATAGTTGCATTTCGGAGCTGTTCCTTTCAGGCTCAGAGCCGAGCGCAGCAGGCGGGGAACCTTGGCTTCCTCCATCGCCGGGGCAACCAAGCCTCATGTTCGCTTCAGCTGCATGGCTGCCGGCCGCCATCTTGGTTGGCAGTTAATTTGCATATCACCCTGATTAGCCAATGGGAAGTGTAGCGGAGGTACGGTTAATTACCATGTTTGTCTATTATTAGATAGGATATTTTATCAGATATACTAGAGGCCTGATGCATGAAATTCATGCAAGGGGCTCAGCCCTTGCAGCCCTGACTTCATTCAGAATCTTGTCTGGAAGGACGTCCGGAAGGTCGTTTGGCTGTTTGGTCTAATTAGCATATAAGCTCTTTATTATATAGGATTGCCTTTTATTATATATCTGCTTTTTATTTAATTTTCACCACAATTCTACAAAGTAGAATGTGTGTGTGTTTATATTTTTTAAATGGTTTAGAGAAGATAATTAATTTCCTCAAGGTTATATATTTTGGGGGCATTTAAAAATGTTTATTGAGCACTTATGGTGCTGGGTCCTGTGACTAGCACTGAGATTTCAACAATAAAAAAAAATGTTCTCCTTGTTTTCATGGAGTTTACAGTCTATTGGGGGAGAAATAGAAAATTAGTATACCAAAATTAAGTAAAATGATTACATAAAAATTTATGTAAGATCTATGAAGAAAAAGTGATAAAGCATAAGGTTGGCAGTAATATGGAAAATAATGCATTACAGAGGATGGGCAGAAAATCAGTCTAAAGAGACTAGAGATTAAAAATTTGTTGGTATCTCTGAACTATATTTCCCCAGTTACTTGGGATAATTTAAGCCATTTTTTAGTATATTTTGAAAATTGCTAGGGAAGTTCACAATGCCAAAACTAGTATCCTTTGTGAAATGACAAATTCAATTCTGGCATAGATTTCTATATCTGGGAAGTAGACTGAAAGATCATTTCACACCGCAATCATTTTTTAGGAAGATGCATGTATCAACCACCCCAAATTTTATAGATCTCCATTCTTCACAAGTGGACATGTAACACCCTCCCTTGAGAGATAAGTTATTTATCAGTCGGACAATCTAGAAGTCTATTTTATTGTAAGATACTTTTTGGTATGAGAAAACAGTGTCAAGGGCTATGGGCTTTGGACTCAATAGATCTGGGTTCAAATTTCAACTACTTAGTGCATGAGGCCATTTGAAAATTTGCTGAATTTCTCGTAGTCCCACCGCACCTGAATACATTGGCAATAATATCACATATTGCATATATTTTGTTAGAAATAATTTATGTAAATATGTATTTCAGACTGTGGTACATAGCAAGCCTTAATGAATGGTTGTTACTACTCTCATTAAAAATATTGTTGAAAGAGCCAAAACAAAGTGAATCACTTAGTGTTTACAAAGGCTGTACTTTTAATATGCCCTCACCTAAAAAGTGAATTAAAGCATGAAAGATGTCTAGAGAAGGGAATTCTGTGAGCTGGGAATAAAAATGTGCATTTTAGTTTCAGTGTTATGTAGTAAAAACAACTTTGCGCTCCTCTGTAAACGAGTTACCTCTCTGGGCAGCAGCTATCTAGTCCGAGTAACAGAGAAACACAAAGCAGGAAAAACAGAAGGCATTGGTTTACAGAGTCATTAAGGTTCCTCTTTGATGCAAGACCCTAATTTCATTTACTTATTTCTTTAAAGGTTGACATCATATATAAGAAAGCAAAGCCTGAGAGACAGCAGCCTGAGGTTCTGAGACCTCTTTCCCATGAATAGCAGTCAGGAATATATTTTCTGAGAGTAAAGATGAGTCTAGGAACATAAATGCCTGAGTAAGTGTATTGAATTTTCTTTCACTCTGCTTTCAAATAGCAGTGGTCCCAGTTTAACAGTAGTATTGGTGTTTTTAAACAATTCATCTCTATCCCGCTTTAATTAAACATGCACTTTCTCCAGTCTCCACACTTGTAAAAGTGTAGCTTGCAATTTGACAGAATGATATTATAGTATTGAGCAATATGTGAATTGGTTTAAAAGTAACCAGAGTTGAAGCATACATCAATCACCACAAGTGCAAACGCAGGTCACTAAAGCTGTCAATTTCAATCAGCTCTGTAATTAAATACATCACCAATATGGATTTTGTGTAAGAATGTCACTTGTTCTTCAGATGTCTGCTATGAGGACAAATCACACTTCAGTGTCTCTGCACAGGCATGCTAAATAGAGTATTTTTAAAAGCAGGACATCTTCATCCATCTTTCCTGATTTGTTAAGTAGGAATCCATCTACTGATGTGGAGTCTAAAAGCTATGTTTTTAAATATATATATCTGAACTGCTTTCTATTTAATTAAAATGTTGCAGTATCCCAGTTGGCATTTTAAACTCATCTTTCACACCTTCAGTGGCATTTGTTATGAAATAAATAGATAATGAATAATAATTGTCTTTTAAGAGGCTCAACCATTTGTAATTATGGATAACTTGTAATTAGAGAGTCTTGATTATGTGTTCAAAAAGCAGAAGATGCTTTTGGTTATGAAGAAATAAATTATTCATTTGGATTTCAGCATGAGAACAAAACTATTTCACATTTAGAAAAATCTTTTATTTTTTTTAAACAGCTATAAAGTGTCATCCCCTTCTATTACACTTAGCACTTCATGGGAAAAGACTGCAACAAAGCCGTATTACCAAATATATATTGCCTGCCATTTGATTTAATCTTCAAATAAGCTCCAGGAAGCAGGTCCCTGGACGGTTAATCTTTAGTTTTGTAGCCCATGCACATTTTCAATAAGGTTACAGGGGAATTAGGCCCAGTAGGGAGAGGAAAGGCATATTGTCTTATTCCACAGGCAGCTGTTGTGCGCCCCGCTAGCAAATTATAACTTCCTTAATTATGGAATACTTTATTAGCAGAATCTCTATCATCATGCCTGTGCTCATCAAAGAAAGTCACTGTAAATCTTTAGTGTGAGTTTCAAACATTTTTCAAAAATTATCTTGGTTAATAACAAATCCCATCTAATGTTCTCATCGCAAGTATTATCAGAATACAAAGCCCAATTATGGAATTTGAAATAATCAAGAACAGAGGCAATAGTTGGGACCCCAATAAAGATAATAACCAAAATAAAACACTCGAGGAAAGGTGTTATATAAAAAAAAATGTGATAGTAACTGCTCACTTTAGTAGATTGTGCTGCCCTGTCCTCATTAATAATATACACACATCCATTCCTCAAGCATCTTGTAATTGTTTCTATCTTAACAATAACATCAAAAAGCAACAAATTGATAAACAGAAAACATGAATCTGGGGGAAAAAATCAAAAGCTGACTATCACTCTGCATGCCATCCAGAAAAAGAAATTAAATAGTTAGAGGAACATAAAACAAGGGGACATTAACCACAAGTTGCTGACTGGAGGTTTCTTTTGGCTTTTTGTTTTTCTGGGTGGTCAGCAGTAGCATGCAATAACTCAGGAGCAATTTTCAGTGAATGATTGCACCTACTCAATTTATTTTGGAGCGATCTTTGTAAGTGAAGGCCTTGCTTATATAAACCTCCATGCTGGCTTCAGATAGACCTCAAAGGGGATAAGACTACTCTCGTTTAATTGGTTTTCGTTCCTGGATCTTCATATCTAGCCATTGTTCTTGAAATGCATGAGTAGCATGAAATCGTCTTTTCCAGACCAAATACTAAATAAATAGAATAACATGTAAAATTGAGTTTTAAAAAAAATGAAAAAGGGGAAACTTATCAGATTTGCATTGATTTTATTGTAGATATGTGGCCTGCCAGTGCTGAGAAAGAGTTTTCACCTCCTCCGAAACTTAGACACAGCCACTCCCTTGATGCTGCTGTGAACTTTTTCTAAGTCCCCAGTTAAGCGCTTCTCAGGTAACCCCAGCAGCCATTTCAATTATTTTACAAGTTTCCCGAGTCCTCTGTTCCATGTCTTTCAATATCCCACACAACAGTGCTTGTCTCTCACTTCACAGACAAAACAAAAGTAAATAACAAAGGTCAACAGGCAGAAAATCTCACTCCCAACTATTGACACCCACCATTCTTCTAAGTTCTCACAGACAGATTCACTTTCTTATGTGAAAATGAAACCTTCCACCATTGCGTGGGGTTATCATCAGTTACCACCACTTTCCTCCATTAATTACCTCACTTACTCCTGCCCTATATGTGTCCCTGCTTCTTCACTGATTCTTTCCTTTTATATAGAAACAATTTTGTTTTCTCTTGGTTTACAGTAACAGTGCCCTCTCATCTTTATATTAATCTCTAAATAGTGAAGATCTTCCTCTTTTCCTAATAAATAAAATATAGTTCTTAATAATATACGCATGCTTTGCACATTTCTTCATCTCTCGTTCTGCCATTATCCCTTTCTTGTCAGACACTAATCAACTTCTTCCTCTCTTTAGTATTTGCCATATTGACCTTTTTCTAATTCCTAGAAAGCAACTTTCTCTCCCTAATAGTGAGACTTTCCGGGTACTTATCTGCTGACAGGTGGTCTCTCCCAGGTTTTGGTCTTATTCTCTCATACCCTTGGGTACCTGGATCACGCCAACTCTATTCAATGACACTAGACAAACTGTACTCCTGAGTTTTAAATATATAACAAGCTCACCTTGGATGCCCAATGTCATCGCTATACTCTCTTCCCAGATAGGAGCAAATAACAGATAATGCCTATGTGAAAGAAAATTAGCTTGTTTTCTGTTAGTTGTGTGTGTGTGTGTGTGTGTGTGTGTGTTTTCCCATTTATTTTTTAATATAGTGTTTTGTTGTTGATAGTATTACAGATATCTCCCATTTCCATCCCTTACCTCCCCCTCCTCACAGCCTCTACCCGCTCAGGTCTTCACCACCTTATTCCCCCTGTCCATGGGATATGCATATAAGTATATAAGTTCTTTGGTTTATCTCTTCTCATCCCCTCAATGCCACATCGAGGTAAGTCAATCTGTTCCATGCCGCCCTGCTTCGGGTCTTATTTTATTGGTCAATTCATGTTGTTCAATAGATTCCACAAATAAGTGAGAACATGTGATATTTGTCATTTTTAAGTTCTATGTTCCCATTGACAGTTACAGGCTGAATAGCTTTGTAATAAAATTATTAATAATATTAAAAAACAAATAAATTACAAACCATATTTCCTTTATAATGATCTTTATTGTTGTTACTATAAACAAAGATAATAAAAGTGATTATATTGTAAGGGAGGATAAACAATTTTTTCTCTATTTTTCTGAGTTGTTATCTGAGACCCTGGTAATAAGAAACAGATGACCTAGCTAGTTTGGCTCAGTGGGTAGAGCCTCCGCCTGTGGAATGAAGAGTCCCAGATTCGATTCCAGTCAAGGGGACATGCCCAGGTTGCAGGCTCAATACCCAGTTGGAGGCATGCAGAATGGCAGCCAATCAATGATTATCTCTCATCATTGATGTTTCTATCTCTCCCTTCCTCTCTGAAATAAATAAAAATATATTTTAAAAAAGTAAAGAAACAGAGGTCATGGTTCAATTCCCAGTCAGGGCACATGCCCAGGTTGCAGGCTCTATCCCCAGTGTGGGGTATACAAGAGGCAGCCGATCAATGATTCTCTCTCATCATTGATGTTTCTATCTCTTTCCCCCTCTCCTTTCTTCTCTGAAATCAATAAAAATATATTTTAAAAAATACAGAGATTACAAGACTATTTTATCTAAAGACATCGTTTATTTTAACTTTTTATAACAGTTGTGCTTTGTGGTAAAGAATCAGCCAGCTATCTTTGTATTGGTTTCACTCATTGGTAAAATATCACTAAACAACAATAACTACTTGTCATTAAAAAAGATGATATATGGGAAAATTAAAATTAAATTGTACATTACATAATGGAAACCTATATAAGATAAATCCAACATACTAAAAGTATCCTGTCCATAAACGGTTTCATATGGAACATGGAGCCCACTAGAATAATATACTGAGCTCCTAGAATCCTTAAAAATGAAGATAAATGTCTTAATAAATCCATATTTGAGACCCTCAATGCCAAGTGTAAGTGAAATTATTGTATTATTAGTCTCTTGCAGCTCTAAATGAATTAGAAATAATGATAGTGGTATTATGGGAAAAAAAGAATCAAGATAGAAAATTTAAAAATCATAGATACTAAGTAATCTATTTTTAAAATTCATAAGAGAAACTGATTTGAAAGCTTTACAAATATTTAGAAAAAATAAAGAATCAAATTACACCAAAATAAATTAGAATATTTCAGGGACATGATTATATTCTACCTACTGTGAACTTCAGATAAGCCACATTAAAATATTATGTATGTTTGCAAAGAAGTAGTTCTTTGCTGCTAAAGGTCTATGCTCCCTTGCAAGGTACTGGCTGGCTCACTGTGGATTAAAATGATCAAGTGGTCTACAGGGACAAAAAGAAGGCCTTGGGCAACCACTCACCTTACAATGTAAAACCATTTCTTACCAAATTAAACAGAGAATGAGTTGCATTGAACTCTGTTCACTTTTGCTTTGTTTCTTTTATCTTTTCTATTTGAAACTCAAGGAGCAACGCCATATGAAAGCATTAGGGTTGATTTCATTTGTGATTTGAAGAATATCCATATTACAGATTATTAAATTAATGGCAATCTAACCTTGAAAGCACCTCTATCTGCTGAAAGAGCAACACTTCATCACCTGTTTTGATTCATTAATGTATCATTTAACTTGGTATGACACATGTTCAGCAGTTATAATTACATTATGGCCTTCCTATTACATCAGCTCTGCTCCAAGTTTCTGTCACCACAAGTCCAATTTTCAACAGAGAGCAATCCACTGCACTCTTTCCTTATTAGTGTCATCTTTAATGTAGCAGAGAGGCTGAGCCATTACTTGGCACTGAGAGTTTAACAGCAATTAACCCCTGCTCTATCCCCAGGGAGAAGTACATCAGCAACTTGCCAAAACACTGTAAACAAGCTGGCCAAGATCAATGTGCAACCACGCTGGCTGAGAGCACCTAGTGTATTACTTTAGGATTGATACATGGGGGGAAAAAAGAGGATATAGTCTGCATGAAATTAACCTCAGTCACTCCCCTTTCCTAAATTGCATGTATTTCTTCCCAAAGATAGATATAGCACTAAAAAAATTTTTCAAGGAATCATGCTTATGGTTAACAAATATACTGCATGTTGATTCAGCTTCATTGCCATCAGAAAATAATTACTGAATTGATTATTTCACTGGAGGGTCTTTGGGAGATGTAAAATGAAATGCATAAACAATGCATTCACATAATTTAAAGGTCAGATTCAAAGAGCAAGTGACAAGGCAAACTCAATTTTGAGATGTTTTCTAGTTGTCCTACTACACAACTGAGTGGCAAAAGGTGCCAGGCATCGCTATCTGTAAATTTCAACTTGGAAAATCCTTAGCATGATGAAGTAATACTGAGATGAAGTAATTTCTGAGAATTCATGGTACTAACTCTACAAAAAAAGGCAGAGGCAGGGCTCAGAGCAGAATGTGCTTTCTTACATTTTCTAGACTCATTCTGCCATACTTGTAACTGCAGAAACCCTCCATCCGAAGCTGGATACTTTCCTATTACAGTTTCCTTAAAGTGGGAAGAACATTATGTTGACAGGATAAATGCCCACCATAGCAATAGGAATGTTAAAATATTTGGAGGACAGATCTAGACTAAAACCAAAGATTTAGCTTGTTGCCTCATTTCAGTACTTCAAGGAAAAGACCATAACTCTGAAGTGCCCAATTATTTCCCTGTTGTTACCTGAGTCACATTTACGTGCTAATACTATGTATTTTAACACTGCCATCCCAAGATTGGCACCACACATACCCTCTTTCAAAGAATAGCAACTGCACCTCACACTGAGTGGCAGCCTGAGCTTCACTTTGGAGTGAAACAATAGCTCCTGTAGACACAGAATTTCTTTTGTATGCAAATACAAATGTATTCGCTTGTCCGCATTGTCTTCTTCTCCATATTTTTTTAAGAAATGGATTTTTTGTGTGTAATTGCTGTTATTTGTTTATTCAAATAATCATGTTTCTCTAGACCAGTGGTTGGCAAACTCATTAGTCAACAGAACCAAATATCAACAGTACTACGATTGAAATTTCTTTTGAGAGCCAATTTTTTAAACTTAAACTATATAGGTAGGTACATTGTTATTAACTTAATTAGGGTATTCCTAAGGCTTAGGAAGAGCCACACTCAAGGGGCCAAAGAGCCGCATGTGGCTCGCGAGCCGCAGTTTGCCGACCACGGACTAGACCTTGGGAAGTCCTAAAATCTAAAACATCTGAGAGACAGATAGTGCATATGATTTTATTTGAGAGTATTTTTATTATTAACTAGAGGCCCAGTGCACAGATTTGAGGAACCCCACCAGTGTAATAAGTATGTAACTTTTAAATTTAAATTAATTATCATTTGAGAAAGTATCTACTGTCAAATTAGGTTATTAGTAAAAACCAATATTAGTATCTCCCTTTCTCAAGATGCAGCATTCTGCTCTTATGATGGAACAATTGCCTTAAAGCAAATTTCATGTTCTGAATTGACCTCCATTCATTAGCTTAAGATACTACAACATTAAACTGTACCTCATAAAGTCACTTCTTCCTGATATAGACTCTCTGAGATTGTCTTAATCATCTCCATATGCTTTAAGGCAATTCAAATCCCAGCCGACCTCCTAGGATAGTGGATAAAAGGCCTTGAGGACTCATTTATCTTATATTCCAAGTAAAGTTAGAAAACTTTTGGGGAAAGGGTAACCAAAGCCAGGTTTTCCATTCTCCTTTGGTAGGTAGAGAATGAAGCATGAAACATAGTTTTAACTCTGCACACTCTTTTCTCTCCTTCCCCTCCTAGACAACTCATTTCAACAGATTTTTGTTGAGGACTTACTATACACCACGAACAGATCTAGAAATTGAGGATACACAGTGTGCAAAAACAAGAACTGCAGATCTCATCCTATCTAATAATAGACAAACATGGTAATTGACCATACCTTTGCTACGCCTCCCATTGGCTAATCAGCACAATATGCAAATTAACTGCCAACAAAGATGGCAGCTAATTTGCATAATGCAGGCAGGGCGGGACAGCGCCATCCTGCCTGCCCTGCCACCATCCGGGCCTGCTATCTGCGACCCAGGGCGGCGAGTGTCCGTGTGCGACCTGACCCGGGGCAGCTGGGCGGTGCAGCAGCAATCCGCCGGCCCGCCAAAGGGGGTCCTGTGTGCATCCCGACCCGGGGTGGTGCCCCAACCCCCAGATCAGCCCTGCCGTGTGTGCGACCCGGGGCGGCGCCCCAACCCCCAGATCAGCCCTGTGTGTGCATGACCCGGGGAGGCGGGGCAGGCACCGAGGGATCGGGCCTGCCACCTGCCACCCGGGGAGTGGGCCTAAGCCAGCAGGTGGTTATCTCCCGAGGGGTCCCAGACTGTGAGAGGGCACAAGTGAGGCTGAGGGACTCCCCCCCCACCCCTCCCCCGCCAGTGCACAAATTTTTGTGCACCGGGCCTCTAGTAAGTTTATATTTAAATGGAAAAAAATAGTTTTTTGAAGTGCATAAAATATGTAGTACATTGTTTGAAGCAAAGCAAAAGGGTAAAACAGAAAATTCTGGGAGGGAATAATAATTTTAAATTCATTGGTCAGTGAAAACTACATTAGAAAGAGACATTTGAATAAAGACTTGAGCCATTCAGGAAACAGGCATCAAAAACTCAGCTAAGCTTCTGGTGTTAAAATAGCTGATTAAAGCAACAAACCAAAAATGAAAGTAACAATCAAGCCTTTAATCATTTACTACAATAGTATAAGCAAGAGATTAAAACCAAAGAATGCATCAACTCCCCCCACCCCTTGTTCCATTTTCCCCCAAGGAATGGCACACTAGTAGAGTATTAGGTAGATTAGTATAGATGTAGGAGTCCTCTTCCTGTTGACAAAATCCCCCTGCTCCCCCCGCCCCCCCAAAAAAAGTCTCCTGTAGATTTGAGGGCTAAGACAAGATGAATGAAGGGCCAGCAATGGAAAAGTACTGAGTACTGCCCTAACCGGTTTGGCTCAGTGGATAGGGCATCGGCCTGTGGACTAAAGGGTTCCAGGTTCGATCCAGTCAAGGGCATGTACCTTGGTTGCAGGCACATCCCCAGTAGGGGGTGTGCAGGAGGCAGCTGATCGATATTTCTGTCTCATCGATGTTTCTAACTCTCTATCCCTCTCCCTTTCTCTCTGTAAAAATTCAATAAATATATATATATATAAAGTACTGAGTACTGAGTTAGAGATGGAACAATGTCTTCAAGGTTTTCCTTCCTTTCAATAAGGAGTTTTGATAGATGTGCCTAAAACCTTTGACCCAAAGATCTCATATAGGGAGACCTAGAAATGAAGGTGTCTGGGCTGGGACTGTATATACTGGTATATGTAAGACCCTGTGAAACCAGAGGAGCCTGAATCTTTGACTGCAACTCCCTTTAAAGACTATAATGTGCCAGCTGTGCAACTAATCTGAAATGGGAAGGCAGCTTTCCTCCAGCACTCCTGCCAGGGAAAGTGAAACTGAGGGGTCTTAGGACTTTGATAAATTTTAGTTTTAAATACTAGCTCTAAAAATCACCTCTCTCATATATATATATCATAATATGCTAATTAGACTGGACAGCCAAACTACCTTCCGGACTAAGCCAGGGCTGCGAGGGCCAAGCCCCTTGCACAAATTTCATGCATTGGGCCTCTAGTGTGTGTGTGTGTGTGTGTGTGTGTGTGTGTGTGTGTATCCCTCAGAGACCCAGCCTTTTTCCCAGATCATCAGCAACCGCCTCCTGAGGCAGCAGAAGACCTGACTATTGGTCACTGAGCCCAGACCTCTAGCAGGTAAAGATAACATCTTGACCCAAGTTATGTTTCAGTCCTTGAGCTCTAAGGTAGAATGACCTCCTGGCTACTTTCCCATAAGATCAGACAAAGGGACATGGGAACAAACCTCAGAGCTATCCTCAAGACCTAAAGAAATGATTGATTACCATCAGTTCCCAGCACGACCCTGAGCACATAACCCATGGTGTCCTGTGATTTTGCTGCATATATCTGTAACCTGCATGCCATCAGGGAGTTTGGGCTTTTGAGAATTATCTTCCCATCCTCCTGATGGCACCATATGTACTAGTAATAAAATAGCCAATATTTCTCCACTGCAATTCTCTAATGTTTGGATATACTAGTGCTGGGTGGACAAACGTTTTCTGTTCTGTAACAAAAGCCTTAGTAATTGCTTATGGTCAGACCTGAAAACTCACATATAGGTTCCTTGGCCAGGAACCAGACTCCTCAATAGAAATGGTGAGGAAGCAGCAGGTGAGAAATCCCTGAGAGGGAAGCATGGCTGGGCTATTAGGAAAGCATCCAGGAGGAGGGAGGAAGAGCTGTTAGAAAGTGAGATGTGGAGGGAGGATGTTGGGTGATGAAGTCAGGAAAGTGCTGAACTGAATAGGATTTTGGAAACCTCTAGGAGAACTCTGGCTTTTACTGAGGGAAGTGGGAAATGATTGGATGAGTTTGGTAAAAGGAATGCCATGATATAACTTATGTTTTTTTGTTTGTTTTTTAAGAAATATTCTGACTTCTAAGTTTAGGATAAAATATTGTAGAGAGAAGGACAGAAGCAGAAATATCAGTTAAAAAACTAATGAAATGATCCAGAAAAATATAGGATCGTGGTTTGGACTGGGGTGACATAGTAGAGATAATGAAAAGTGATGAGAGTCTTAATATATTTTGAAGGTAGAACTAGAAAATGTTCTGGTAGATTAGATGCGGGTGTGAGAAACAGAAAGGAGTCAAGACTTGTGCCAAGATATGTTAGCCTGAGCAACCAGAAGATTGGAATTGTGTTACTGAAATGAGAAAGATGACTCGAAAACAGGTTAATGTGTGTGTTGGGGGAGTGGGGTTTGGGGAAAACTGAAGTTATAATTTTTATGTCTATTAGAAATCCCGCTGATTGTCTTGTAGGTTAATGACTTAGTGACTATATGAGATCCTGGAATGCAGGGAAATGATTCAGTCCAAACATCTAACTGTAGGAGTTTTCATCATATACTTGGAATTCAGTGCAACAGGATGGATGAGATCATGGAGTGTGTGAGTGTAGAGAGGGAACAGGTCTAAAGATTAGGCCCCGAAGCACTAATCTTGGAGTCATTGTTGTCCATGTGAAGTGGTCCTAGAGATGAGCGGGCACCAGCATAGGAGACTGATAAGGAACAAATTGATAAGTAAGGTGGGAAGGAATCCAGAAGGATGGTGTGGTATCTTACATACCACAGTGAAGGCAGCATTTGCAACTATAAAGGAGATCAATTGTGTCACAGGCTGCTGAGAGGTCAGTATTAACTGTCCCAGACAAGAACAGTTCATGTTGGGAGGAAAGTCTTAACTGGAGTGAGCTCATTGGTCTATTGGAGGAGAGGATTAGAGCTTAGCCAGTGATGGAGAACCTATGACATGCGTGTCAGAGGTGACACGCGGACTCATTTTTTTGGTTGATTTTTCTTTTTTAAATGGCATTTAAATATATAAAATAAATATCAAAAATATAAATCTTTGTTTCACTATGGTTGCAAATATCAAAAAATTTCTATATGTGACACGGCACCAGAGTTAAGTTAGGGTTTTTCAAAATGCTGACACACCGAGCTCAAAAGGTTCGCCATCACTGAACTAGACCAGCCATTCAAGGAGCTTTGCTGTTAAGACAGAGAAATGATGCCCAGCTGGGTGAGACTCAGTGGTTGAGTCACCTAGGAACCAAGATCACTTGTTCAATTCCCTGTCAGGACATATGCCCACCTTGTGGGCTGGATCCCCAGTGGGGGGCATGCAGGACACAGCCGATCTATGATTCTCTCTCATCATTGATGTTTCTATTTCTCTCTCTTCCTCTCCTTTCCTCTCTCAAATCAATAAAAATATATGATAAAAAATACATAGAAATAAAAATGTAGTAGAATCGAACAGAGTGGATATTTTATCCTTTATTTCTTTGCTTTTTAATTGGGAAAGTTATTTTTTTAAATTTATTTTTATTGTTGAAAGTATTACAGATGTCCCCCCCTATTTCCCCCATTGGCACCCTCCACCCTGTTTCCACCCACCACCCAGGCCTCCAGGGCACTATTGTGTGTGTCCATGGACTCTGCATATACACATTTATTTCTGGTAATGGGAGAAATTACTGAGCATTTGCATGTCAATAAGGCCGACTAAGTAAATAATAAAAAATTGACGATTCAAGAAAATGAAGGCAGAATTTCTAGAGCAATTTCCTTGAATAGGGGAGAGAGGTACTTAGAACACAAGTAGGGGGTTATCCTTAGACTAAAGCACAAATAGTTTATCCAAATTGATAGCAGAGAAGTCAGTAGGAGGGCAGAGATACAAGTGAGTGGTGACTTGTGGGAATCATCTTCTGATTCCTGATTGCTGCTATTTTCTGAGTGACATAGAAAAAGTCATTTGCAGGAGTCATTTCTGACCCTCAATTTGACAAACAAACTGTAATATAAATGCCAGATAAAACGGAGGGCCTGCCAAAATTGAATGGTAGAGAATTTTAAGTTAATAAACCAGAATGGCTGTGCTTTTTCTCTAGCTGTGATCAGCTGGGTGGCCGCAGACAAGGACTATGCCAAGAGCTGCATTTCATCAGGGTTAAAGTTTTGCTATGTAATTATGGCAAAACAATAATATTTTTGGTGATCTGCTACCTTCATCTATGATCCTCTTTTTCTCCCTCACTCCTGAAATTCTCTAGAGAATTGAGAATGTAATGTCTTTCACATAACTTGGCTTAGAAAATGTAGATCAATGTCTTAATATGTGAGTTCATATTATCCAATCTATTTAAAGCAACACCAGGGGCAAAAAAAACTCCCCCCAAAAAGACAAATCTTCTTTGAAGTCATCTTATTATATCCAACTTAAAACACAATAACAAGAAATGTTAAGCCGCTTTCTTTTACAACTTATGCTCAGATACTATGCCTCCTCCTAATTCCCCACCTGGACCTGCATGTGATTCAAATACCCATCATTGTAATTATCACTAGTCAAATAAACTAATCCGAAAAGGAGAAAACACATTGTTAAATTTTGGGTTTGTTCACACACACACACACACACACACACACACACACACACACACACACAATTTAGTTGGCAATGAATTAAAGCTCTGCCTAGTCTTTTAGCTAACTATCTCCAAATTACCTGACAATGAGAACCTGAAGTTGGACCAAAAAGAGCTTCATTAGCATTGAGCATCACTGAGAAGGAAGCCAAAACCAGAAGAGGAGAAATGACAGAAGAAGAAAAAATGTTTTTTCTTAATGAAAATCGTGTAAATATTAATTTTACACAATTTGGCAAATCACTCTGGAAAAAAACTAATCATGTTTTTCTAGAAGGAAAGAGAACACATCCATTGTATTCAGTGCTTCCTTGGACACGGTGTTCAGGTACTGGCACATTTTTCTACTATCTTAGCTTTCTTATAAGCCAAATCAAGGCCAAATTCCCACTAGGCTAAAAAGACACTCTGAGCTTTCTCTAATGTCATTTTCTGGTTACCAAGAGAAGTGGCTTATATGTCCAGGTTAGGCAAATGCATCTTTATTATTATTTTTTTAAAAGATAGGCAAACAAAAAGGGTTAAATTACTCTCAAGTTGACAGATTAACACTATCTATTTCCTTCAGCTTTGATTTTAAAACTTAAGCACATAAAGGACATGCATATGTACATGTTTGTGTATTTACAGTGTTTCTTTTCAAACATAAAGCAAGAATAGAAAAATACGTTGTAGGTAAAAATTTCCTCAAAACATTTAGGAGACACAAGGGAAAGAGTTTTATTTCAGCCTAATAATGATGAACCAACAGAAGCTAGACAACTACAGAATGCTATGCCATTGGCATAGGGCTCAGCCCTTAATAATTGCTGGGATAGACCAGTTACCAGAAAAAAAATTAAAGAATGCTAAAAATGAATTATTTACATTATTACACATTATACTTTTAAAATAAAAATTGATTTCTAATTGATAATTTGCACCTTGCCAATCACTAAACTTGACTTCAAAAGCAACAGCTGGGAAAGCATCTTTTTCGTTCTTAGTTGCTGTGGTACTTAAACCAACTTTTTTTGTTTGTTTCCTCTTCAGAAGACACTTGTCTAGCTGAGGATGAGATCAAAGTGTAAGATGTGGGAAACAAAATTATGACCTAAACCATAAACATGCAGTCTAATACAGTGTCAGGAGGAGCCTCAAAAATAAACTTACACCAGACTCTTTTCATTATATAGAAAGAGAATCATGCTGAGCAATTAGAATGAGGTTGGGGACACCTTTTTCTCAAACCTATCTTTTCTTCTAAAAGGCTGTTACAAAATTAGAACAAGACAGTGACGTAACCTGAGCTCAATTCTCTTCTCTCTACTAGGATCCATAAAGCATTAGGGAGAGAAGAAAAGGGAAGACTCCATCTTACTTCTCCAGCATTTGGGATTGGAATATCGTTTCTTTTCTTAATCCGTTATGTTTAATTGTGATTCTAGCTCTAATATCCCCCTCCACGATGCTAAGAGACCTTATGAAAATAACACAAGGCAAAATTAGTAACTTATTACCCTGTTCTGCCTAAGATGAAATAACTTGCAGAGTCATTTCTTTTCAAATAATGGGAATGATGTTGTTAACCAAGAAAGAGAAAAGGAATATAGTTTGTTCCATATAAAGTTAATGAGGGTTATTCTTTGAAGGTTTATATGTTTTCATTAGCTTAATATTTTCAAGGAAACTGGAAAGTCATATAGGCTTTATATTTTGTATTCTACCTGACCCCACCTTAGGTACTTTTTCAAATGACTGCATTTTCATTTAATTAATTGACACATTAATAAATAATTATCTTACTTGAAGTTAAGTAAAATTATTTTTGTGTGGGTTTTTTTTTGGGGGGGGGACTGTCTGAAATTTCTATAACCTTACTCTGGATGCAGCAGGGCAAGGCCTCAAACCGTTTCAAAATGTTCTCTCAAGGTAAAATTATTTTTTAAATCATAATATCAAGTCATTTATTAGATGATAGTACTTTTTCGCCTCTATTAATAACCTTGACACTGGATGTAACACCAAAGAAAATAAAAACACTGAAATATTCTGATGTGGAACACGCTAATCAAAGCATTTGCAACACAAATCCCTAGCATACTGGGAGCTTTCTGAGGGGTGCCCCAGTGAAATGTTTGTGCAGGAGGCTGGAAGGGATTCTGCAGAGTCAGAATGAAATGAAACATTACATTGTGAGAAAGAAGAAGAAGAAGAAAAAAAAGGCCTCCTTTTTTCTTTAAAACGAAGTCCCAGGACAGCCTACCAGGGATGGCGAACCTTTTGAGCTCGGCGTGTCAGCATTTTGAAAACCCTAACTGAACTCTGGTGCCGTGTCACATATAGAAATTTTTTGATATTTGCAACCATAGTAAAACAAAGACTTATATTTTTGATATTTATTTTATATATTTAAATGCCACTTAACAAAGAAAAATCAACCAAAAAAATGAGTCCGCGTGTCACCTCTGACACACGTGTCATAGGTTCGCCATCACTGGCCTAGACCCTGGTCGGCAAACTGCGGCTCTTTGGCCCCTTGAGTGTGGCTCTTCCTAAGCCTTAGGGGTACCCTCATTAAGTTAATAACAATGTACCTACCTATATAGTTTAAGTTTAAAAAATTTGGCTCTCAAAAGAAATTTCAATCGTTGTACTGTTGATATTTGGCTCTGTTGACTAATGAGTTTGCCGACCACTGGAGCACAACCAAACCAGACCGGTGACTTCTGATGCACCGCCAGCCCTAGCTCTCTGCGGAGTACTTACCTGTGAGGGAGGCGTGCTGTACCATTGTGGCTTCTCCAGTCATGCAGTCATCTTAGATTGGGTCAGACATGAAGAGAGCAAGGATTTGGAAATACGGGAGAAGGGAAGTGTCCCAGGTTTCTGTAATGACCAGAACATTGGAGGTCCTGATATGGCTCTGTTTTTTAGATCTTCACAGAAATCATGAAACAAAGAGGAAATACTAAATCTTATATACAATTGACCCTCGCACTATGCGGGGTTAGGGGTGCCAAACCTGTGGGCTTGAAAAGCCACGTACACCTCTTGAATCCTCCCAAACTTAACTGCAATCAGCCCCTTGCACCTGAAGACTCAGCTGACTGCAGATGGAACAGGAGTTTCATCTGGGTCTGAGAGTGTGTGGAGGAGAAACTGTGGTGGGGAATGCGAAAATAGTTTCCACCTGCTGTTGGTTGAATCTGCCGATGCAAAACTGCACCTAGGAAGGGCCCACTATATTTATTGAAAAAAAAATCTTCAGATCCCTGAAACCTAGACTTCAAATATGTGTTGCTCAAGCGTCAGCTATAAATGTACTGGGAAGTCTGGGATGAGGAAAACAAAATAATTCAAACTAACATTCATCCATATAAGAGAGAGAGAGAGAGAGAGAGAGAGAGAAGGTATGCAATGTACTATGTTTGCCATCATTCCTGTATAACTCGGGCAAGTTGTGTATAGTTTCAGTGGTATCTTCATAACTGAATTGAAATAAGTGGCGCTTACAGACACTTTCATTACGTATGTACTCTTCTTCATTTAGACAATGCAATCTTTCTGTTCCAATGTGAAATTGAGTAGACCCTAAGAAATAAACATTTTTCAGATGATATTGATAAACTTGTAGAAAGGCATGTTTTTACTGATTAATATTTATAGATCCAATGTTCCCTTGAATCATCTCTTTAGAAGTAATTTAACCAGTGGCATCTAATTTTGTGATTTTTTTAAAACTTGATATTTGAAACCTATTTATCTGGTGATGGATTTATTTATAAGTAGTTTGGTAAAATAGGGGGAGAAAACCAAACTTTGACTCTGGGTCTAGGGGGAATTCTATTTGAACTGGAAAATTATTTGATTTTGAATTTCTCTGTTGCCTCTTACTAACGAAATGGCTTCAGTCAAATAACTCCATCTATATATTTCTCAGGTTCCTCATCTAAAAATTAGAATTAATGATGACATGATAGCGTTACAGAGATGTTAAATTAGATACATGGAAATGAGTTAGCACATATAATTAATAGGCTCATTGTATGCTATTTCTCCCTTATTTTAACCTTTGTAAATGTTTAAATAAGGTTGTATAAGGTTCTCAATAAATATAAGGAGCAATCCATGATATTTATGGAAAATAAGTGTACCACAGGATTAAATATATTGCATATTTTAAATTCTTCCATCTCATTTGTCTTTACTCTCCAGGGGCAAGCAAGTCAACAAGTCATTCAGCTATCGCTACTAAGGCAGTGGTTCTCAGCCGTGGCTGCACATTAGAATCACCTGGGAATCTTTTTTTAAAATCCTGATTTCTGGGCCTCATCCTCCAGAAATTCTGTTTCTTTGTAACTAATGTTGTGGCCCCACCCCATAACAAAGAAACAGAATTTCCGGAGGATGCGGCCCAGAAATCAGGATTTTAAAAAGATTCCCAGGTGATTCTAATGTGCAGCCAAGGTTGAGAACCACTGTACTAAGGGATGATCGTCTAAAATGTTCCTTCAAGAAAGCTAATTAGTATGAGTGCAGAAAATGAGAAATACAAACCAAAGGGAAAATAATAAAAAAGGTATTCAAATATCATATAATTTAAATGTGAGATTTTTTTTTAATCTGAGTGTTAGAACTACTTAATTCTAAAGAATTCTGCTTAATAATCATTCAAATGATTGTTAATCCAAACAGGGATTATCCAGGGTTTGTGTGTTACATCGGCATGATAAAGCAAGAAGATATTCTGGATAAGACCCTCCGAAAGGAATTGCTTCATACTACCTACAGGTACCTGTTATAAGTGTTTCTGCAAAGCAGTGTTTAAATATTAGCATTTTTTTCACTTGAAGGAAACGAACACACTGTGGGGGAGAGAAGCATTTAAACGATACGGGTGTTTGTTTTTCAAATTGTTCACACCCTGAAAAACTAGATAGAGACGCTTTCCGAATGTTGTGCAAATATGTAAGCAGCCCCCTCCCTCCTGTAAGTCAGATGAGGAGGTAAATATGTAACGGTGATGTGGAGAATTTGTATCCCTAACACATTCTTCCCCCAGGTTAACTTGCTAGGTTAATTCATCCCTAGGTACTCATTCTTAAACTTCCTTTAATTGGCAATTGAGAGGTATTTCAGCAGACTGGCATGCAGCAGATACCCTAAAGACAACAAAAGGGGAAAAGTTAACAAGGGGTTCTCAGGCACTGTGACAAGGGTGACAAGGTTTGTTAAGCACGAATGAAAGGGATGAGCGTTGCGGGAGGTATTATGGATTGGCAGCCTTTTCAGAAAGGTCAGCAGCTTCCTTTTATAATTGCTTCCATTCATTTCAATAGTGTGAGAGACACGCTAAGGCCAGGAGCAGTCTGAAGGCACACTGGTAACTTCCCTTCCCTTAACGGTATCTCTTTCATTCCAAATAACTTTTCCTTTAACATGCTCAAAAAGTCACATGCAGAGAAATCGTATTTTAAAAACTCGGGTTACAATTCTCTTCTAACACTCTAATAAATTTTAGATGATTCACTTTAGAAACATAGGAGGGGACTGGACCACAGTAGAATTTACTTTATTTTAAAAACATTAAGAAGCACCCTAAACACTTTTGGTGTAGCAGCACCAGTATTTGGCTTTGGGAACATAAAAGTGACCAGATATTAGAGAGGAAGATTTCAAAAGCACTTGTAATTCCCTGGTGCTTTTCCTTTTCAAATTCTGCTTGATCTTTGTTTTTTTTGTTTGTTTATTTGTTTTGGCAAACATGATCCAACTTAAGGTAACCTTGGTTTGAGTTACTTAGAACAACTCCTAATGCATAGGGTCTGAAGTTTTTAAAAATAATTGGGGTGTTTCTTTAAAATATGTATTTTTAGCCTGACTGGTATGGCTCAGTGGACTGAGCATCGTCCCATGCACCAAGAGGTTACTGGTTTCATTCCCAGTCTAAGCATTTGCCTCAGTTGCAAACTCAATCCCCAGAAGGGGGAGTGCAGGAGGCATAGATGGATGTTTGTCTTTCATTGCTGTTTCTATCTCTCTCCCTCTTCCTTCTCTCTCTCTCTAAAATCAATAAAAAAAACATATTTTAAAAATCTTTTTTAGTCTCACCATCCCAAATTAAGGTTTAGTGGTTGTAGGATGGGGCCCAAGAATCTGCATTTATGCCAGCATCCCACCTCCCAGGTGATTTTGATGCAGAAGTGGCCTAGACAATTAGAGAACCATATAAAACCACTGACACCAGAAGAAAAATCAGTTTGAAGTTAACAACATTACTTATTAGGCTTTTATAAATCTCTGAGATTAATGATATTTTGGCATAGGTATTCTTTTATTTTATTTTTGGTACATTTCTTCTGTCATTATGGCACAAATTGGATAATTCCACT
Organism: Myotis lucifugus; assembly: GCF_000147115.1. NCBI lineage: Eukaryota > Metazoa > Chordata > Mammalia > Chiroptera > Vespertilionidae > Myotis > Myotis lucifugus. Next base: position 15,284,082 of record NW_005871058.1, on the reverse strand, counting down.
AGCCTTGGACAGTCTACTGTGGCAACTGAGATCTGTCATGGGTGCTTACAAATATAAACAAATAAATAAATGTATGTAGTTTTATACAAAATAAATTTTAAAACAACTAACATCTTGAATATAAAATATTTTCTTTATAGTTTTTTAAAATAGAAAATATTAGTAGAAAACATTTTTTACAATCTTGTTTGTAAGTAATTCTGAGTAGTGTACATTTTGTTGTTTTTAAATGTTTGATCCTATAGCTCACCCCACTCCTATTGAGGCTACTGTACAGATATCTCTTTTGCAGGAATTTCATAATCTGTGTGATCTTATTTGAATGGAAATTGCTGAGGCTCACCCTCCCACAGCAAACTTTCTTAAGCTGTTAATTCTGTTGGAGGAAGGAAGGCATAGTCTTTCTCTTGCCACTCGCAGATACAGCCAAGAGTTGGAAACGTGACTTTCGCTCAGTCAGAGACCCTGATAAGTAGGGTTTCGTGCTAGTGGCAGAGGGAATGCTTGGAGGTCAGACCTCCAGCAGCAGCCTGGATAGTGGGAAACCATATGGTTTCTGATGCGTGCCCTTTATGGGCTTCCTGCTGTTCACCTTACAGAGCTCTTTTGACTCCTGCCAATCTTTAACCTTGGTTTGTCTGCTTTCTACTGCTTTTCTGAGTCCACATTTGTTTGCAATGATCCTCTTATTGTTTAAAAATACTCAGTTCTTCTCCTGTTGCTCTAACCAAGAACCCTGAATGAAACACTTTTATTGCTAGTTTTTCATTGACAAAGGCATGTCTGGTAATAAACGTAGATTTGTATACGATTCAGCCATTATTTATTATTATATCACTAGGAAGGAATTAGGAGTTAAACTCAACATTACACAGGAAATTTGAAAGGAAGAAGTCAAGAACATATGAAAATAATTCAGTATGGACTTCAGAATATATAACTGTATCAGGGAAACATCCCCACTGATTTTAGCCTATGTGGGTTTCTGATCTATCATGTTTTTAACAAGTTTTTATCATTGGATAACTGTGAGGGTTAAATAAATAAAACAATCAAGGTGGAAAAGCATTATCAATAGTAAAATTTTACACATAGGCTATTTTTATTTTATTTCCATAATGACTTTCTCAGCATGTATTAAACAAAAATACATTTAATAATTAAACTGACTCATATATTTGGCAAAACTTAATCTGAAAGAAATCAAGAAACAGGCTAAGAAATGACTAAATACTTGACATAAATGTTTCCAAGGAAGAAGTGATTTATAAATTCAAATTCAATGCTGATGAGAATTATCTTATCATTCATTAACTAATGGTAAAATTTTCTTTGTAAAAATCATAACGGAGAAATAAGCTGTATTTTTTTGTATGTTGGATCCAGGGTTATTCCAGGGAGACACTGAAGCAGGCAAGACAGTGTCTAAATCCTGTTCGTCTAGTGTTCTTCTCTTTCCCCACTTCAAACATAAAATTCCCGACCCCTCTGAAGCTTCCATAAGGATTCTTCCTCCCCTCCTTATGAAAACACAGTCTCAAGAATAGAAATAAAGTTCTTTAAGAGTTTGGTAACAATTGGATATCATTGTCACTACATTCTATCAATTGTCCAAATTTGAAGCTGAAAGGTTACATGTTTTTAACCTTAGATCACAGTAAGCTACTAGTACAAGTGGCGGGCTGAGGGAGCTATCTGAGAGTGAATGAACCTTCCACAGGATATCTGAATATCTGAAATCATAGAATGGGTCTACATGTTCTCATTTTCTAATCGTTTCAACACAGTAGAAAGGAAAGAAAAAACAAGTGAAACTTTCCATACTTACAATTTTGTAGAGCGGGCTTATTCAAATAAAATATACCAATTAAAACATGGAAACAACCTTAACCATTTTGGCTCAGTGGATAGAGCGTTGGCCTGCAGACTGAAGGGTCCCAGGTTTGATTCTCCTGAAAGGCTTGTAGCTCCCTTGCAGGCTCAATCACTAGCCCTGGTTGGGACGCATGCCTGAGGCAACCAATAGATTTGTCTCTCTCACTTACATGTTTCTCTCTCCATAATCTCTCCTCCTCTCTCCCTAATCTTTCCCCCTCTCTCCCATTCTTTCTAAAAAACAATGGAAAAATATCCTTGGGAGAGGATTTAAAAAACAAACAAACAACCCCATCAAAGCAATTTTGCAATACAACCTGAAGTGTGTTCCAATAGGTCTTCCCACTGTTTATTGCCATTCTCTCCCATGATGTCAAGAAAAATTACATATAACCATCCCTATTCATGTTTTCCTACCATGCTGGCTTCATTGTATAGAGATGCAAGTAACTGAAACAAAGGAAGACCAGAACAAGAAAGGAAAAATGACCCTCAGATCTTTGTAAAATAGTACTCTCTATGTGCATATATCCCTTTATTGGTATGAATGTTTTAGAAAGAAAATGTCTAAAATTGATTTTAATTATGTAAGTAGTGATGTTATTATTGTATGCTATCAACATACTTCTAAATTCAGCTAAAATCAATTTCTCTGCTAACTCTATTCTTTAAAATGCCACTTTAAGCTACTTTTTGTTCAGTCAAAAATTTTTGAATCTGTGCAAAAAAATAGAACTTATGGCACTCACCCATTTAGATGTCAGAAAAAGTTCTATATGTCCATTAAATTAAAACATCCTAATCATTAGCTGTCAAACCTTGGAGAATTTGACACCGCCTCATATTTCTATTTATGACAGCTCACAGAGGACATGCTGTGAACTGCTTTTTTTTTTTCCTGCTTAGGATCCAATTAGGAGTGACAAATGCAGGAGTTTTAATATCCCAAATACAAATATGTGATACTAAGCATATATCTAGGGGTGAGGTCACTTGTTTGCTAGTGTTCAATATTATGAAACAAGAGAGTTAAGGTTTTCTTCTGCCAGTATTAAGACCCTAGATCTAGCCCTGGATGTTTTGCTCAGTGGATAGAGCACTTGTTCAATTCCGGTCAAGGGCATGTACCTTGGTTGCAAGCTCAATCCCTGGTCATGGTTGGGGTGTGTGGGGTAGGCAACCAATTGATGTGTTTCTCTCACATTGCTGCCTCTCTCTTTTTGTTTCCCCCCTCTCTTTCACTCTCTTTAAGACTCTAGATCTAGAAGTCAGAATTGCTTTGCAAAGTACAAATGGGTCCTAGAAAGTAAAATTGCCTGAAGGTGGTGAGAATGTGACTCCTAGGAAGAAAAAAACAAACACAGAGACTTAATTTCTTTGAGAACATTTAAAAAAATAGATATTTAGAGGCCCAAGAAGATGAAATTTGTAAGAGGGGAAGGATACGTAACTAATGCTTCTATTTCTTGCCATTGAGCAACCAACTCTTCCTTAATTGGGAATATTATAGAATTTGGTGATAGAGATAAAAAAAAAAAGAGGGAGAGAGAACTAAAGACCTAAAGACACAATCCTCAATTAGGAGTGATGTTAAAAATAACTGATGAACTGTGTACCCAACCTATATTATTATAGACAGAGTCCTTCTTTATCAGTGCCATCATTGAGCCCAACTATTCGTCTCCTCACAGGGCTTCTCTGTGTTTTCAAGGAAAGAATCTGTAACTCAGGCAGTTAAGGAAAAAATAATTTGGGGAAGATCAGAACAATCCACATTGTCACATAATATGTATCTTGGACTTTGTGATTGGTGGACTTTGTAAGCAGCCATAACATCATGATGATATACGAATGCCCTATAAGCTCTTATAAACTTGGAGCCTTTATGTAACATAAGCAAATGAATTTTTGAGATGATCTAAACCCTCTCGCTCAAATACTACAGAATTTTTGGATTGAAGCCTGATAGCTTCTTGGCCATATAAATTCTGTAAAAATCATGGACTTCCCCGTAGTTGTAAAAAGGGTAGTTCTCTCTCCTGCCATTAGGCCACTGAGAATACTGATTACTACTGAGTTTATTACAGTACTTACTTAAGTGTTATCTTTTCAGTCACCTCTGTTATTCATGAGCTGATTATCTGGGTGGTGAATTACCTCTGTTCCTCTTTCTCTTCCCTTTTTCCTCTACTACCTGCCCATTGGCTATTTCCATGCTTGTTAGCATTTCCACCATTAGGTAAGCAACACAAGGAAGGCAGAGTGAAATGCCAATCAGTCAATTTTATTACTTGTTAGCAACCCTTATAAAGGTTTGGTAGAAGAAGAAAATTTAAAATAGTTGTTGAAATTAGGTTTGGGGAATTATCTGTGGCTTTTATTTATTCATGTTCTTTCTCTTGTCTATTAGCATAATCTATGACCACTGCAGTTTACAATTATCTTGAATAAAAATGTGCTTTTGGTGGGGATAGCCACATTTTATTAATAAAGCTGTGTAGTCTGTAAAACACATCGGGAGCTTTCATTATGATGGCATAAATATACATGTAAAATATTATGATTAAAAGTGACTACTTAAATAATTTTGGTAGTATTTAATAATTGATATTTGCAACATGGAGAAAGACCCATCCAATGAAATATGCAGTACTTAAAGTTTCAGTCTGCAGGTTTTCATCTTCTCTAGTTTCTAGTGCTTCATAAGCATTCAGATCTCTAAGATTTCCAGTTTATAATAGGCCAAGAAGGTTTAATCTAAAGATACTAGCAATACCCTGCCTCTTTTCCACAGAAAATTCAATGTAGTGGATTACAGATGGAATCCTCTGTAATAAAAGGCTAATATGCAAATCGATCAAACAGCAGAATGATCGGTCGCTATGACAGGCACTGACCACCAGGGAGCATATGCTCAACACAGGAGCTTCCCCCTGGTGGTCAGTGCACTCAGCCAGAAGCTGGGCTCACAGCTGGCGAGCACAGCAGCGGTGGCAGGAGCCTCTCCCGCCTCTTCGGCAGCACTAAGGATATCCAACTGATGGCTTAGGTCCACTCCCCCCCATAAGTCAGACATTCCCCAAGGGCTCCCAGACTGCAAGAGGATGCAGGCCGGGCTGAGGGAGACCCCCCAAGTGCACAAATTTTGTGCACTGGGCCTCTAGTCTATATATCTAAAAGCCCAGCAACCGGAATGGCAGAATGGCCAGAATGACCAGAATGACTGGTGGCTATGATGTGCACTGCGGCAGCCAGCCAGCCTGATCCAGGCCCCAATCGGCGGGGCCAGCTGCCAACCTCCTGCGGCCCCTCCCCCCTGCCGGCCCAGCCTGATGGGCCCCCATCGGGGCGGGCCAGCTGGACCCCACCCATGCATGAATTTGTGCACCGGGCCTCTAGTAATTCTATAATGCCATTGTCATTCTTTGCATCATTCTTTGCCCCTTGCCCCAAAGTTGGTAGATTATTTCCACCGAGATGATTTAAAAAGTGCCAGCATGTAATGTAGTAAGATATTTGATTTTGGTGAAAAATAAAACAACCTTACCTAGAAGTTTCTAAAGCTTGACAAAGGCCTATTTTTCTTGGCTAAGAATATAAACTTCTGGATTCATTACCTTGGCAATCTCTCATCCCACAGTTAGTGATGCAGTACAATAATCATTAGTGTAATCCTGATGCAGGAAGGGGGAAATGACCCACTGTCCATAGATAGCCTGAAATACTAATTCATGTTAAAGGTTTAAGGACTCCTAGGTTAAGTATTTCTTAAGGAAATCAGGATACCGCCCCCCTTCCTGGCAGAGAGAAGCTTTAGCCTCTTGAATGGGTATGTTCTGAGTGCAAGTTATTTGCCTTATTTGGAATTATTTTGATGGCCTCTATATTTTCTTAATAATGATTATCACAGGACAAACACTAGTCAGTAACAATTTACCTGAGCCTTTTTGAATTTTTTTACAGAGTTGCAAACTCCACAGGAGAATTAATGAAATAAATAAATGAAAAATAAACACATATATGTGATCAGAGGTGTGTTTTCACATTGACTGCAGTGTCAGTAGAAGTTCAGACTTCAGTGCTCGTGTAAATGCATTCCTAACTTATTTCTAGGAGGAAGATTGCGTCTAGAGTATTTGTTGGCCAGGCATACCAGATGAAGGAAAAGTTGTGAAGCCATAAGGTTAGTGATTTTTATTTCTTTGAAACATTCCACATTACATTTCCCCCAGTTTTTGCAAAGGTAGATAATGTATGTACTAAGCAGTATTTCTATCTGGCATGTACCACAAAGTCAGCACCATCCCCCGAAGCCCTACTAAAACTGACACCTCCACCTTTGACCATTAGTCAGGGAAAATATTTGGCTGATTCTTAGCCCAATATGGTATGTCTTGCAGCAAATTGTGTATCCTTTTCAGGCACTGATGAGGTGCTTGGGGAAGTAATGGTTATAGCAGGCTATGGAATTCGAGGTCCTTGAGTAAAACAGTATCTAGAAATTGTTGGATCACATTCTTCAGTGCCAATTGTCTGATTGAAGCACTGTTCCAGCCGGGGTGTTAGATCTCTGACCTTTTTTTCCCCTTCAGATATATATGAATGCAGGTATTTGAATACTTCATTCAGACACTAATATAATCTGATAAAGAATAAAGATCATTCAATTCCCGAATGCTAAAATGGCATCTTCCTGTGACCTGAATAATGGTGTACGGGATGAATGGCATAGGTGATTAAATGTGCCTTGTTGGCAAAAGTGTAAGGTGGGGCCATAGCTAAAGGGTAAAAATATTTAAGATTAAAATCACAATAATTGTGTCCAATGAAACTTCAGAATCAAATGTAGCTAGACCACTATTTTAGAACTCTTAGAAATTGTTTCATCACAACAAGTATCATTTGTACTGAAATATTTGAGGACATCTTGTCAAATGCTTTCACTCTAGGCCATGCAACTCCAAGGGATGGCATCCTAGTCGAAGAATTTGAATGAGATACTCTCCCTCAACCCCACACTCCAAATCAAGGTGCATTGTAGGAATTCTGGAGGACTACCTATCTTCCAGATATTAGTGTCTGTGCATGTACCTCTTGGAAAATCTAGATCTTAAGCAGGAGCTTCTATATTGCTTTCCCGTATTGGTTGTTTTGGAAAGTGAGGTGAAGGCTAAATGGCTACAATTATCAGGCTGAGGATTTGCAGTGCAAGGATGGCCTTTGCTGTCCTCTGCTACAATAATATATATATATCTTTATTGTTGAAAGTATTGCAGATGTCTCTTTATTCCCCGATTGACCCCCTCCACCCTGTTCCTGTCCTCTTCCCAGGCCTTCCCCTCTCTAGTGTCTGTCCATGGGCAATGCAAAATGCATAGAAGTTCATTGGTTTAGTGACAAGTTTACTATTTTTCAATTTGGGCTGTTCTAGCTTGTAAGAGATACAAAATGTGATAGAAGAAAAGTGATTGGAGAAAGGAATGGAAGACAAGTGTCTGCCTTATTTGGTACATACCAAACTGCTAAATTTCACACTATAATGAGAAATTCCTGAAAACTATGGCATAACCTGTCTGGTTTATTCCTGTATTCCCAGAGACATCAGTGTTTGACAAAAGTTGTCTGTTAAAACCAAATTATAGCCATGTTGAGATAGGGGCTTCAAAGAGTGTTGAGCTTCCTCAAAGTGTAACTCCATATCCTAAAAGCACATTTTCTGCTCTCCTAAATATAGGTAATTTGGGCCCAAACATGTTGCTTTGCAAAGTCTGTCATAGTGTGCTTAGGAAGTTCTTTTTGTGCTGAACATTCTTGTGTCTGTGTATTGTATATTTTTGTTTTGTATGTTCAATTTTTGTCAGAATAAGACAAAATAATATTAGAAATTAATGAAATTATGATTTCTGTACACCTGGAGTAACTCCCTTTCCCTGAAAGGATTGTTGTTGTAGCCATAATAGAAAAGTGAAGAGTAAATAAGAGTTGTACAATGCCTTTTCCCCTCCCCAAAATGTTAACTATAGGCTATCCTTGATTGTTACAGGCTTTCATTGCTTTGTTAGATAAAATGTGTCTGAATAGGTTCAGCTTTATTTTCTAAAGGGAGTTGCTTAAGGCTGACTGAGTAGTAGACTGATGGCCAGTCAAGGCCTCTCTGGAACAATGCATGATTACCCTTTGGTAACAACAACAAACTGGACTGCTGCTAAATCTTCACAGGGGTAATCTTCTCCTCTGTTGACTCCTCATGCTTTGATGGGAATTGGCAAATAATAATTAGACCCATTTTTATCAATGATATTTTAAACCCTGTTATATTTAAGAAACAATGCTACCATCCTCTCAGTCTGGCTGTGGAAATAGATATGTTGATAAATGTCTAAAAATATAAATATTATTGTTAAAAACACTTAGCATATGCTGATCACAATGGAAATAGAGAAGTAGCAATTGATTTTATTCTAAGGACTCATGAGAGATTCCAGGAGAAAAACTTTTCCCTTAGGAATGCTTGTGAGAGGCTCTTAAGATTTTGTAAAGGCTACATAATTCAATTAGACAAAACACTTATGAATAGCCATTATGTCTAAGATACTTAGTTGGAAAGTACAGAGGTGGGGGGGGGGAAACCATTCACTGATATAAAATTGCTTGGGATAAAATAGAGGAGAAAGACATGCACAAATCCCATCTTAACACAGTAATACTCGGAAGCCATATGACAACAACAACAACAAAAAAGGAAAATTAATTCTAACATAGTGATCATGATAGTTTCTTATAGACTCTTCACTTGTTTATTCAGTGATTCATTCAATCATTCATATAACAAAGCATTAGCTATATAGTGTTCTAGATACTGAGGATACACGGAAAACCAAATCAGACTTAACAAGCCTTACGTTGTAATCTTAAAAATAATACAATAAACAGCCAGGTAAGCAATGAAATAAGAAACTATCATGCTATGCTGACAAAAAAAAAAAAAATGGCCTCAAAGATAATTAAATTGGGTGGCCAGAGAAAGCTCTGAGGACATTAACATTTTATCTATGTTCTAATTGATAAGAAGGAGCCAACCTTTTAAATGTCAGAGGGGAGAGTCTTCTAAACAAAAAAACATACAACTTTTCTAAAGACTTAACGAAGAAAGAGAAGAGGCCAGGTTGGCTAGAGCAGGATGAGAGAAGTAGCCCAAGAGTGACATGAAAGGTTAGAAATGACCAGATCACATAAAGCTTCATAATCTAGATTTTGGAATATCATTAAGTGCTATAGGGAAGCATTGGATAATTTTTGGTGAGTACTTTACAGGATCCTTTTTGCATCTGTGAGGTACATGGAGCAATAGAGGGACAAGGTTTCCCAACTGTAAGGCTATTTCAATAGTGCAGGATAAATTTGACCTTTTTTAAAAATTAGAAATGCATCGTGGAGAAGGAAAAATGTGAATTAAATCAGAATATTTTGGAATGACTGAGTAGACTGGAACACATTGGGTAGATAATGAGAGAGCAAGTACTTAATCTGAGCCTTGGGGACTTCAACCAGGTAGACAAGAAAATGTTACTGGAGGAGGAAAATAGGAGAAGTAGCTAGTGTGGTTAGGTAATATGACCAAGGCTGATAGGAACAGGGTGGGAATATGTAAGACTACATATTATAGAACTATTAGAAATTCTAGATTATGTGGATAAGGAAGGCAAAACTGCTAGTGATGATCAGATGGGAAGATTACTAACAAGTTCAGTGATCAAACATAAAATTTCCTGTTTAACTCTCAGCATAACAAAATGGGCCATTCTTTAAAAAACAAAACAAAACAAAACAAAAAAAACAAACAAAAAACCCCACTCTCTGTAACATAATTTTCATTAGGGAAAAATTAGAAACCATAAGGTAATATGAAAATTTAACAATTATCCTGCATCCCAGAAATGACCCATTAACATAATGACTTTGAATTTAGGATGCCTTATCTATATACATAAAAGTCTAATATGCAAAGTGTCCCCTCAGGAGTTCAAGTGACCGGGAGTTCGATAGCTCACTATGATGTGCACTGACCACCAGGGGGCAGTGTGGAATGAATGAAGGCCAGGCTGGCAGCTGGCAGCCAGGGAAGGGAGGCCCTGACCGGCAGCCAGAAGCCACCAGGGACCCTACCCGTGCACAAATTCATGCACTGGGCCTCTAGTTTCTTATGAAATCATTTGTTGTTTGTCACATATGTTATTCATTAGTTTCTGGTGTTGATTATGAATACATATTTAAAAATGTTAAGAAAAAAATATAGGCACAAATTACTCCATCAGCTAAGGAATTAATTGACTTATGTGATTGGGTGGCTGACATAGCTTAATTCAAAAATAAAACAATATCCCTGGAATCCACCTATTGGCGCTTATTCTATATTTCACCAAGCAAACCATGTGGCAAGATGGCTGCACATGCCCCATATCCCAATCTCACACCATCAAATCTAGAGGAAAGAGATCTTTGGGGTGTTTTTTAAATAGAAGTCATTAATCATTATCTGTCACTGTCTTAGATTGGTCACTTGCTTTTCTCCATCCAACCACCATAGTGAAAGTAATACAATACTCTGATTGATTTGGCCTCAGTCATATGTCTATATCCCAGAAAAAGGTGTAGAAATCCCACTTGAACAACAGGCACTGATGCTGGGTAAAAGTCTTATTTTCCCAAATAACATTGAGGTGCCCTTGTTATAAGAATGGTTTGGGTAGTGGAACAGTAAATGGTCATTTCAGCAGAACTTCCAAACAGTAAGAATGTCCATTAGTTTATTCTGTTTAAAAAAAATTTATTTTATTGTTTAAAGTATTACAGATAGTAGTACATATGTCTCCTTTTTTTTCCCCCCATTGACCTTCCCCCGGCCTCCCCTACCCTCAGGCACATGCCCTCACCACCCCCCCCCCATGTCTTGTGTCCATTGGTTATGCTTATATGCATGCATACAAGTCTTAATAAGTGACAGGTGTGCCAATATGTAGATTCCTTCTACCCTTAGAGAGGCAGTAAAAAATGGAAAGGGTACCCTGGATGGAAATGGCCTGTGCGTTAAACACAGTATGACAATCATGTGTTTTTAAATAATCCCTGATGGAAAAAAAGCTGGGAAACACTACTTATAAAAACAGCTATGCCGAAACCGGTTTGGCTCAGTGGATAGAGCGTCGGCCTGCGGATTGAAAGGTCCCAGGTTCGATTCCGGTCAAAGGGCATGTACCTGGGTTGCGGGCACATCCCCAGTGGGAGATGTGCAGGAGGCAGCTGATCGATGTTTCTCTCTCATTGATGTTTCTAACTCTCTATCTCTCTCCCTTCCTCTCTGTAAAAAATCAATAAAATATATATTTAAAAAAAAAACAGCTAAACTAAGATTCACATGTTGGAAATATATTTCAAAAATTGAAATATTTAGGAAATTTCTAAACAAAAATCACATGTAAATTATGAAATTAAATACAAATACTTCAAGCACCGCCATCCAAAGACAGAAATTATTAATTTGGTTTGAAATATTACTCTATGTTGTTAGCCAGAGATTTATCTTAAATATTTATATTTGAATGATAAAACATAAGGAATGGATTAATATCATACTCAGTAGTGAGCTTTTTCTCTAAGTTCAAGAACATAGCAAATATTCCACTTCTATTCAACATAGTACTAGAAGTTCTAGATAGAAATTTAGGCAAGAAAAAGAAATAAAATGTATACAAATCAGAAAGGACGAAGTAAAATTATTTTTTCTCACAGAAATACTCTTACATACAGAATATATATGAGATTCCAAGAGATTTAAAAAATACAAAAACCGAAACCCTATTTGATTCAGCTTTATGTATTGGGTACATTTCATATCAGCAACATAGTTCTAATTTTCATATAGACATAGAGTATGTATTCATATGGATATGTTGTGATGTATTTATTTACTCTTATACTGACTGACTTTGCCATTGTCTGAGCTTATCACTACTACATACTGTAAAGCAATGCTTGATCTTCTACCCATATTTTGAGTACATGAACCACTGGAGCTTCAAGATAACCCTAAAAGCAGAATTCCTGGTTTAAATAGAAGTCAATTTTACATGTTGATAGATCATGCCAAAATATTTTTTAATGAGGTCCAAACTTTGCATTCAATCTCTGTGATCATTCTTTAGGATACAATATCGGTAATATCAACCCCTTTGGAGCTCCTAAAAGGCAACAAATGACATAATTACTAGAATGTACTCTGAATTCAATGCCTGATTTGGATCCCGGGTCTTCTACTTTGTGACCTTGGAATCTTTTCTTACTTTAGATCTTTTCGTACTTTAGATCTCTTCATTTGTAAAATATTATTTACAATAGAACTCAGTCTTTATGTTGCTACAAAAAGTTTAATTAGTTGCTGTACCTAAAGCACATTAAAACAACGTATATTACCAGGGAAATACTTAATACAAATTAGCTATTATTAACCCAATTTAGAGGACAGACAGGCAATAATCAAATAAAAACAAATATATTTAGTGTTTTGAAGGAGAGGCACTCTATTTCAGAACCTACATTATGGATCTTGCTATGTCAAGAAGCCTTTTTATAACAAGGGATTGATGATTCAATTGAGATCTGAAGGATGAGTCAGAGTTAACTACGTGAAGTTTAAGAAGTGCATTTGAGGATAGAATTATGTGCAAAGGCTGAGTCAGGGGAGCAATTGCTATTATGGGAGACTGACTAAAGAGAAAGAACACAGGTGAGAGTCATCTCTCATCTCACATAAGCCTGAAGAGGTAGGCAGAGTATAAACAACATCTCTACCTTAAAACAATGGGAATCCACTGAAAGTTTTTATGAGTGATAAAGATCATATGGTGACATGATCAGACTTGTTCTTCAAAAAAGATGTGTTGTTTTATGCACATGGACAGAAAATTAGAGGGTGGCTGTGGATGAAAGATAATTATGTTAATAAAAGTGAGAGATGCACTAAGTTAGTGATGGTAGAGATGTAGAAAAATGATGGAGTGTGGAAGTGAATTGACAGGCTTAGATATGGATAATTTGAGTTAAGAAAGTAAGAGGAAAGTGACACACATAGGCACTCAATGGCTTAATGTTTTCCTTTCTTTTTTTTCTCTTTAACCTCCTCTTTTATGTGGTATTTGTAGAAACAACCCAAATTTTGGATAAATATGCTTGCATTGTTTTTACATTTTAATATTTTATATTTCAATGTTATCATTTTTATTTAGACTTAATATGTATTATTGAGTTCAGAAATGTATTTATAGTTAAAATATTTCTTAATTACATGTTATTATGAGAGGAATCTCCTAATTTCTGACATATCAGAAATCTTACCTTCTGAAATTATTCTAATCTGTGATAAATACCAACTTATTTATTATATCACTGTAGTATATAAGATGCAAGAACTATAATTAAAAAGAGTTGCCAAAGGGAAGTAAATCAATCATTAGAAAATAATGATAAAATAAAATTTATAATTAATAATAAAACATTGAACTATATATGCCACAAATAGTCTGCTAAGAGCATCATGTGTATTCTCTCATCAAATTCTCATTGGTCCCTGTGGGACAGATTATTGTTAGATCCTATCATTAGTATCTCCATTTCATACATAAGAAATCGGTGGCATGATCAATTCGAGTAAGTTGCAGAAAGTGTCATTGCTTACAAGCAGTAGCATGGAGATTTGAACCCAGATCTTTCACATTCCAGAACTTGCACTCCTGTGATAAATTTGAAAACTTCATTTCAAAAATTATTTTGTTCAATTCTGGTCTCAAAATTTACTAGCTTTATGGTAGTATGCCATTATCCCACATAAAGTTTCATATAGAAACTCTAGATGAGAAAATTCATAAAAGGCACTAAGAAAATGTCTTATATGATACATGCTATCTGTAAGTAAATTGAAAAGGTTTTTTAAAAATTATTTTTTTCATTATAGTTTGTTTATTCAACTTAAAGACAAAACAGTTTTGGTTTTCCACTCCCAATATTTGATGTTAACTTATATTTCCCTGGTATTAGGACATTTGAAATCAGGTATTATTAAGTCCTAAAAATTTCATAGTCTGTGAAACTTGTTTTGCAAATGTTAAATCCACAAAGTTCTGCATTACAATAAGCAACTAAATGGCAACTACAAATTTGCTGAAATAAATGTTAGTAGATTAAAAAAAAATTTGGTTCATGTTTAGTTCATATTCAACAAAAGAATTTGGATGCCTGATAGAAAGGTGATTTAGACTACATTTGCATGCAGAACTAGTTCTATTATTATGAGGGTCAAGTCATTCAAAACCCAGTTTTGACAGAACCTAGATTGCTAAAGTAGTCATCTTTAAGATGAGTATGGTTTGAGACCTTAAATATTCATCATTAATAAAAATTCCATGACATTTTTCAAAAGAACATTTGCCCAGGTCATTTGAACAGATGCCAAGTTAAATCATTAAAGCATGGCTAACTGCCATTTCATTTTTCTTCTTTACCTTAATATCATAGATTTTTTTTAAGTTAAAGGAACCTGAGCTATTTTTCTTGAGTACAGGATTTCTAAGTGAATATCAGAATCTCAGGAAGTACCTTTCCCAAACCTAGAACTTCACACATCTTTGAAAAATCTCTTCTTGGAATGGAATATGGTTGATAAGAAAGAGTATTTCTGATTTCTTAATAATTAAATTCTGGATAAAAATGTTCCATAGAACAAATACCATATGATCTCACTTGTACGTGAAATCTAATGAACAAAATAAACTGACAAAATAGAAATGAGATATGGATACATGGAAGAAACTGCCAGCTGTCAGAGGGGAAGAGGAAGAGGGTGCCTGGATGAAAGAAGGTGAAGGGATTAGCCAAAGGATGTATATGATAACCCATAGACACAGACAACAGTGTGGTGATGGCAGAGGGAAGTGGGGGAGGGGTGAGAGCTGGGTACAGGTGGACGAAGGTGGGGAAATAGGGACATCTGTAATAGTATAAACAATAAAAGTAAAGTTAAAATACTTTTTTTATGTAAAAATTTCCAATGAATAGGCCAGAAACTGTTTTCCTTGTTTGTTGTAGTTATTCTTATCCTATATAATAAAAGGGTAATATGCAAATAGACCAAATGGCAGAACAACCAACCAATCAAAGCATAATATGCTAATGATATGCTAAGGCTGCTCAACCACTCGCTGTGACGTGCACTGACTACCAGGGGACAGATGCTCCAACTGGTAGATTAGCTTGCTGTTGGGGTCTGGCCGATCAGGGACTGAGCGATGTGGGCCAGACATGCCCTGGAGCCCTTCCGCAGTCCCTCCCTGACCTGATCGTGCACCGGTGGGGTCCCTCAGCATGACCTGCACCCTCTTGCAATCCAGGACCCCTCAGGGGATGTTGGAGAGCTAGTTTCAGCCCCATACCGCAGGCCACTCCCCTTGGGAGGGCGCCAGACATAGGGCTCATGGGACTGATTGAGCACGAGCCCGGGGAAGGCACAGTGGGGCCGGGATAAACGGGAGTAGCAGGTAGGAGCTGCAGGCAGCATTGGACTGGGGGTTTTGGCCCCATCCCTGCAGGCCACCCAGAGGGACCCTACCCATGCATGAATTCTTGCACTGGGCCTCTATTTTTTTTATAACTAAAGATTAAAGCACATTCCATTTGATAAAGGTACTCTATTGATGATTTTCTGTTGTAACACAAGTTCACAAAAACAGGTGCATTATAATTTTTCACTTACCCACACTTTTTATAAACCATTACCATTTCTCATTAATTGGAGGTAGGGTAAGTCCTTTTCCATCTGTTTCTGGATATAATAAGCATGGGCTTTGTTTTACATCCCACATATTACAGATTCCTGCTTTGCTGTCATATAAATTTCTTATGTTACCTCATCAGATTTGGTAGTTTGCATGTTGAAGAAAGTTATTGATACTGTATTTGAATGGTACCTTGATATGATTTTTAAAAGGCTACCAGAGTTCAGAAATGATTCAAGAGAATGAAATTAAGATTGATATTGAAAGTAAGCTATTAACTATATTCTCTCTCCCTCTCTCATAGTTTATGTATATTGGATTAATGTATAATTCTTACTATATTAAAAAACATGCTTAACATCCAGTGGTGAATGTCTCCAAGTTAGTTTTATCCTATCTATAATTTATTAATTTCAATGTCTCAAATAGTTAATTGTACAGATAGATGCCTACTAGATTTCATTAGAAAATATTTACATTTAAATATGTAATACTTATATCCAGTTACATGCAATAGAACCTGGTAAACTCCTTCACACACTTAAGAACTAATATTATGCTTTAACCCCTTTGTGATTTTTTTTTATCTAATCCACAAATGTAATCTTTCCTGCCTGAATTTCCCTTAAAACTTTATGAATATTTATCAGCAATCATTTTATAATAATAAATGGCTAGGATTTGTTGAGTACTTACTATACTAGGCATGGTTCTAATGTTCTATTTCATTTAATGATTTTATTGCTCCAGGAGATGGTTTAATTTCCATAGTTGCCAAATAATTACTATAACTTATCCATTAAACAAGAACAAAACATGTTCATTTTAGTCTTTGTGTGTGTGTGAGTTTGTGTGTGTGTGCGTGTGATATTAGGCATTTATGCTATGCTAAACATGGGACGTTCAAAGATTTTTAAGACATTCTACATAGTTACAAAGTAATGACAAGGATATGAAATGGCATTTTCTTAGGAATGACCAAAAAATACAAACCCCAGAGTCATTTGGAGTTTTTATTTTGGTAATTATAGAACAAAATTCAATATACACATTAAACAAGATAAAAATCTTAATTTCCATTTACTCATTCAACAAATGTGTATCTAGCCCTGTATATAACATTAATATTGTTATTAATAACATTCATAACTCAGCATTAATTAGGCAGGTAGCATCTACACGAATAAAAGAGAAATATGCAAATTAACCAGCACTCCGCCACTCCGCCACACCCACAAGCCACGCCCACCAGCTAATCAGGAGCGAGTATGCAAATTAACCCAACTAAGATGGTGGCAGCCACAAAGCTGGAGCAAGCAGGAGGTTTGGGTTGCTCCTGGTGATGGAGGAAGCCAAGCACCTGCCTGCCCTGGCCAGCCCTCAGCTCTGCTCAAGGCTACAAAGTTTCAATTATAGAAGATATATAAATCTCAGAAAAAAAAGGAGAGGCTGGGAGCTTGGGTTGCTGGGGGGCATGGCCAGCCTGAAAACGACCATCAGCCCCTCACCCAGGCTGGCCAGGCACCCCAGCAGGACTCCCCCACCCTGAAGGGGCTGTGGGCAGCCTGAAAACTACCATCAGCCCCTCACCTAGGCTGGCCACACCCCATTGGGTGAGGCCCCCACTGAAGGGGCTGTGGCCAGCCTGAAAACAGCCCTCAGCCCCTCACCAGGCTGGCCACACCCCCATGGAGTGAGGGTCCCCACTAGGGGGCTTGGCCAGCCTGCAAACAGCCATCAGCCCCTCACCCAGAGTGGGCAGGCACCCCAGTGGGACCCCCACCCTGATCCGGGACACCATTCAGGGAAAACCAGCCGGCCCCCACCCATGCACCACGCCTCTATTCTATATAATAAAAGGGTAATATGCAAATTGACCCTAACAGCAGAATGACTGGGAATGACCGGTCACTATGACACACACTGACTACCAGGGGGCAGACGCTCAATGCAGGATCTGCCCCCTGGTGGTCAGTGCGCTCCCACAGGGGGAGCTCTGCTCAGCCAAAAGTCAGGCTGACAGTTGCCAGCACAACGATGGTGGCGGGAGCCTCTCCTGCCTCCTCAGCAGCACTAAGGATCTCCGACTGCAGCTTAGGCCTGCTCCCCGCTGGCAAGTGGACATCCCTTGAGGGCTCCCGGGCTGCCAGAGGGATGTCTGACTGCCAGCTTAGGCCCAATCCCCCGGGGAGCGGGCCTAAGCCAGCAGGTGGACATTCCCCAAAGGGTCCCAGACTGCGAGATTGCACAGGCCGAGCTGAGGGACCCCCTGAGTGCACAAATTTTTGTGCACCGGGCCTCTAGTGTGGTATAAAATGTTATAAAAACTAGGAATATGGTAATGAAAAAAGCGGACAAAATCTCTGAAGTGCAAGCCATAACTACATTATTTTTATCTATGTATTATTTTTTCCTTGTTATTAGAGTTTTTTAGGAATTAAAGTGTTATGGTTAATTGTATTCTCTGATTGAGAACATTTTGATTGAAAAATTTTAATGAAATACTGTCTTCCCACTGCCTCTCAATGTGTGTAGGATGAGAAATACAGAATTTCCTAGACAGTAGATCCTATGGTTATCTCATGAAAATTTTATAAATATTATCTTTAACTAAATAGGTGCTACTATCAAAGGTTAATGGTAATAGATTTCTATTCCTGTTCTATAAATCTATTAAAAATCGTTTTACCAGGATAGGAAGCTTTAACTCCATTGGCTTTCTGTTAGGTTGCAGTTTTCTTTTTAGTGTACATTTTATGAAATAATTTTATTTATTAGATAATTATATCCTATCATACATCTGCTTATTTGAACCCTGAGCAAGCAATGAGGTGATTTTGTGAAAAGCAATAATTTCACATTTTTTCCAATATTTTTATATTTTACATACAAGTGTGAAGATCAAACAATTAATTTTTTTTATAATTCAGTCCATTACATGATTTCTGGTCTTCTCTACTGAGATATGGGAAAGTACTTTAAGCACATTTATTTTGAATTTATTTCTAGCCATGAATCAATTTTAATAAACATATTGCTATGCTCTCATAATTGTATACAAAATATAATTATCCATTAATTTAGTGATGTTTGGAGGGTCTTCAAACTCAAAGGCTTACTCCTTTTTCTGATTTTTGGGGTGAAATATTAAATTTATTTTGGGATTTTTGTCCAGGCTTCAAATCACCATGCTATATTTCTTTCATGAGAGCTGTTTCCAGAATTTAGACCTTTGCAAATTGTGTTGAAGTCCACACATGATTTACCAATTCTAGACATAAGTATAAATCCTCCCAACCTCTCCTTTCCTTGCAAGTCCCTCTTTGATGATGATGTTTTTCTCTATTATATCATTTTGATTTCTTTGCTGAATGTGGAAGGAGTTAAATTAATTTTTCAATGTGTAATTTTCACATGCTACATTCTAGTATAGCACATTACTATTATGAAAAAATGTGCTACTTGTAAACTTCCAACTAGTCTTCAGTAACTTGTAATTATAATGAATTGTGTTGAAGCTATGTGTATGTGATGACTATCTAATATTGTCTACAGTTCACAACAGTATTTTCTACTTAGATAGTTTACCAGCCTCTGGGATCAGAAATGCAAGGAGAATGGTCATCCTCAGAGCTTTAGATTTAGAGATTTTATTATTGACAAAGCAGTATTCCCATATGCTAGGCATTGCTGAACTTATCATTGCATTTCCCCACAGAGTAAATTGCCTCTTCATTTCCTCAAAGAGATCTGGCAACACAGGAGTTCGGTGGAAGTAAAAATAAAAACAAAAGAAAGCAATAATCCTATTTGGCACAGTCTTTGTAATTTTTAGTGTCGTGTGTGAGTTAAATGAATTTATTATTTCTTTAGAAAGACTGCCTGCCTTATTCAAATGAAGAATGAGTCTTTCTAAATGAACAGCTTAGAAAATTTAATTGCTACTAAAAAACGATTCTCTTTTATAAGAGGGAATTCTGTAACCTCAGCAGTTCCCTATATTTGTGATTAAGCAAAGTCCATTGTCCAACTAATAAAATCCAAACTTAATCATTGCTTTGCTTGTTGCACTGTACCCAGCACAAATTAAATCTATCAATTACATGCCTATGGATATCTTTTAATATCAGAGAAAATGACAAAATGCTGTACTTTAATGAGTTATGGCTAAGGCCAATTGTTGCTTAATTCACAGATGACATAACATCCTTTTATTAATGCTTTCTCTGTATTTCAGCCTGAAAGTTATCACATAGAGCTTTACTAGGCCCCTTGTAGAATGTAAAATTATAAGTAAACCTGAAGCATTTAACCAAACAGTAGCATCAAAAATGACTGGGAAAAAACACTTTGCTAAGATTCTGGGCTTTTGGAAATGAAATTCATATGGCACCATGAAGACAGGGAGGCATAAAAACAAATCAAAATTCTGCTAGCCTACCACTGTAACATGTCTTTTTCTTCTTGTTTTCCAGGAATGTGCTAATAGAAATTCACACTTTCAAAGATGTAAACCAAGTTATATGGTCAAATTGTTAAATAGCATCCCTATTATATATTAAATTTATATGGAAAAATAAAAAGCACACAAAATGATTCTTTTAAAAATGCATTAGCTTTTGGGGGGCAGTTTGAGGGTAGGTGGAGGGACTGGGCAAAAAAGGGAAAGAGAGAGAGAGAGGACTCATAGACATGGACAGAGAGAGAGAACTCATAGACATGGACAACAGTGTGGTCATTGAGGGTGAAGGGGGTGGAGGTGGAAGAGGGCAGAGAGAGGATAAATGGTGATGGAAAAAATAAAATTAAAAAACATTCACTCTACAAGTATTGTTCTAACAATGAAATCAAAGTTTACATATTATAATCAAGATGAGCAAAACTTTAGAGTTATTACTGTCTGTTACTACAATTCTTTTCTAGAGGCTGTCTTTTGATTAGACAATAGGAACTTACATTTGCCAATTAAAGGTGTCTTACTCATATTCAATTAAAAATTGTTTTTTCAAATTATTGCAATTCCTTTGTGGCAGTCACTCAGGGCTATTCCCATGATGCCACTCTGCTCCCTGAAATGGTAACTGGTTTCAAGGGAAAGCTTGCGAACCTCAGGACATTGAGGGAGAGACATAATTCTGAGTTTTCACCTATTTTATATGCATCCACCGTGTTCTTGCTTACATTAACATTTAATTAAATATTTACAGTAAATTGGATATTAGTATTTCCATTTTCTGGTAAGATAATGGAGTACCAAACAGGTTAACTAATTACTCATATAATAAAAGCTAACCTGTATGGAGTGTCATCTGACATACACTTCAAAGCTCTATAATACGCTAATGTGTGTTAATTTAATCCACAATAACCTATGATGTAGGCATTCAGACAATCTCCATTTTGCAGATGAAGAAATGGAGACACAGAGAGATTAAGCAACTTATCTAAGACTACATTGATGTGTTTTAGAGGAGCCAGTATTCCAACTCAGGCAGAGTGCCTTCAGAAACCACACACTTACCCAGCACGGCCTCTATCAAATGCACTGGAGCTTCGCAAATTCAGATGGTCTCAAAGTGGAATGGAATCTGAATAATGGGTTTTGTACCTTTGAAGTGCTAAAGAGATGGCACATTATCTTGTACATTGTTTCCCACAGTGCAGCATAGAGTATTCCACTGTAGCTAATGAGAAAGCATTAGCTATCACCCTTGCTTGCCAGTGACTGACTAGCCCCTCCATTTCCTGTCTGGTTATAACAAGAGGTCCTGTGTAGCCTGAAATAGTGGGAATGTTTTCCATTTACTTGTTTCACTCACTTATTTTATACGATTCCTACAACCTCAGTGTATCAGTGTGATTTTGTTGGTAGAGTAAAGAGGAAATCAAATGTAAGTGGAGTGATAGCCTGCCCCACATTCAGCACCCAAGCAGTAGTATCTTACAGACATAGTAAGTACCACGACCAATCAGGGAACTTTCAGTCTATAAGTTCAGACCTGATAAGCAGTGGATTTATAAGAGGCCCATAGTTGAGAGGGAAACAACTTAGAGCTGTAGCGACCTCGTGCAAGTATATTAGAAGAAGATGGCCATTAAAGAGGAAAAGTGACGCTTGCATTTCTTATGACTAATTCTCAAATTCATTCTTCAGCTTCAAGATCCATGACTTTTGGAAGTTTGATGCCTGTCTTATAGAGTCTAATAATAAACACTACAACCACTTAAATTTATTTCAAATTTTTTAAATTATAGGAAGTATTGACAAACATTTTCACAAGAAATGTATCTTGAAAAGGAAAATTTAAATTTAGGAACGTATCTATTTTATATTTAACAAAATTTAGGTTATAAGTATGACTATATTCTTTATCTTAAAATGAACAAAGAATTTAAAAAATGACAAGGAAATTAGTTTTGTCTTCATATCCAACTTTTCTACCTTGATAAAGAAAATCTAATATGTACCATAATTATAAAAATAACATAACTTTTCAAACATGATCATAAAAAGAAATCCAGTGCTTGTCAAATTTCCATAAAGTCTGTCTTCTCCTTAGATTGTCAAATCAAGCTCTTTGAAGAGCCCTTCTCTAATCCTTGTTGATTTTTTTCACTTTTCCTACCAGTAAAAAATGTAGCAGTACTTGTAACTACATTAATATGCATTAACTATGTTAATTATATTTAACTGCATTAATTGTTACCAGTTTTAAGGCAGTTAATTATTACCAGTGATTAATGTAGTTCTCCATCATCACATAGAAGAATTACATGAAATCTTACTTTCTTTTACAAGATTTGTAGTTTCACTCTGCAATCACATGCCATTGTGCTTGCATTAATTTTAAATGTTTACAACAGCTAACAACCAGTGAAAGATTGACCAACAAGAAATGAAGACTTTGATACAATGGGGATGATGTTTGGCATTAGAAGCAAGGCTGATATTCAGCCAGTAAACACACTTGTGGTCATATTAGTTGTTAAATTATTAAGATACATCCACACCTTGAAATAAAACCACATATTGTTCTCTAGTATTCTGGACTAAGAACCCATAACTTTTATTGTAATCCACTCTTGATTTCATGCCCCAGTTTTTTTCCCCTATAAACAACAGTCATTATATATGTTCTGCAATATTGAATGTTTAAACAAAGAATGTGCATTTAAAGGAAATTATAAGGTAAAATTAAATATCTCTTTAGATCTTACGACTCTTCCACCTATTATTATTTTTTATGTATTTTTCTTTATTGATTAAGGTATTACATATGTGTCCTTATCCCCCCAATGTCCCCCACCCCCCCACTCATGCCCTCACCCCCCTGTTGTCTGTGTACATTTTCACAGACCTAGAACAAACTCTCCAAAAATTCATCTAGAATAAAAAAGACCCTGAATAGCTGCAGCAATCCTGAGAAAGTAGAACAAAGTAGGTGGGATCTCAATACCAGATATCAAGCTGTATTACAAAGCCACTGTTCTCCACCTATTATTTTTAATGACTTTCCTACACCTGATTTTAGAGCAGCCTCTTAGCCACTCAACTTTATGTAGACTTCCTCAAAAATTCTCCTTCGTTATCATAAAAATAACTGATTTTCCCACTCATAGTTTACTTATTTATGTATTTCAATAATATAATTTTGAATGAAAACAACCTGTCTCTTGGCTTGCAACTAATTCAACTGTCAAAGCCAAAATACATGTGGTAGTAAAAAATAGTGTCTTACAGAGTAGCACTGGGTGCACCACACAGTAGATTTTATAGAGGAAATGAAGAGTATCCAATAAAGTGACAAATGGTTTAAATGGAAGTGAGTTAGCAATACATTTATTGTACTTGTTTTTCCCTTAAAATGTCAAGTCCACAGTTAGATGTGTCTCCTGAGGATAACTGTGTATTTGCTTAGAAGGAGGAAATGGGCAACCCTTGGGAGGGTGATTTCGAATTCAATATATGCATAAGAATCACCCAGGGCCCTTGTTAAAATTCAGATTTTTAACCCTAATCCAAAGACACTGGGTCTGGAGAAAAACTTGACATATACTTTTTAAAAACCCGCATCCCAGGTGTTTCCAGAAAATGCAATCCATAGAGTATTTTGTGAACTACTGACCTATAATGTCCAATACTCAGAAACAGGGAATATTTTGCTTCCTAACACCTAATATGATATTATCATCATTTAAACTGTATCCCGTTTATGGAAGCGAGGCTGTCTTGTGTAGAAAATTTAGAAAATATTGGGAAATAAAATAAAGAAAACCACCCACAATTTCATTCTCCAGATGTAATATTTTAAAAATATTTTTGTGTGCTTACATTGAATTAGATGTAAACACATTTATAAATTATATTAGAGGTTATTTTTTAGGAAACATTGGAAAATACTTGGTCAAATTCTTGTCAAACAAAATAGAAACCATGCCAGTTATTGCAAACAGGGAATCGGTTAGCCAGATGTCAGGAACCTTCGGGATACTGAGAAAATTCAGATATCAGTTATGGAAGGAAGCACCTGCCCTTCTTAAGACGGAGGGAAAGAACAGAAGGTATTAAGTGTGACCTAGAACCTGGCAGCTCAAAGAAGGGACCACAACATAACTGGAGCTTAGGCAGCTGAGATGAGCCTGACACTCCTGGTGATGGGTTCACCACAGATGGTGGGTGCTTGGCCTCTGTGAAGGTGTAGCAATTCCTGTCCTCAGCTGGGAATGGAATATACCTGTTCCTAATGCAGTACTAATAGTCATAAGAATCAGAATGGGAGCTTCTTATAAGCCCTATGTGCTAATAAATCCCCTCCTAATGCTTCCCCACTAAAAAATATAGTAGGAACTGAGATGTCAAGAGAGTTTACCTTCTCCAGTTCCAATGTAAGAAGCCGAGTATGGAAAGGTAGGCTTGGAGCTGAAAGAAAAAAACAGTTAGCACAGTTCATCCTTTGGGTTACTCAGCACCAATACACATTCTAAGCATATTTAAGCTTTCATAAAACACCAGTAGCAACTCAATGCTTCTCCTAGTATGGCACAAAAAGTTTCCATTTATGTGAAGGTGTTTTTTTTTGTCTCTTTAAAAATATTAAATGCAAAGTCCAGCAGTCACTGTATCCAGGGTATTCTCCCTGGAGTGTTGTTAATTATATTTTCATTTGCACACAGAGCTAGCAGAATATGCAGTAACCCAGGATTCGTGCACCAGTGGGGACCCTCGGCCTGGCCTGCAGAGATCAGGCCGAAACCAGTTCTGTGACATCCCCCAAGGGGTCCCAGATTGCGAGAGGGCTTTAAAAGGCTAATATGCTAAGTATCTGACCATCCGGCCAGTTGCTATGACACGCACTGACCACCGGAAGGCAGACACTCAATGCAGGACCTGCTGAGCTGCAGTGACTTGGCAGCGACGATTCTCGAGTGATGCACCCCAAAACCAGAGAGGAGGGAGCTCGATTCCTTGCAGGGCTGCGTGATTACACCTTTGGCCATGGGTTATGTTGTTGCTGGGGCACTGTTAGCCCCGAATCTGGTTTACTGTACACTTGTGTTTGCGTTCTACACACTGTATGACAGCAACTTTGCAGAGTGCCCTCTCACACTCCAGGGCCCCTCAGGGGATGTCGGAGAGCCGGTTGTGGCCTGATTCCCGCAGGCCAGGCCGAGGGACCCCACCTGACGGAGGGACCCTGCTCACTCCTCAGAAGCCTTCAAGCCATGGCGCCACCCCAGGTGTGGCCGGCCAGGCAGGGACCGAAGGAGGTTGGCTCCAGGGCGTGTTGGCCCATCTCGCCCAATCCCGCCCTGCCAGCCACCTTCTAATTAATTCCTTTCAATGTGCATGAATCTGTGCACCAGGTCACTAGTATATAGATAATTAAGGCAATGTGAAGGAAAGACAAATTTTAGTCAATGTTAGTAAATGTGTACATAACAATCAAAGGATGAAATAACAGTCTGTCTCTATATTTTTTAACTTTCTTTTTATGGCTAACACTACTACAGGGGTCCCCATTCCCCCTCATTTGCCCACCTCCTCCCATCCCCAGCCCCTCTTCAATCTGGCCATCACCTCACTGTTGTCTGTGTTTATGGTTTATGCATATATGTTCTTTGGCTAATCTCTTCACCTTCTTTTATTTAGTCCCCCACACCCTCCTCCCTACTAATAGCTGTCAGTCTGTTCCATGAATCCATGCCTCTGGTTCCATTTTGTTCCTCAGTTTATTTTGTTCATTAGAGTTTACATATAAGTGAGATTATATGGTATTAGTCTTTCTCTGACTCTCTAATTTTAATTTATTTTATACAGGAAGAGAGAGAGAGAGAAAGAAAGAGAGAGGGAGAGAGAGAAACATTGATGTGAGAGAGAAACAATGATCAATTGTCTCCTGTATGTGTCTGTCCATGGATCTAAGACACAACCCGGCAATGGGCTCTGATAGGGAGTCAAACCCGCCACCTTTGCTGTATAGGATGACACTCCAACCACGTGAACCACCTGACCATGTCTCTGACTCTATATTTTTGTCCAACTTGTCACAAGATTTCATTCTAAACTTGTGGCTTCATTGTTCCTTTTTCTAGTCTATGTCCCTTTTGTTTAGTTTCTTTTTTTTTGTTAACTTTACTATTGGATGGAAGTTGAAGAGATTCACCATATACCCTTGAATTTAAGACATCATTCCTCATTACCCCATTGATGTAGCACTAAACAAATTTATCCTAGGAAAATGAGTTCAATCACCCCAGTCCAGTGATTCTAAAGCTGTATCTAAAATCGTGAGGGAATGCAGAAATTACCAGAATGGATCATCTGTGATCTGGAAACTGGTAACTACATTGGCCATTTCCCATGGGGGATATTTTTTTGGCAACTGGTTGCATAGTTAGTTGAAGATGGAAATTTTTAAAGGGATTTTGGGATACAGTTTAACCATTAGTAACTGTAAGAATCTGCTACTACCTTGAAGGCTAGGTGGACCAAAGGATAGACCCAGCAGCTCAGGAAAGAAGCTTCTGGGTGGCTTTTCCTCAGATCTCAGAAGCAGCATAACATAACTGGGGCTGAGAGTGTCAAAGGAAGCTAAAAGATGGCACTGCCTTTCCTGCTGCAGCAACAGTGGTGGGACATGAAAGAAGCAAGTGTTTTTCCAGTCTCCTGCTGGCCAAGTTATTTCTAGTTCTTCTTACTGGTACAACTTAATAAGAAGTTAACTGGAAAGGGAATCTAATGATCTAGTTTGTAGACCCCAATTCCAGTATCATAAGATTTTTAGGGACAATAGGCAAATAACTAGCATACATGTTATTTAATATATTTTTAAATATATTACAAAAAAAGTATACACACTTTAACAGATGATGACTCACTTTATTTTCACTCCTTTTCAGGTGTAAACTGATTTTAAATAATGGGTGAAGCAAGAATTTTCTTTGAACAAAGAAAATTTATCCAGTAGACTTTTTTCTGGGGATATATAAAAGATAAAGTTTATGGCAGGATAAAGAAATAAAAGGCACCCAAATAGGAAGGAAAGAAGTAAATTGTCTCAATTTGCAGAAGACATATTACATAAAGAAAACCCTAAAGAAGCCACCCCCAAACTTCTAGGTTACAAGCCTTTACAGCAGGTTATGGTGCTGAATACTGTAGGCAGATGTACTGTGCTGTGTGCTATGGCATGATGGTGGCTATGATGTCACTAGGTGTTAGGAATTTTTCAGCTCCATTATAATCTTAATAGAGGCTCAGTGCATGTAATTCATGCACTTGGGGGAGGGGTCCCTCAGCCCAGATTGTGAGAGGGCACAAGCCAGGCCAAGGGACCCCTCTGGTGCATGATCGGAGCCTGGGAGGGACGCGGGAGGTTGGCCAGCTGGGGAAGGACCACGGGAGGGCTCCAGAGTGTGTCTGGCCCATCACACTCAGTCCTGATTGGCCGGACCCCAGCAGCAAGCTAACCTACCTGGTCTGAGCATCATCCCCCTGGTGGTCAGTGCATGTCATAGCAACTGGTCAACCAGTCAACTGTCTGCCCCCTGGTGGTTAGTGCACATCATAGCGAACAGTTGAGCAGCCTTAGCATATCATTAGCATATTACGCTTTGATCGGTTGAATGGACAACTGGACACTTAGCATATTAGGCTTTTATTATATAGGATAGGACTGACACTATCATATATGCAGTCCATCATTGACCGAAATAGCTTTATGTGCTGCATGACTGTATCACTATTTACTAAAATCAATACTTACTTGAATTTCACTAGTTTGTTCCTAATGTCTGTTTTTCTGTTCCAAGGTACCAGACATGAGATCATAGTACTCTAAAGGCAGACCCAACGACATAGTCATTTTGGGGGGTATCTTTAGCATCTAGCATAGTTTCTGGTATTCTTAAAAGAGTTTATATTTGTTGAAGTGAACCACATAAATAAACTAATAATTTCCACATATTTTTAGAAAATTTTCTTGTCAGAATATCAAAATAAATATCTCTCAAAGCCAAATAGCCACAGGAAAAAAATAACACATTTGTTGGTGGCTACATTAAGTGTTTAAATTCATTTTCTTTTATTTATTTGTCTGTATGATTGTGAATAATCAAAGGAAACTATCCAAGAATCAGTTCCTGGATTTTGTGCAATAATTATGTGTGTGTGTGTGTGTGTGTGTGTGTGTGTGTGTGTGAGAGAGAGAGAGAGAGAGAGAGAGAGAGGAAGAAAGAGAGAGACAGACAGCTTACGTCTTGAGTTTCCCTGTTAGCTTGTCCTTGATTGGCTGTAATTAAAAAGTGAATCCACTAGAGACATGCTCAATTTCTTCTGGTTGCTTCAATATATCACTTTAATTTTTGTTCTTTTAATTATATTTCTTCTGCTGGATTCCTACAACTATAAGCTAGAAAGGTAAGGGCTTAATAAACACTTAACCACTTTGTTAAAATTGAATATATAATTTTCAGATATATATTGAGCTCAGTCTTTGCTGATTGAAAAAGAAAAAAAAAAGAAAAGGAGGAGGAAGAGCAAATCAATTTTGCTTTCCAACAGTCTGAAGATGATTTTCAATAGTGCTTGAGAACTAAAGGGGGAACATGATTGATAAGGTAATTAAATGATAAAAAGTATCAGGCAAAGATGCAGAAAAAGTACAAATGAGGGAAATGATCAAGTATGCTTGATCTAAAAAATTACAGTTTCAAATCATATAAATTATAATTCTTGGCGCTGAAATGAAATCTGTTCTTGGCCTATAATTTTTTAAATGTTTTTTTAAAGTAATCACTGTGGTTATACTTTCTTTTCTTCTAACCATTTTCATCCCTTTCATTAGTGTCATGATTTTTAAACAAGGCAGTTACTTCATCATCCATGTCATTTTTCTTGTTAATTTTATGTCTTTTGTTCAAAAATAAAAAATTTTAAAATAATAATTTTTAACTTTTCTTGTTTTCCATGATATTTCTGTCATTGTTATAAGTGTCATGTAAATCAACCACATTAACATGGGAGAATATGTAGTGTCATATGTACTGAACAGAAATTAATAACTATTATAGATCACAGGCATTAGGATGATATTTCCTATCTAGGTGAATTCAAGACTTCACAGTTATGATATTACAGAGCTTGGTGTCTAAATCACTGATATCAAATTGATACTTTTGGGAAAGTAAGTCTTTCAGGTTATTAAAGCATAATTTAGCAAGTTGCTGCTCTTCTAAAGCAACAATGTATACATTAACTAATAGAGTTCATTAGATATTAATGTAATCACAAAACAAGGAGCCAATCTTTAATAATATTATTATTACTAAATATGCATAACTTGAAACCTCTTCTATCTTTGTATTTTCCTCTTGCTCTTATTTTGAGTCAGTCTCTCTCTCACTTTCAGCTTGTGGTTCAGCTTTTCATAGTAAATGTTACTGCTCATCTCTCTACATCATGGACATTCTATGCTTTGTAGGGTAGAAAGTTTCACTTAAACCCCTGCCTGGAGGCATCCAGCCCTCACAACTGATCACCACTAGCACCCTGAGTGGGCCTTCTCTATACCTTACACAAAGGATGGGTTCAGACAATGACTTTTTGGATACAAAGATTAACTAACACTTCAAAATTTATGTATAACAATATCTTATATCAGAATGTAAAGTACAGTGGCAGGCTTTAACAACAACTTTATAAAAGTGACTGAATATATTTAGAGTTTTTAATTATATTCATATTCACTATACCTGAATTTTAAAACTGATTAGGAAAAGAACTGAAAAAACAAACAAACTGTATTTTGGTTATTATGGAAATCTATTAAATACTGAAGTGTGTTTTATATGAAAAGATATAAATAAATGTTACATATTTATTAACATTGAAGATAAATATGTTATTTCTTTAATATTTTCCTCAACAGGCAAATAAATTGATTATTATTATAAATATCAAATAAATAATAATTATTCACAGGATTTATATTACATTGTATGAGTAGATGATATAACCTACTGAAGCATGGTGAACAAGAGGGATATTCATTTTACAGAAATGGAGGAGAGGGAAAGGGGAAAGGGAGTTATTCTCACAGGCATTAGGAAGATCAGTTTGGGTGCTGTTTATTTTGATGAGGACCTAAATGTAGGCAAACAGCTAGCGAGAAAGAGAGACAGATGTGAGAGATAAAAAAGGGGGAAAAATAAACCAACATAGGAACAGTTTGGACTATATAATAGAGTAAGAATTTTAGGATGATTCTCAGGTTTTTAGCTTTGATAACTGGAATTACTGGGGAAACAGGTTAGATTACATATTTCCAGGTAATGTGGAAAGGTTAGAATGTTTAGGTCCCTCTTCACTAGCAAAAGTTTATGTCTTGCAGTAATTAGTACTTTGTGAGGCTAAAAAAAAAAAAACACCCAAACAGCAACAACAAAACTCTAAAAACCTGTTTTAATGTATGAACAGACTTGAATGAGGATATCAACTGTCAGTAAATAAGAAGTTGATTAGGTTGTGAACATATTGGCCAATCTACTCATTTGCTGATCATCATCAGTCATTAGCTGGTTGCCAGACAACTGCATGTTCCAACTGGGAGGATTCTCTCATGCTAAGCAAGGATTAGATTATTTGACATCTTTAGGGAGCTTCTTATATTATCTAAGGTCCTAGTAAAGACTGCAATAATTTTACATGAAGTTATCTAAAAAACTAAATTAGATTGGTTGATTACTTTTTAAATTGCCATGACATTCTTGGATTTAAAGGACAGTATACTCCAATTTGTTGTATGGTTGGATATAAATAATTGTTAACTTTTTACAAGGATAATTGTAAGATTTTTTATGAATGAAACATGAGAAGAAGCATTTTATAACTTTTAGAAGGAAATAAGATAATAAGCTTTAGGACTTCAGCTTAAGAAACTATTCTGTATTTGAAATCTCAAAATATATACCATGAAGGAAATTATTAATACATTTACTAAATTAAAATTAAGCTTTGTTTTTCATGAAAAGAGTTCATAAAGACAATTAAATGATGAGGTAGAATCTGGGAGAAACTACTAGCAATTAATATAACCATAAAATCACTAGAATGTATGCCATAAACGTTTCCCCAAATCAAATCAACAAGATAAACACCCCCATTGAAAGTGGAAAAAGACATTTGGACAAATTGGCAGTGAGCATTTCATGAAAGTGGAAATAAGAAAAACCAATCATGCCCTAGCCAGTTTGGCTCAGTGGATAGAAGGTCAGCCCTCAAACTGAAGGGTCCCAGGTTCAATTCTGGTCAAGGGCACATACCTCGGTTGCAGGCTCTATCGCCCTGGTTGGTGTGTGTGAGGCAACCAATCCCAATCAATGTGTCTCTCTCACATTGATGTTTCTCTTTCTCTGTCTCTTCCTCCCCCTTCCATTGTCTCTAAAAAACAATGGAAATATATCCTCAGGTGAGGATTAATTAAAACAAACAAATAAAAAAAAGACTAACCAATCATCAAGTGAAAACATCAGTATTAGAGAAATGTCAATTAAGACCACAGCGATATTTCTGAAAGACTGACAAATATTTAGAAACCTGCTGATTTTGTTGTTGGTAAGAATATGGAGCAATGGTAACTTTTAAGGAGTGGTGGTAGAAATGAATAATAGTATTGACAAAACTAATTATAGAACTATTTCTGTATTCCAGGTCAGACATAGTGAATTAGACAAATAAGAGGTACAGATTCAACAAATATTTGAGTCAAAAATGTGAATTTAATAATTTCTAGTTGTAAAATTCTATTACAGTTTCAATCAATCAATAATCAATCTTAATTTTCTGTTTCTGTTATTTAAACTACATAATCTTTATTTTTTAATTACTTAAGTAGTTGAGTTGTCTATAAGAAGAATCTTTATTTCTTAAATGTCAAATGCTTGGTCCTTGAAAACAAGGCTCAAAACTTAGAATTGGAATCTGTCCAACTCTGTAGTCTACATAAGGAAGAGAGACTTTGGGTGGTCTCACTGCATACCTTGTAATTAAAACACAAGTCTATGTGGTATTTAAAGCAGGCGTGAGCTCAAATTGTTAATTGCACTATAAATTCATGCTCTTGCACCTGAGGAGGATTCATTTGCATGCACATTTTCGAACATATTACAAAAGAATTACCAACATATGCTGTATATTCTATGCCATTAAGTCACAGAACAGACAACCGCAATTCACCAATATAAGTGCGGTGCAGGTGTTAAGTGGCATCACAGATGTGATATGACTGAGGAAATACTGTAAGTCAGTGTAGCAGGTAGAGTTATTTTCTAGAAAGTTTCTTCCAAACTGTTTCAAAGCATAAGATCATGCAATTGAAGATATAATAAAGATTGCATTAAAGGGAGAGAAATTAAAAGATAGTTCTAGAACAGGAAATCCACCTCCATAAGGTTCGAAGTTACAATTTTCTTTTGAGGTCTTGAACTGTACCTTGAACTTTGATAAAAGTTTGATAAACCTGTTTATCACCAGGAAAGCAATCATTTCTCTAGGAGATCTTGATATTAGATGTTTAGATGTTTATACCTATCTGTTACATCAAAGCTCTCCTGTAGTAAAAGGTAATCAACCCAGAAAATTATTGCATGGAAAATGTTCAATTCACTGTAGTTATTTTTAATACAGTCTTTAAAGTAGGTTGAAATGTAGTGAAACCAGACTGGTGAAAAAGTTAAAAATTTAAATGATTGTGAGTTCTTTAAGATGTGTAAACTTAAAAAAATAAGATATTCTTTCAACATAAGATTTTGCCCTTTTAAAATTTCAACAGGTATTAGCCTATTAAGACCCCAAACTCTTTGTTTGGAAATTTTAAGGCAGACTCTTGTGGTGTTAATCTCTGTGACATTGCTTCAGGAATTACTTTGGGCAAGAAAAACAGATATTGTCTACTAAACCCAGAGTTGATTTGATAAAAGAACTTTGAAATTTACTAAAGAAGACAGTTTGTTGACCAGGGTCAACAGCAAACTGAATTATGAAATAACTAAAAATGTAAGTAAATGTAAGTAGATAATAAAAATATAAAAAAGAAGTCACCACTAATATGAAATAAACTACATTAAGTAAATTTTATGGTAAAGTTTTCATGGTCTTACTATCAAGTCTGCGATGGTTAATTTTATGTGTCAGTTTGTTTGTGTCATAATGCCAAATATTTGGTCAGATATTATTCTGTGTGTGGGTGTTTTCTGGATGAAATTAACATTTAAATCAGTGAGCTTTGAATACAGCATATTACTTTCCATAATGTGGGTGGGCCTCATCCTATCAATTGATGGCTCCAATAGAACTAAACTAACTTTCACTGAGCAAGAGAGAATACCACCAACAGATGGCCTTCATATTTGAACTGCAGTTTTGGCTCTACCTTGGGTTTCTAGCCTGTTGGCTGACACTACACATTTTCACTTGCCAGCTTCCATACTCCATAATACACACACACACACACACACACACACACACACACACGCACGCACGCACAGGGTGGAGCAAAAATAGGTTTATAGTTGTAGGAGAAACACAGAATTTATTTTTTATTGTATTATTTTCCACATGAAAAATTATAAACCTACCTCTGGATATATATCCTTTCTGTTCTGTTTCTTTGGAAAGCACTGACTGATAGGCAATGCCTATCTGAAGTAACACATCTGATATAACATGGGTATTATGACCTCATGCAAGTTAAATGTTGATTTTATTATTGGTAAGAATATGGAGCAATGGTAACTTTTAAATACTGGTGTTATACATAAGAATAGAATGAATTGGTGCTGAGGGTATTAAAGATTTGAATACACTGTAATGATCCAGTGCTCTCATCTCCACTAAAAGCCAAGTCACGGTTTCCAATTGTAAAGTGATCTTAGGCATCCCTAGGCCTATCTTGCATCAAAGTCACATGTCTATTTCTAGAGTTAAGATTAATTAGTGTTGCCCTAGCTGGTTTGGCTCAGTGGATAGAGCGTCAGCCTGTGGACCAAAGGGTCCCAGGTTCGATTCCGGTCAAGGGCACATGTCAGAGGTTGTGGGCTCGATCCTCAGTAGGGGGCATGCAAGAGGCAGCCAATCAGTGATTCTCTCTCATCACTGATGTTTCTATCTCTCTCTTCCTCTCACTTCCGCTCTGAAATCAATAAAAAATATATTTTAAAAAAGATTAATTAGTGAGATATTGATGTAGAATGGAAATGCCTTTAATGCTTACTAAGCATTTGAAGCTGTCAATAGGTTTTAAAAAAGTGACTAGAGCCAGAGCCTACCAGCAATAAGTATTTTATAGATTGGGACAGATAGAAAAAAGGCTTACAGGTGTATAACTAGACCTGTTTAGCCAACAGACTTTGTCAAAGATAGTCAAAGCCCAAAGCCACTAAAACACTGAGGAAAAAATACCTAAGACCACAAAACCAAAAAAATAATAATATTGCAATTATTTAACCATTTGTATATAGTAAACATGCTGCCACATTGAGCAGTAGGAAAATTTGGTTTTTGATTTCTGTAGGAGACATAAACCACAGGTTCAAATGATGAAAAACCTGGTTTCTTTGTATCTTTTGGCTCAATTCTCTGTTTCTAAGACAGGCATCTTTTCTTATTGCTGCAATGATATTGGAATAAATTCACCTTGCATTCTTCCACTTTAAATGTCATAAGAGAAAAACAGGGATACTTTTTCTAGACATATTTTGTTTCTTATTGGTTTTGAAAGTATGCTGCATAATCACTGTCACTTCAATGAATTACTCCATGATGACCTCATTGGCTGGAGCCTGGGAACCTTTCTCTATCAGCCAGGAGTGGAGGTCATTCTGAAACACAATGACTAAGAAATGAAGAAGGATGCTTCCCAAACAGAAGCCAGGGTAGGTTTATCTAAAGAAGGATAAAGAGATACTGAATTATCACAATTACCCAATATTGCAGCCAAGTTGAAAATAATTTAATATATCCTTGATGATTCAGAGAGCATTTTTAGCTGGAATAATGCCTTAATATCATTTTTAAAAACACTATGTGCTAAAGTATGGCTGGTGGCTGTAGAAATATCCTATTACCAAAAACAAACAAACAAAAAAAAAACCCCAAACAAACAAACAAAAAAATGTTTGCTGTAAAAGGGATTAATTGTGCAACCATAGCAGCAATTTCAGTAAATTCACTTAAATGTACAAAGGAACTAGCATATATGCGCTTATAAAGGACATACACATATCTCTAAATTTAGGATAAAATCTTGAGTAAGGGAAGGGTATTTCATTTCAATAAACATTTATGGGAACCTGACATAGTCTAATCACTGTGTTAGGTGTGAGATGTTCAATTGCCATCTCTAAGAGTTGGCATTCTAGGTGGGAGGATGAAATGTTCCCCCCAAAAATATAAAGGGGGTAACATACGTAGAAGATGATATCTGTATAGTGGTATAGACAGCAGTGAAGTAGGATTTGGATTATGAAAAAATCATCTTCTGTTGAGATGCTCAACTTACATGAAAAGGTGATATTTTAACATTTACAGGTAAAGATTTATAACAAAGGGAAATTCATATTCAAGGTGATCTTAGACAAGGTAGGTGAATGTCAATTATGCAAAGGCTATCAATTTATTTTTAATTTTATGTGAACAAATGGGTTCAGTTTTCAGGAAACATTTGAAACTTGATTATATTTTAAAGCAACAACTACAGTTTTCATTATTTTTTTTCTCATTGTTCAAAATAATTTTAAAGTATGTTTTCATTAATGATGAAAATATAAGAAGATTTTAGAACAAATTTAACTTTTGAAACTATCATGAGGAAAGTACATTTAATTCTCTAACACCTTTTATGATCATCTCTTCTGTCTTAATTAAATCTATTTCTTCAATTTTCTCTTTAATAAGTGCACAATTCAAATTGAAAATCCTATATAATAAAAGGGTAATATGCAAATAGACTGAATGACAGAACCACCTGACCACCCGCAGCCCATCCCTCTGGCTGGCCCTGCCCTAACTCCACCTCAGTCAGCCTGCCCCCAATGGCCCCTATCGGGGCGAGCCTGCTGGACTCCACATGTATACTAATTCATGCACCAGGTCTCTAGTTTAGAATAAAATTGGAAGGAATATAAATTAATCTATTTATTCTTTCCTTTGTTCATCTTCCTTTATTCTTATAATTTCTTTAGTCAAACTTTTTAAAAATGAAATTATAAGGACATTTTATTAATTCAACTAGTAAAATATATAAAACTGAAAGGAAAATAGCTAAAATAATTTGACCTATTGCTCTTACTCTTGTCACTACTTTAAAATTATATGAAACACAATGAAAATCACTTTATAAATTTGAGTATATCAAACAATTAATAGGAGATGTGTGATAGCAAGTCCTTAATATTTTCACATTGTATAATTTTTTCTCACATTAAATTAGAGTTAATATATAATGGGCAAATAGAATATGGCAGAAGTAATGCTGTATACATTTTTAGACTAGGTTATAAAAGACACAGCAACTTCTGCCTTGCTCTCTCTTACTCTGTTTTAAATTAATTTCTATGCAATGAGAATACTGAAGCAGCCCTGTGGAGAGATGGCAAGGTGCTAGGACCTCTTGCCAATAGCCAGCAAGAAATTCAGGACTCAGATGACACCATTTCAAAGAGGCATCAATTGAGCAGATCCATCAATCCCAGTCAAACCTTCAGATGACTAAAGCCCCAGCCAATACATTGACTAGAATCTTATGTGAAACCCTAGGCCTGAACCACCCAGCTAAGCCATGCTCAGATTCCTGACATTTAGAATGTATGTGGAATAATAAATATGTGTGGTTTTAGTTGCTAAGTTATTTTATCCAGAATAGGTAACTAATAAACTAATATAATTGTAAAATAAGTAACAATGATACTTATAATACTTAGAGTCAGAGAATAGACATAAGTAGACTCCTAGGATCCTAAGAGCAATAGCAAGCATTTACCAAATATCAATTCTGTGTCAAATTATACTATAGGTGCTTTGGTGGATACAAGAGCAATATGAGATTTGGTTCTGACTTCAAATTGAGATGGGAGGATAGTTACATCAGAAAGTATCAGAAACAACTGATTTTGACTTGGAGAGATAGATTCTTGAAGCAGGTAACGTTTTGCAGAAAAAAATACAGCTTGATGGGGTGAGTCAGTGAAGGCTTCAATGAAACAGACTGAAGTTGATCTGGCTTTTGAGAAATGTATAAGATTTGTAT
Source organism: Myotis lucifugus (assembly GCF_000147115.1). Classification (NCBI taxonomy): domain Eukaryota; kingdom Metazoa; phylum Chordata; class Mammalia; order Chiroptera; family Vespertilionidae; genus Myotis; species Myotis lucifugus. Next base: position 15,246,581 of record NW_005871058.1, on the reverse strand, counting down.
AGAAGGAAGAAAAAAGTGAAGGTATTTTTCTTTAGTAGAATATTATACTCAGTTGTAATGGTGGAAACAATATGTAAACAAACATATAAATATTAGTTTTTCTGCAGTAGAGATCTGACTTGGGGAATAGCCATAAATACAAATTGATAGAGCAAAGCCCTCCAGAAAGGGTCTGCGTGCCAGGCAGAATATTCTGATTTTAATAGCATTCAGGGGACCTACAAATGATCTTAAACAGTGAATATGCCTTGACATTTCCTCTAGTATGGAATAAGGCTTACTATTGAGAGAACATACTCTATCATTGTGCAACCATAATTCTTAGCAAGTTGCTACTTTTCTTAAGCTGAAATTTATCTTCCTTTCATTTCCACACTTGCTCTTACTTATGTAGCAAATGAGAATTATCTGGGGATCAGAGAACTTTTGTGTTGAAAAGAAAACTTAAATCTGATCTGCTCCCATCACCCAGTTAATTCTTATAAATTCACATAACACATGGCCATACAACCAACATTTCAATAGCTCCTGTGAAATGGTTTGAAACAATTTTTGCAAAAGACAGATGTGACTATTAAAAAGCTTGCATAAAACTATGTTTATCTATAAGCAAAGACCCCGGATTTAGACCTTTGAGTCACACAGTCAATAAGTCTAATTCCACTGCTATCAGGACACCTTCTAAGTAAAGATGGCATCCTCTCCTTGGAAACAGAGGATGGGGAGTTTCAGTTCTTTCTGTTTTCCCTGTATATTATGACTTGGAGTCCCTTAACTCCTATGCCCTATCCCCTCATAATGCATTCTAACAGTTGATTCTCAGAGTGAGGCTAAAACTCCAGCATGGTTGTTAGGCGAGTGTAAGGCACTATTATTGTATTTTTGTTGTTTAGAATTTATTTTATTTCTCCTTAAAATTCTTTAAGCTGTTTGGGTAACACTGCCATAGTTGAGTTTATTGTTTGCAAGATTCTCCAGATCTTTTTGAAGTGTGCTGTATCCATGCCATATCTCACCTTCTCTATCTGTATGCTGTAAGACCTAATATGTCACTCATGTCCCTCCACTATATTTCAGGTTGCAATGACACATCCTGGCATCTTACATTTTAGGATCTGAATTTAACTTCCTGTGTTGAGCTGGTAGAAAATGTATGCATTATTACTCCATCTCTTTTGCAATTCCAATGGAAAAAAGTGAAGCTTCAGAAAAAAAATGTAATTGACTAAGCTAATATAGTCAATGTTTCACAGAGCTAGAAGAGTAACTCCAACCTCATACTATTTATTTATAATCATTTTTACTCTCCATTTAATGGGCATTGCATATATGAGAAATATGTGGTTTTCCCCTTATCAAAACAGTATCCCATGGTCTAGATTTTGTCATCCCTTCCCCTTTACTCTATCACTGCTTTTATTTCAGTTGTGAATTTATCAATTTAACCTCTTCTATTAACTAGTCACTGCAGCATTGGATGGTGGATACTCAACGTTTAGAAAAGACAAAAGCAGGTGCTTTTTTTTCCAGTAGAAAATTGGCCACCTTAGCTCCTGTTGTTGCTTATCTTAGAACAACAACCCTCCTTCTACATTGCACCTTTGATTCTTCATCTGTTATATTTCACACTGCTTCTTCAGATTATTTATTGGCCAGAGGCACTGTTTACATTTTATCCAATACACATTTATTAAAAAAATTACTCTGACTATACTGGTAATTGCTATTTTATACATTTAATACTTTCAGAAGTAATCAAAGTAGACTGTCTTTCAGAGAACTTATGATTTTATTGGAGAACAAGGCATTCATATATTAAGTAGTATTTATTTTGGTGCCAATTTCATACTAGCTCATATAGCTAATATATTTAACATTTTTAGTAAGAGAGAAACTATTATGGACAGAGTTATCTTAAGGATATTTTGAAGGAGTAGAGTATTTGAACTGATCTTGAAACAAGGTAAAATAGACAAAAAGCATTGAGCAGCAACCTAGGCATGGGGAATGTTATTATTTATTTGCTTCTTGATTTGGGCATGTGCTGTTATAGAACATATAGATATTAAACATTAGGTCCTGTGGTGTCTATCAAATACACTGCTCAGATCTCCTGCTATCGAAAACATAGCTGACTCTGACCCTAGCTGCTGGATTTACCATCACATTTGCTTCTAGGCCACACCTCCCACCATTTACTGTGTACACTGAGCTTATAATGCAGGCCCGCTGCTGGGACAGAAGAGGCTCCTTTAAATGACTATGTTGGCCAAGGACTCTCTATCAGTCTGGCTGAATCTTTCTTGCCACTATACTGCCATCTGTGACTCTTCTTCTCCCATTCTCCTTTCTTCTGGTCTCCTTTACAGAAATCAGACCTGCACTGCAGCCCAAAAGCTCTTCATATCCTCTCTGGTTCACTCCCTACACTTCATAGGCACTTTTCAGAATAAAGCCCTTGCGCTTCTATTTTGGCATGTGCTTTTTGGATGATCCAAATTAAAGTATACCATATCCTCAAGAATCCCAAGGTCTTGTGGTGATTTTTGTATGTAGACAAATAACTGAAATATACTAAAGTGATTTCATTGGTGGAGGTGTTCATTCATTTAACAAATATTACATTAAGTAAGGGCCCACTGTGGGTCAAGCACAGGTCTAGGTACTGAGGGTATAGCAACCAACTAAAATTCCTGGCATCAGGAAACTTACCTTAAAGTGGAGACAGAAAAAAATAAACAAATAAATAATGTGTAGGATGAGGATAGATTCTAAGAATTCACCTCTGATAACTGAGGGAGCAGTTATGCCCATATATGAAAGAAGAGGTTTCCAAGCAAAAATAGTAACAATGGCAAGGCTTTGAGAAGTTTGTTTGAAGTGATTGACAAACAGCAAGAAAAACAGTGAGAATGGAATGAAAGAGTGTGAGGAAGAAGGAGTATGTGAAAAGTAGAGGATAACATCAGAAAACTAGTGTGGATAGACATGTGTAGGATCCATTGGTCATAGATAGGACTTCGGATTTTATTCTAAGTAAAATAAAATTCATTGGTAGGTCTGAGCAGAAAAGAACATGATCTGAATTATATATATATTTTTTAAAATATATTTTTATTGATTTTAGAGAGGAAGGGAGAGGGAGAGAGAGATAGAAACATCAATGATGACCAAGAATCATTGATTGGCTGCCTCCTGCACGCCCCACACTAGGGATTGAGCCCACAACCCTAACATGTGTCCTGACAGGGAATCCAACCATGACTTCCTGGTTTATAGGTCGACACTCAACCACTGAGCCAAGCTGGCTGGGGTGAATTATATTTTAAAAGAATTCCTGACAACTGAGTCAGGTTGAAGCCTAAAGGAAGAGAATTGGGTAAAATAACCATGACAGTGTTCCAGAGAGTTGTGCTGATGTATGGGTAGCAGGAAACGTTTAAATTCTGGGTGTATTAGAAAAATAGAGCACATAGGACTTGAGGAATTCAATGTGGAAATTGAGAAAAAGAGAGGACTCAAGAATGATTTCAAGTAATTTGGTCTGAGTGACTGGTAAAAAGAATTGCTATTACCTGAGACAGTTAAAACAGGAAAAGAAAAAGGCTGGTGGAAGAAATCGAGAATTTTCTAGACTTGTGAAGTTTCAGATGCTAATTAGTTACCCAGAGGGACAAGGAAATGGTGGTGTTGGCTGTGGATACTCTTAAGGTGTTAAAATGTGCATATATTTTCCCAGTGACTCCTGGTCCTTATCCCTGTTTGACCACTGCTGTCCCTTTTGGATTTACTTATTGTTCGATTGCTTCCCACCATTTTCTCTCTGTCCACTCACGTGTCTACTTCCTCCTGAGTGATACTTTCATCTCCATCTCTTTAGTTTGTTCTACAATGGCAGATTTAGAGAGGGCTGACATTTAAATAGGCTCAGGGTCCCAACCATGTATTAATTTAAAACAATAGAAAATGTTTATTCTCATGTCTCAGAAGCATTGAAAGGGATCTGTTCATATCCTACGGCAATGTCACTCAGAAACTTCACTGCCCAGTTCTCTAGTAACGCCAGCCTACTCTGAGAATTATCACAAACTAAACCCCAACCTCTGCCTCCCGACCCACCCTTGAGGAGTTATTATTTCCTCTCCTCCCCATCTGTCAGAAAAGTTTGTGATTTTTTTCAACATAGTCTTTTTAGTTAAATTCCCTTACAAATTGTGTAATACTTACCAAAAATGAGTGGCTCTGTAAATTCTTTCCTCAGTGAGTAGTAAGAGGGAAGGGGGTGATGTGTTTATGAAAAGGCTTTGGGGTAGGAGAAAGAGAGAAAAACAAAAAGGTCAGGTCTTGCTATATATGTGATAATGAAAATAAACAGTGTTTTCAATGCAGCATTGCAGACTAGTCACGTGTGTGATCAGCCAGTCAACTGGTCCATGGCCTACATTTTATGTCGCAGGTTCAGAGGCACTGACTGATTTAACCTGTTTATACTCAGACTTTAACAGTAACTACCTGAAGGTAGTATTTTGATGATTATTTTAATGAACACCTTATTTATTATACTGTAACCTATATAATGTTTATCTGTAACCTATATAATGTTTCTAAAAATGTGGAAGCAATTGTATGTACATTTTAATTCTCAATCTCTTTTCTATCTCATTTCTTCATTTGAATATACTTCTCTTGACTGAAGTGCTTAATATTAGCCAGACCAAACTTATTCTACTTCTTTTCTGATAGTGTGTTGTATTAGAATGGAGGTAAAATTGCTACATGATGCAGTCCATACAAAATCAATGAGTTACATCCATAGTAACTATTACCTACCTCAAATGCGAGCTTTTTATGTCAAAAATGTATTTTTCAAGCTTTCAGTGCACTACCATTGAATTAGAATAGGATGTAATGCTGTATGATATCTTAAAACACAATCTTTTATTTTTATTGAAATTTAGGTTTGTTTTATCATCAGAAAGCCCTGCTCTTCTGGTCTGTCACATGTGTACTACTATTTTAAGGAAATGTATGAGCTTTTGTCACTACAACATAAAGTGTTTTACCTTATCCTTTACAATAAACAGGACTTTTTGTCAGTTGTCTTCATTTTCACCATAAGATTGATAAGGGCGTTTCTAATTCATTGGGCACAGCATTTCACTACATAAAATCTGCAGTTTAATATAAGTATTAGGTATAGGTTCCATTATATTTTTGCAGAGTTGTAAATGTCTGAAGCATTTGTTAAATTTTATAGCTGATCTTATTCAAAGTAGTCCCTTTGGTTGGGGATTTTGTATCTAGATATTACCACCATTCATATCCAATTTCACACAGACATGCATATTAGTTCCCAGGCAAAGACAGAACAGGCCCCATTTTTCCATCCCTTTTTCAAATGATATAACTAACTTTGCAATTATTTTAACTACTATTTTTGTAGATGGAGGTGTTTATATAAATGTGAATTATAAATTTCATAATACCTTATTGATTCAGAAATGATCACAGATAAAACAGAGGCCCACAGGTTATAGTCACATATATATGCTCATGTATATTTCATTTTAGTAAAATTATATACTCTACTAATCTCACGTCCCTTTACAATACTAAGCATGCTGTTCTCCAGAAACCTGGAGAAAATTGGATCATTTCCTTACTTCCTGCTATAGACAAAGTCCATAATTAACAGATAACCATGTTCATTCTCTAATCTTTCCTCAATGCACTTGACTGCTTTTTTTTTGTCATGAAAACTTTTAAGATTTACTCTCATAGCAACTTTCAAATATCCAATACAGTATTATTAATTATAATCATCATGCTGTACATTATATACTTATGACTTATCCTATATAATAAAAGGCTAATATGCAAATAGACCGAACAGTGGAACAACTGGAACAACTGGTCGCTATGATGTGCTGGCCCTCCCGCCCCTGAGGGCTTCTCCACCTCCCCCTGCTCCTGAGGGGCGATTGGGGCAGCAGCCGCCGCTTGCACTCACTGCCAGTACCATCAGTGCGTGTGAGTGGCAGCGGGAGCAGGACTGCCAGCAGACAGGGGACCTGGGGCCAGGCAGGGGCCCAGAGGATGGGCTGAGACCTGCCCCTGTGCCTACCGCAGCCTCGCAGCCCACAGTTCCTTTCAAGGTGCATGAATTCATGCACTGGGGCCCTAGTTTATTTTATAACTGAATGTCTATACCCTTTGACTGCCTTTACCCATTGAGTTATTTTGTATGTTGCTCACCCCATATTACCACATTGAAAAAGAGGTTAGAGCTAATTCTAATATTAACCTGTTTATTTTTCTGTTCTTGGATAATCAGTAATTACTATCTATTAATATACCTCCATGAATAATACAATATTGAATACTAAGAAATTAGAAAATTAAATATAGTTTCCCAGTAATGATAAAACAATAAATATGTCCATAATTTTATATCATTTCTATTTTTTATTTTACTTAAACTCTAAAACAACCTTGTGAACTAAAGAATTATAAAATTTAATATTCTTAATATTTAATTTGATTTATGTCTTCAAATTGCCTTTTTAGCAGCTTTTCTAAGACTTGTACTTAAGCATATGATGGAGTAGTTTGTGGGAGAACAAAACTGAATAAAAGAGAGTCGGAGAACAGTTGAAGCAACTAGGATTTTAGGGGCTAGTATTACGGAATGGGGGTAAGAGAGAATCCATAGTTGAGGTCAGTTAACTGTTTGAGCCACTGTTCCCTGAGAGTGTTTGACATCACTAGGTTAGGGCATGGGCCTAAGAACCAAGATCTTTCCTTGGCAGAAGGCCACCACTAGTAGATAAAAAATCCAGGTTCATACGGCTGAAAAATCAGGACTGCAAGCTTGAGATGAAAACATCCTGGTGATAAGGGAATGTTGAAAAACTGAACCTCATGAATTCTGCTATATACTTAAGACATTTGCCAAATTTAGAAGATATTTGAGTTGATTCCTAAAATGCTTATTGGAAGACACAATTTATGGCAGTCTCTCCACGCTAAGAAATCAAGAGTGAGAATTTGGGGACTTACAGGGAACGATGCCATCATGAACACACCAGGCTTTAGGTTCTCAAGTGAAAAAATGAAAAGCTTGTTCTGGGAGCAAGGCAAACATAGCCCCTTCTCAAATATGTCCCTTATTCAAGTAAAGTGATAAATCCAACTTAACTAGCCTTGCAAAAGAAAGGATAAGTGTTCATTGGAGGAAGGTTGCTTCACCTTTTTTATACAAAATTTTCTGCATTAAGTTAAACATATATAGTCAATTCATGAGATTGGGCAATAAGACCAAAAGCTAAGGGAAACAAAACATACAACATAGCTGAAACAGATATTATGGTGAACAAGCAAGAACTCTCAAAGGACTATAAATAATATGTTAAAAGTGAAGATTAAGAACATAGACAAAAAGATGAAGGTATTCATCAGAGATTTAGCATATAATATAAAAAAAGAAATGGAACTTAATAAGTGAAAATAATAATTGACAGTTAATAAATGGGAGCCTGGGCCTGGTGCCTCAGTTGTTTGGAGCGTCTTCCTGTAAATCAAAAGGTTGTGGGTTTGATTGCCAGTCAGGGCTCATACCTAGGTTGTGGGTTTGATCCCCAGTCAGGACGCATATGGGAGGCAACAGATTTATATTTTTCTCTTCTCTCTCTCTCTTTCTCTCACTCTCTCTCTCCCCTTCCTTTCTAAAATCTATTTTTAAAAAAATCCTTGGGTAAGGATTTTAAAAATAAATAAATTGGATTAAACAAAGATTAGATAGGACAGGATTAATGAACTGGAAATAGGGTAATAGAAAACATAAACTGAAATGCATAGCAAAAATAAAAAAATATACAAAACATTATAAAAGGCACATAAAGCAAATGAAAATATCTAACATAATAATAATTGGAGTCACAGGAGACAAGAAGGAAAGTAGGAAAGAAGCAATATTTAATATAATAATGACTGGAATTTCAAAATTGGGAAAGACATTAACCCCTAGATCGAGGAAGTTCTAAGAACCCTAATAATAATTATAAAAACAACAGATTTGAAAATGAAAGACTTAGAGAAAAATCCTAAAAGGAAAATTATACATAATATTTGCAAATGAGCAGCAAGAAGTTGGCAAGCAAACATAATAAGGACTAGGAGACAGTGGAGTGATATACTTAAATAGCTAGTCAAAAATAGCAGCCAAACTAGAATTATATATTCAATTGGGGTAAAAATCCTTCAATGATGAAGGTAAAAATAAGGAGGTTTAGTCCTAGCCGTTTTTACTCAGTTGATAGAGTGTCAACCTGTGGACTGAAGGGTTCTGGGTTCGATTCCGGTCAAGGGCATGTGCCCAGGTTGTGGGCTCGGTTCCCAAAAGGGGGTGTGCAGGAGGCAACAGATCAATGATTCTCTCTCATCATTGATGTTTCTGTCTCTTTCTCCCTCTCCCTTCCTCTCTGAAATCAATTAAAATATTTTCAAAAAATAAGGAGTTTTATATAGCATAAAAACAAAGTTCATCACTAGGGAACGTGATAAAATATCATGCTTATTTTACAATATTGAAAAATTGGGTTAAAAAAATGAAAAAAAATACCATCAGTAGGTTACAGTTGGAACACTATAACCTACCAATTTTCCCCTTAAAAGAAAGTTAGTTTTTAGCCATTCAGCAATAAGTAACATTATTTTTATATATGTGTGTGCATATGTGTGTGTAAAGGTTTATGTTTCTGTTCCTGCTTATGATTTTTAGCATATTTGAAAGATAATATAATCTATTCATTCTCTTACCTTTGGTATTTCCAATGTTTGTCTCCCTTCTCTATTTATGGAATTTATATTCAGTTTCCAATGGCAAGCTCAAAGATAATATTTCTTACTAAATTTTATTCAATAAAATAGATCAACCATAATTTCAGTTAACACACCTTTTCTAATAACTACCAAATCTTTTTTCAACTACAGACTCATTTTCAGTTGCCTTCTGAAGATTTCTACTGAATGTCTGGAACATTAGAAATTTTGGTGAGTGAACAGCAACTGTTTTAACCTCCATAAACTCCAAACTACTGGTAAATTCTATACTTCCAACCAAATTTTCCATAACCACCTTGGGTCATGAGAGTCAGTTCACCCAATTACAACCACAAGAAGTTTCAGTAACAGTTGATCCTTCCCTTTACTCACATTTATTGAGGCATAGGATATTGTCAATCTCACTATTAAAATATCTCCTAAAATACTTGGCTTTGTCTATTGCTACTGCCTTAGTGCTTCCAATTTACTGAATTAATTTATAGCATTTGTAAGTTGTTTATAGTATGTTCCCTTTGCCATCACTAATTTGATTTCAAATTTCTTGAGGATAGTGACTATGCTTTTTATCTTTTCATCTGCTCCTTGCTTATAGTAAATATTTTTATTAACTTTATTAGTAGGATCATTGAGATAATGATTGAATTATACTGCTTAAATATACAGTATTACCTATATTATGTGTAAGATCTAAATCACAAATATTATATTTTGAGCTAAAGATATTTACATGTAGTCCCATAGATATTACTGTCTGTCTTCAGTTGTTCTTGTATCTTAAACACATCTTCCACCCCTAGAAGACAAAAGTTGTAAACATTGCCTACAAATGTTTGACAGGAAATTGACTTAGTTTTGTAAGCTATTTTCTTTTTCAAAAATGGTTCAGATAATATTAGATCTTTTAACCTATTTTGCACACATAAATCTTAGACTGCTTTAGGTGACTTGAGCCATTTTCTTTTAACTCAGCTTTTTTAAAGAACATCCCATCCAAGATATTGATCTACATTAAGTTGCTAAGTCAATATTAAGATGAATAATTTTTGGTATTATTAAGCTTAAATGAATTATATTAGACCATTAGCAACAACGGGGTTAAATATAAATTACATAAGAGATGAACCGGAGGAATATTTCTATCTCTTTTCTGTTTTCTATTTTATAAATACAACAGCTTAGCATATATATTGGATTTCCAAAGAATGGTGAACATTCTAAATACTTGCTCACTTTCAACTCAGGTTCTTAGAAGAATATTGTGAGTTTAAGTGTGTAATGTGGAGTGCATAACTCAGTTAGCTTTAACAGAGGAAAGTGACAACATAGAGTCAACTTTATTGATGTGTACACTGTGTAGGAAATCACATAGGAGATTTCATCTTTGAAGTTTGTTTTAAAAACCTACTGTGTTTACAGCTTGGATAATAGACTTGTCAGTTTATTAATGATGAGTGACCCGTGTCACCACACATGGAAAAACAAAATTGACATATATATTAGTGGTAAACAATCATGAAACAAAACAAATGTCAATACTTAAATTTTTAAGAGATAATTAAAGCTCTTGAGATACTAATTATGAAAAGTGAGCATGGCAAGGTGAATGTATGTTGACAGAAAATATTCATATTGATAAAGATATGTATAAAATCTTTTTTGTACAATATATACGGCTGTCACTTTTTGGAGGTCATATGTAGTTATGAACTGTGCATAAATGTGAGACTTGTCTACTCATCTTATTGCAAGCAACATATGGTTAATACTTTTAACTTAATATTAATTATTTTTAATTTGAGTGCATCCTATTTAGGATTTTTTTAGATTAAAAACACACACACATAAAAACCTCATGGGATATTTTTTCTGTTTGGCTTCAACAAGGCATCAGAAAGGTGTTAATACCTGGAGAACATAAAGGAGAGAAAGTTAGCTAAAAGAACTTAAAAGCTTCTTTAATTTTTGCTTATAAAATTATCTGCTAATAAATAATAAACTTCAGAATTGTAACTTTAGGAAATCATAGGAAAGATGGAAACTGCCAGAAACATCTAAGTAACTGGAATGAGCCCCTTAGCAGCATGGATTACAAAAGTGACATTTAGGATGAATTTCTGAGGCATGACCTCAGCTAACCCTAGAGAAAAATATAAACATTATTTTGGTATCTACTCACATTCTGGCATTTCTATCTAAGAGTTCTTAACTGTAGATATTTTCTCCGTATCCTATTATGCCATACTTATGATTTCCCATCTATTGCTGCTCAGATTTTAATTCAAATACAAGGTAACAACTTACAAACACATAGAATAAAAGTACAATAGTGAAAGACAGGAATTGAGGTTAACAATTAAAAAAACAAACAAAACAAAAAACATTTACAACCTAGGCAATTTGCACAGTCACTGTTGTAAGCAGGAGGTGTGCAACAGATATAGTCAAAAAAGTTATATATTTTATGGTTGAAAAAAATCAAATGCATTTACTTCTTTTTCCTTAATGATTTATTCTTTCTGTTCCTTGGAGTAAAAGGGTACATTCCACAGTATCCTGGTATCATCACTTTATCCCTACTGACTAGTAATGCAAGATAATTTTATTAATATATCTTTATTGATTTCAAAGAGGAAGGGAGAGGGAGAGAGAGAGATAGAAACATCAATGATGAGAGAGAATCATTGATAGGCTGCCTCCTTCATGCCCCCTACTGGGCATTGAGCCCACAACCCAGGCATATGCCCTTGACCAGAATAGAACCCGCGACCCTTCAGTCTGTAGGCTAACATTCTATCCACTGAGCCAAGCCAGCTAGGGCAATGAAAGATAATTTTTACCTCATTTATTTTGCAGGATGAAATCAGAAGTGATTATATAAACAAAAAACAAACAAAAACAAAAACATAATTACATATAAATGGATGGCTAGATAGACATACACACAGGCAGAAAGAGTAGTCAATCATTTTTACATTTATTTATTCATCTGACTATTCTATGTCTGTCTGTGTCTCTCTGAAATACACACACACACACACACACACGCACACACACACACACACGCACCTCACCTCACATGTATACATAGAAGAAATAAATATTGAAGACCAGAAGTTCCTTGCAATGGCAAGACAACATGTGCAACTTTTTAAAACATATATATTCCCTCTCAGGACTCATCCCATAAAAAAAATCAGTATTTTGGGGATCTGGGACAGGTCTTGATTATCTTTGATTATCTAGGACTAGAGGCCCAGTGCACGAATTCATGCACTGGAGTCCTTTGGCCTGGCCTGCGGGATCAGGCTGAAACTGGCTCTCTGACATCCGCTAAGGGGTCAGATTGCGAGAGGGCGCAGGCCAGGCCAAGGGACCCAACCAGTGCACAATCGGGGCCGGGGAAGGATGCAGGAGTTTGGCCAGCCAGGGAGGGACTGCAGGAGGGCTCCAGGGCATGTCCAGCCCATCTTGCTAAGTACCTATCGGCCAGACCCCAGCAGCAAGCTAACCTACCGGTCAGAGCATCTGCTCCCTGGTGGTCAGTGCATATCATAGCAACTGATCAACCGGTCGACTGTCTGCCTCCTGGTGGTCAGTGCATGTCATAGCAAGTGGTTGACCAGCCTTAGCATATCATTAGCATATTATGCTTTGATTGGTTGAACGGATGACCAGACAACTGGACACTTATTAGGCTTTTATTATATAAGATTCCTTTTTTTACTAACTTTTATTTTATTAGTAATGGCACTGTACATGGTTTGAGTATAAACTACAATAAGATTATTTGCAGATAAATGAAGAAGCCTATACTTAACAAAAGTTTGACTATGAAATTCCTTTATAGGCATATACTCAGGTAAATTCTAATTGGTTAAATTGGGTAAAAAATTTGATTCATAAAGTTTTATTTTTTATCTGGGAAAGATACAATACCTTTTTTTTTAATATAGTTTTCCATTTTCACTTTTGTTCTAATGGAATACAAATATAATTTGTTGGAGAGATTTGAATATGGCAGCATAGGAAATGCCTGTACTCTCTGCCTCTCACAACTACATCAAAATTACAACTAAAATACAGAACAACCATTATCCAGAACCCCTGGAAAGCTGTCTGAATGGAAGTGCTACAACTAGAGAGGTAAAGAAGAAAGCACACTGAGACTGGTAGGAAGTGCGGAGGTGCAGAATGGGCTGGTCTGGCACCCACATGTGCTGCTTTTTTAATCGGGAGAGAGAACATCGCTGTGGAGGCTGCCTGGAGGAGCAAGGGGGCCCAGCCCCACACCAGAAGCCAATCCCAGGGTCTCAGAGCTGGGAAAATAAGTCCCTACAGGCAGTAAGAACTACGGGCTATAAAAACCAGTGCGGATTGGGGCTCAGTGACACAGAAACTGCTGGAGACCCAGGGGTTCCTCTTCAAAGGCTGGCACCATGAACTGAACTTTCAAAGTACTGCTTTCTCTGAGCTCCAGCACCAAGGTGAGGGTCTAGGAAAAACAGACATATATGAGGAGGAACTGGATTGTCAGGCATTGGAGCAGGAACTCATAGGTGGCTTTCTCCCACATGGAGATGCTCACAAGGGATCATTGTTTTTATGCTGGGACCTCTCTGGTCACAGGCATGACTGGCAGCCATTTCTGTTTGCTCTGCCCTGGTGATTCCCTAATACCCCGCCTCATTCAATTTACAACCCCACTCAAGCTGGGTGTAGTGGCTTTTGCATTTGAATGGCCTGTCCTTGCTTAGGCTAAAATTTCTCAAACAAGCTGCAGCTGGATCAGGGAGCTCCAACCCTTTCAATAAAAGGCCCAAGACCTGGCACCAGCACCAGCCTGCCTTGCTTCATAACTGGGCCTCATCTGGGCACTTCAAAACCCAATACAAAGAGGAAAAATCTGCATATTTCTCTGTAGCTCCTGCTGGGTGGCCCCAGACAGTGGCTGACTTTGCACCTCCCTAGAGACTCAAGAGTCAGTGTACCCAGTGGTCACTGTCAGACCATACCAAATTACAACTCTACACATCCATAAGCAACACACTCAAGGGGCAGACTCAGTGAGCACCAAAGCCACACTGAAGCAAGTCCTGCTCCATAGGGGTGTCTCCTGCACAGTAGATCTCCCATTGTAGTCATAGCTGGTTCTCAAAGCCAATTGGTCTGGAGGTCAATTCCTCCCAGTGACACCAACAATAATAAAGTCTCAACTACAACAAGACTATGCTCACAGCCCACAAAGGGGTGCACCTAGAGCTCCCAGCTCAGGTGACTGGGGAGGCTGAGCCACTGGACCCTATAGAACACCTTCTACACAGGCCACTCTACCTACTAAATAGACATAGAAGCTCTACCCAATACATAGAAACAAACACAGGGAAGCAGCCAAAATGTGGAGATTAAAAAAAATGTCACAAATGAAAGAAATGGAAGAAAGCAAACTACTGGTTATAGAATTCAAAACCATGGTTATAAGTTTACTCAAGAATCTGCTAGAAACCTCCAAAAAATGGAAAAGAACCAGTTAGAAATTGAGCATACACTGACTGAAAAAAGAATAATTTCAGGGATTCAACAGTAGAGTAGAGGATTCAGATAATCAAATCAATGATTTGAAATATGAAGAAGCAAAAAACACCCAACCAGAAGAGCAATAAGAAAAAAGAATCCAAAAATATGAAGATAGTGTAAGGAGCCTCTGGGACAACTTCAAGTGTACCAACATTAACGTTATGGGGGTGCCAGAAGAAGAGAGAGCAAGAAATTGTTTGAAGAAATAATGACAGAAAACTTCTCCTATCTGGTGAAAGAAATAGACTTACAAGTCTAAGAAGCACAGAGTCCCAAACAAGAGGAACCCAAAGAGGATCACACCAAGACACATCATAATCAAAATGCCAAGGGCTAAAGACAAAGAGAATCTTAAAAGCAGTAAGAGAAAAGCAGTTAGTTACCTACAAAGGAGTACCCATTCGACTGTCAGCTGATTTCTCAACAGTAACTATGCAGGCCAGAAGGAAGTGGCAAGAAATATTCAAAGTGATGAACAGCAAGTACCTACAACCAAGATTACTCTACCCAGCAAAGCTATCATTCAGAATTGAAGGTCAGATAAAGAGCTTCACAGATAAGAAAAAGCTAAAGGAGTTCAGCACCACCAAACCAGTATTATATGAAATGATAAAGGGTATTCTTTAAGAAGAGGAAAAGAAGAAAAAGAAAAAGATCAAAAATATGAATGACAAGATGGCAACAAACACATACCTATCAACAATTGAATCTAAAAATCAAAATAAATGAATAAGAACTCTAATGAACAGAATAAACTGGTGAATAAAATAGAATCAGAGGCATGGAAG
This sequence comes from Myotis lucifugus, assembly GCF_000147115.1. Taxonomy (NCBI): domain Eukaryota; kingdom Metazoa; phylum Chordata; class Mammalia; order Chiroptera; family Vespertilionidae; genus Myotis; species Myotis lucifugus. The sequence goes on along the minus strand of NW_005871058.1, from coordinate 15,231,375 downwards.
TGGAACAGACTGACGATTCTCAGAAGGTAGGGGTTTTGGGGGGGGCTGGCAGAGATTAAAAAAAAAGATCTTATATGCATATATACATTACCTATGGACACAGACAATAGGGTGGCAAAGGCCTGGGGACGGTGGAGGAGGGCAATGGGAGTTAAAAAAGAGGGACATCTGTAATAATCTCAACAATAAATATTAAAAAAAGACAAAGATCAGTATTGTAACAGCAAAGCAAGGGATGTGGCAGAAGTGAAACCTTGGATGCCAAAGAGACAGAGCTATGACTTTAACTGCTAGACTCTTTGCCACGAAAGGTAAATGGCCATGTTCCCTTTGGCATGCATTTAAGTTATACCTTTAAAACTTCTCAAAATCTTTTCTACCCACTGGCTCAGTCATCTCCCTGCTTGGAACTTGTCCTTAGGAAATAAATAAAAGAGAAACATATAAAAATTATTAATTTGTCAATTGTGTCACTTCTCTGCTCAAAACTTTGCAACAACTGCACATTCTCTAGTTTGTTGGCCAATGATATCTGACTTCCTTTTCTAAAAGCCCCATGCCCTATGCTCATGATATTATCCCCACTTGCTCCTGTTACTTGCTCCTGTTCATTGAACTTGCCAAATATGTTTCTGCCTTAGGATCCTTATTCTAGTTTTTTTGTTTCTGATTGTTTTGCCCCAGACATTTGCTTAACTAGAACCTCACTCCTAAGTTTTGCTCAATTTCATTGTCTCATTGGATTTATCCATCAACCTATATAACATTTTAACCTGCCCACACACTTCTTGCATTCCCCAAACCTTATATAGTCTGCTCTCTTTTTTCTTTAATCCATCAACTTCTTATATCCTGTGTGATTTACCTATTCAGCAATTTTATATTCATTGTCTATCTCGTACTAAAATGTAAAGCCCACTTAGTAAGGGATTTTGGTCAGATTTGTGCAAAAAGCCTAAAGTAGTGTATAGCACGGAAAATGAATTAATTTCTATTGTAAATTTTATTTAAAATAAATAGACCTTATTTATTTCAATACCTTATAGTACTTGCAATAATATAAAATACAGAGGTTAACATAAACTACTTTCTATTAGGCACTTTTACCTGTTAACTCCTCAGAGCTCTATTCCACCAAACTGCATTACACCATACCTACAAAAATGATCATGAAGTTGACTGTGCTGGGCCATGCAGGCTCTACCAAACTTGGAATTATTGATCTTCATGATACCTTTCCTAAAAGTATCAATAAGCAATCGGCCAGTGTCTGTCTCTTTCATGATAGTTAATCATGAATCACCTTCAAAATGAGAACTTGATGAAGAATACTTCCAGGAGCAGTCAAATATCTTTTTTAAAAAATCTAAAATTAAACAATGTCAAAATAAGGAAATTGTATAATTTTACTGCTAACTCTTTCCAAGTAATATGGAGATGAGAGAGAGAGAGAGAGAGAGAGAGAGAGAGAAAGAGACCATGGTATTTAAAAATAATAAATAATTATTGCTTTATTTGCCATGTGGCTCACAGTAATTAAGGTTACGAAAGAAAGCAAAAACCTACATACCATGATCCTTTAGCTACCCCTCTATCTGCAACCCTTCTAACATCAAGAATTGCATCTGTGGAAAGGAGAAGCTAGAGCATGCCTTCCAAAAAGCAATTCAGGTATTAACTTACCACGTGGTTTAAACACATGTGACATGTAGAATAAGGCTGAGAAGAACATTGTGTGTAGGTGAGTGTCCTGCTAAGACACAAATATGGAAGCAGCAGAAGAGAGAAATTGAAGATCATGTGTAAGAGGGGAGATAAAAAAGCAAAAGAGAAGGGCGAAGTACAGTCTTCTAGACTTGCTTTGCACTCTAAAAACTGATAACCTCATGACTGTTTTTACCTATAGTCAGTTGCAAAATCTAGTTTGCATATTTCCGTGAACACCAAACCGAGCAAATGGAATGATTCCCCTACCATCTCCCCAGATGCAATCAATTAAGGCCTGATACAAGCTCCACACAACATATAATGAATGAAAATCAAAATACACACATTACAGGAAATAAATCTCAAGAACATGTTATGAACAGGGGTTTCCCTACAAAGCTAATGAAATAGTCTCTAAACACATGGGTTAGGATAAACCAGAAATAATTATAGAAAAACTGCAAAGAAAAACTACTATTAAAATTTAAAAATTACATTAAAACTATAATGTAAAAAATATGCATACAGTGAATTATTGTGCATGAGGTCTTGGATTCTTTACAGTTAATTTTTGGCAAGAGCTTAAGACCTTTTCTATAGTTTTGCTAAACCTACACAAGTGTACAAAGGACAACATTTTGCAAACTTCCATGGGAAAGAAGGATGGTAAACATGTTTTAAGTGAGCACATAAAGCAAGGTCTTTAGAGGATATGTGTTATCAGCAGTGCAAAATGGAAATTAATGTATTGCTCTTTATAGAAGTGAAAACCATTTACCACCCACCATGTCATTTTTGATACTGAATACACTTTGCCTTGTTCTTTTGACTCAAAAATAATTATCCCCAGTGTTTGTTACAGTAATAGAGATGAAAATAATTTGTTCTTATAGCATACTTCCCTCTTAAGAATTTAAGCACTTTAGAGCAAACTATTCCACTCGTCTTCATAAGAACCCTGCCAAGTAGATAAATGGCCATAAAAGATGAATAAAGGAAAATAACCTGGAGAGTTGGATCCTATTCATCTTGGTGTCTGAGCCAGAGAAATGGAATCTGTATCATGACTATAGACAAAAATCTCCCAAATTCTAAATATTTTTTTCCTTGATCTTTCAGGTAAATGGTGAACATTTGTATTGCTTCAAATTTTGGCCTGACTTAAATTGAGACATATTGCCAAATTTTCTATCTAATGGTATATTACTGAAAGAATAAAAATAACTTTTTTCAAAGGATTTTTGACACAGCTAGTAAAAGTGTCCATCCTTTAAAAATACAGACTCATTTAATATGTATGTGTTTCTTAGTTATAGTAAGTTCCATGTGTTAATTGAGGCCAAGAATTAATAGATATATCAAGCTAATGATTTTAGGAATATTTAATTTAAATATTTCCAAGGAACCCATATGTGTCATAAGATCCTTTATAGACAATGTCAAATTCTCTCTAGAATTAGCAAATGAAAGATGGTCAGGTTCTTTCCTTCTAAAAGAATAGCTAAGGATTAATTCCATTGACCCTAAAATGTGAGTTTGATTAATGTATTCTGAAGCATGAAAACTAAGCTAAATTTTCTAGGGTTTGAAACAGTTAAGTTCAGTCACAATTTTCAAAACTTTTGGGAATATGTTCAAATATGAGGTAAATCTAAGATTTTGTTGAATCTGCTAAATCCTCTTAGTCTGTTTTAACTTGTGAGACATAGTAAGTCCTACTGTTTGCTACCTATAAATTAAAATAGAGAAATGGTTCAGTCATCTAGATAACTTATATTAAAGAATGTGAATATAGGTGTTGAAAATGTTTTGTTTTTGACATTTTACTCATTTTTGCAAAAAACTAAAGTTATTTCCACACTGGCAAAATACAGTGTACTGTTTTGCAAAATGCCATACACTGTTTTGCATATTTACACTGTTATAGATCTCTTTCAAAAGGACATTCATTATACCCATGCTGCCAACTCCATCAATTTCATTTGATGGTGAAAACAAACCTAGGGCTTATTGTGATGATATAGAATTGGGTACAACATATTCTAAATTGCCAAAGAAAAAGCAGTTGGAAAATATAGTAAAACAAAAAGGACTACTTTCATTCTTTCTTTTTGTACAATCGATTGACTCTTTATTAGCTACCCTTAAATTTTTATATCTTAACTTATTTGCCCTGTGCCCCTTCTTTATTTTCTATTGTATTTCTTTTTTATAAATATATTTTATTAATTTTTTTACAGAGAGGAAGGGAGAGGGATAGAGAGTTAGAAACATTGATCAGTTGCCTCCTGCACACCTCCTACTGGGGATGTGCCCGCAACCAAGGTACATGCCCTTGACCAGAATCGAACCTGGGACCCTTCAGTCCACAGGCCGACACTCTATCCACTGAGCCAAACCAGTCAGGGCAATTGTATTGTATTTCAATTGTATTGTAGATATTGGCAACCAATTTCCAATACCATGTGAAACAGGTACATAGGCAGATGAATATATATATATATATATATATATATATATATATATATATATATAATCTCCTAGAGGCCCAGTGCATGAAATTTATGCACAGGGATGGGGGGGTCACTCAGCCTGGCTGGTGCTCTCTTGCAATCCAAGACCCCTCTGGGGATGTCCAACTGCTGGTTTAGGCCCAATCCCTACAGTCGCACATCTAGCAGTCAGACATCCCTCTCGCAATCTAGGATCCCTCTCACAATCCGGGACTGCTCACCCCTAACCGCTCACCTCCCTGCTCACCCCTAACCATTCACCTGCCTGGCTGCCTGCTCACCCTAACTGCACACCTGCCTGCCTGCTCGCCCCTAACCGCTCGCCTTCTTGCCTGCTCAGTGCATGTCATAGCGAATAGTCGTTCCTGTCATTTTGCCTTAATGGTCACTTAAATATATATATATATATATCGCACAGCCAACCTCCTGTAGCTGGCCAACCTCCCGTGGTCACTCCCCCAGCCAACCAACCTCCGACAGCCCCTCCCCCCAGCCAGCCAACCTCCCATGGCCCCGATCAGCCCCGATCACCGGCCAGGCCTAGGGACCCCACCATGCACGAATTCATGCACTGAACCTCTAATACATTTATGTATATACTAGAGGCCTGGTGCACAAAAAATTTGTGCACTTGGGGGGGTCCTTCAGCCAGGACTGTGCCCTCTCACAGTCTGGGACCCCACGGGGGATGACCACCTACTGGCTTAGGCCCGTTCTGCAGGGGATTGGGCCTAAGCTGACAGTCAGACATCCCCCTGGCAGCCCGGGAGCCCTCAAGGGATGCCTACTTGCCAGCGTGGAGCAGGCTTAAGCTGCATTCGGACAACCTTAGCGCTGCTGAGGAGGCAGGAGAGGCTCCCACCACCACCGCTGTACTGGCAGCCATCAGCCTGGCTTGTGGCTGAGCAGAGCTCTCCCTGTGGGAACGCACTGACCACCAGGGGGCATCTCTTGCATTAAGCGTCTGCCCCCTGGTGGTCAGTGTGTGTCATAGTGACCAGTCATTCCCAGTTGTTCTGCTATTAGGGTCAATTTGCATATTACCTTTTTATTATATAGGATAGAGGCCTGGTGCATTGGTGGGGGTTCCCACTGAGGTGCCTGGCCAGCCTGGGTGAGGGGCTGAGGGCCATTTTAAGGCTGACCACACCCCCTTCAGGGTGGGGGGTCCTGCTAGGGTGCCTGGCCAGCCTGGGTGAGGGGCTGATGGCTGTTTGCAGGCTGGCCACAGCCCCTTCAGGGTGGGGGTCCCCGCTGGGGTGCCTGGCCAACCTGGGTGAAGGGCTGATGGCTGTTTTCAGGCTGGTCACAGCACCTTCAGGGTGGGGGTTCCCACCGGGGTGCCTGGCGAGCCTGGGTGAGGGGCTGATGGCTGTTTGCAAACTGGCCAAGCCCCCCAGCGGGGACCCTCACTCCATGAGGGTGTGGCCAGCCTGGGTGAGGGGCTGATGGCTGTTTGCAGGCTGGCCATAGCCCCAAGCCACCCAAGCTCCCAGTGGAGGCTGGCTGGAAGCAGGTATCTGGGATTTGTTTATCTTCTATAATTGAAACTTTGTTGCCTTGAGCAGAGGCCACAGCCAGCCAGGGCAGGTGGGAAGCTTGGCTTCCTCCATCACCGGGGCAACCAAGCCTCCTGCTTGCTCCAGCTCCGTGGCTGCCGGCCGCCATCTTGGTTGGGTTAATTTGCATATTGTCGCTCTGATTGGATGGTGGTTATGGCTTGGGTGTAGCGGCGGTGTGGTCAATTTTCATGTTTCTCTTTTATTAGATAGATATATATATATACTCATATATATGTACTTGTATCTACACTAATAAAAGACAAAGATGTTAATTGACCATACCTTCGCTATGCCTACCAGCCAATCAGCCTCAGCAGGTTTCGCTCTCTTCTCTGCTTTGCTCCAGCTGCAGGAAGCCCTATTCTTGCAGGAATCTTCCTGCAACGGGCCTCTAGTGTATATATATATATATATATATATATATATATATATAGAGAGAGAGAGAGAGAGAGAGAGAGAGAGAGAGAGACAAAGGCAGAGAGCCAGATAAATGAAGGATGAATACAAATATGAGGTGGTGGGGAGTGGGAAGTGGGGGAGAGAGAGAATTGAGGGAGGTAGGGAGAAAAGGAAATAGCATGAAATTCAATCTGAGGAACAAAAGTAGAAAAATGTATTGTTCTCCTTATTTTATAATCATGACACTGAAACTCACTGGGATTAGCACAATGCTCCACATCACACACTGGATATGGTGGAGTCAGGTCTGTGTGCAGATTTGGAGAGCATGATGAACAGATTGATGTCTAGATTGTTGTCCACACTGAATATGAATAGAGACCACTTAGCATGTAAGGACTGTAGATCAAACACTTGTTTCCCATACATTTGTAAGTCGTGGAAAAATAAAACAATATCAGGAAAGGGGAATCTCCAAATGAATGTAATGAACACAATAAGAAGCACCATGTACCTTTCAAATTTGAACATTGGTAGTCTATTTTTATAAAAAAAATTTATATTACATCTAATTTATTTATTATATGTTGTTTCATTTAAGATGTAAATTTTTTCATCTGCTACCCAATCAAATTAACTAGAAAGCAAGTAAGCCTTTTCAACAGTTATTTTCTCTTCCAGCACCGGTAAAACCCTGTTTTAGACTTTTATAATCCCTTCTCTTCCTGTTGAGTCTAATTCATTGAGAACTCTTGCTGTGATCACACACACTGTGAGTCTCTCCACTGTCATACACACAGTGTCCATTTCATTGCATGAGAAAGGGTTACAGACAGTCATAAGTGGGGAGAGCTTCAGACTATCACATAAGGCATAGGATTCCAGATTCCTGGATGAGATCATCAACTGTATAAAATGTGATGGATATTCCTTCTCTTCCCCATAAAATAACAAACCTACCCAAGTAACAGTGCCACCCACATATAGGTTCGTAAATACTGAAAATTGATGAAATTGACCTCGTGTCATAGAAAGTCCAAAGAAAACTACTTTTCAGGTGACAACATAGTTTTTATGTCCTTAAGCATTTATTTCTAATTTCAACTATTATAAAGTAGCAAAATGTTTTTCTCTATTTGCAAATCTTAAAAATTATGTCAATATTTTTACTTTATATATTAGAGTTGTGAGCTAGATACAATTTTTAGATTTTGAGATGATGTTTTTGATGATAACAGCTTAATGTTAATGGTATTTATGTACTGTAGACAGAAATAAGTTCATATTTCATAAACAAATGTAAGGCCTCAATAATAGATAAATTTATATGAGTTTATCTTTTCTATAGTCACTCTTTTTAGATGATAAACATATTTCCCTGTTACCAACAATTCATAAAAATGTTTGTGCCGCAAAGATAAAATTAGGCAACAGTCTAGGGCAGTGGTCGGCAAACTGCGGCTCGCGAACCACATGCGGCTCTTTGGCCCCTTGAGTGTGGCTCTTCCACAAAATACTGACTTCTGTACATGGGCCACGAAGTTTCAAATTGCACTGTACGTGCATGCTCGCACGTGGTATTTTGTGGAAGAGCCACACTCAAGGGGCCAAAGAGCCGCATGTGGCTCGAGAGCCACAGTTTGCCGACCACTGGCGAGGGTGATGGATCCTGTGAGCTAACCATTAAGAAAAATAGACATTAGTTTATTATAAATGACTTTTGTATTACTTAATATGCAGCATGAAGATGTAAAAGCTTATCAATAAAAACAGGTTAGTTCCCATTTAAAAAGTAAATTATAATCTTAACTCTTTAAAAAATATTTTTTTTTAGTTCCAAAGATTGAAGATCTATTAAGAGTTTGTGCTTAAAAATATGGAAAAGAAGCACAATAAAAATATATAAAAATGAAAGGACTGCCGCAAAGTCAAAGGCTTTGGGAAGTCTGGTGTGTGTTTACAGACAAAGCTTTATGGCAAGTGAGAGGAACACTAACTGGTAAATATGGTGTTCTTTGCATAAGGCCTTATTGTCACTGAACAGCTGAACGGCAAATGCAAAAGGTTTATGTGCTCATCACATCGTGGCACTGATGAAAATCAACACTTCAAAGAGCCAGAACCATTGTTCTCTGAAGTTACCCTGCTCAGACCATCATTCAAGCAAGAGAAATGAAACAGATTAAGGGATTCAGCGATTTTCAACATCAGTCAATTCCAAAGATGGTGTCTGCTCTCACAAAGACCTGGGTGTCGTCTGAGCCAGAGCATCGCCTGTGCTCGCAGCGCCACAATGCTGCCCTGGGCTGTGGCTCCGAGATAAGAGTTCTGGTGAATAAGAACAGTACTAGGACAGGCACAAATGAGATTACAGCACAGAGGCCCAGGTTGTGCCAAAACTCAGGCTGACGTTTTTGTCTTTGGCTGTCACAGACGGGATGGCTTAACACACGCATACCACATCGCCTTTTGAAAAGGGAAAATTGTGAAAGGGGAAAAATGGTTTTCGAGGACAAAATGTTTTAAAACGACAGAGAATTTGGACTTCGAGTAAAAGACCAGAGGACTAAACCTATTACAAAACTGGCACATCGCGGTTCAGGATCTTGGCAAGACGTAGGTATAACAGATTTCCTGTAGGGGACAGAATCCAAAAACGACTCCTCCCTAATTGTGAACTGAATTCTCTCCTCTTTGGGGGGAAAAAAAATCGAGAAAGAAATAAAAATAACTTTATTTTTGTATTATATGGAAATCTGAAAGGAGTCAGCCCAGCAGGATAAATTACCAACTGGAAAATCTGGAAGGAAAGGCAGGTCTGGGATTTCAGGCTCCACGCTGGGGGACACTGAATTTGTCACAGAGGTTAGTTGTGTCTGGAAAGGGGAGCCAGCCCTCCTGTACAAGAGTGCCCCCTGGTGGGGGGTTGGCCAGAGAACACTGGCAGTGTCTGCTGTGGCAGCTGCTCATTTAAACTTCTAAGGGGAAAGCAAGACACATTTGAGAGGAGAGACGGGGAGAAGGGGGGAACAGGAGGGATACTTTGCAAGGAGGGAAGTTAGGGGTGGGAACGTTCTTTAATTCTTTTGTTAAGCTAAACAAATAAAAATGATTACAGAGAATAATGGGATGACACTGTGACTAAATTTTATCCCAAGACATTACATCATAAGTGATGCCAATATGTTTGTAACCGTGACTTTTTTTTATTTTTTGACATTAATTGCACCTCTGAATTATTAGAGTGCAAGGGAAATCCTTATCCTTCTGCAAAACACTATGTCCAGGTGATTCAGAGGGCAGAGTATATATTTTTATTCAAAAAAAGAAGATAATATGATTTCGTTTCTCTGAATGATGCAAATAAGATCTGAAAACTTCCTCACCCTTCTCCATAATCATTGCTTGGAGTATGCTGAAAATTACCAGATTTCTGAGATGAGTACAACTATCAAGAAAAAACCTGTGTCTGAAGCTGTACCGGATGCAAAAAGGTGACCGAGAAGGAAAACAAAAATTTCAGGGTGTGAGCTTACCGACGCCCTCTGCAAGCTGGTCCTGTGGTTTTCGTTTTTAGCAGTTATGTAATTTTAATGATAATAATCGTGTCAAAAGAAATGTATGTAGCGCTGTGCTGAGCTGGAGTATTAGCAAACGCCAGCGGAGTGTGAGTCAGATTTGTTGTAATCTTTGCAGCGAGGATACACTGGGGTTCTAAAAGGTTAATGAACCACTTGTGGCAGACCTTTCCTTCACATTTTAACTCTGTTTTATTCCTGATAGAACCATTAACTTCTACACTAACCTTTCTACTTGTTACTATTACACACATTCTCCCCACTAAAGCTTTCTATTGATTTTTGCCAGTGAGGTTTTATAAAATGTAGCTTTAAACACATGGTTTCTGCGATTGTGTTAGCATCAGCCACTGTGTGTAAAGACAAAGATTAATTCTCCAGTTTAAATTTTTTTTATACTGTCATTCAAGTACTCTTTTGCAATGATTGTTTTTTTAGGAGGACACTTCTCTAAAGCTTTCATGTTGTGCTTTTTAAATTGTTTGGCAAATACAATTTTCTTGAATTTCTTAGTTTTAAATAATAGGCTTAGCCTAAATATGCTAGAAAGTATATGACTTTATTTTTGTTGTTGTTAAATATGAGTTTCCCATCATTTTCAATTATTAGACATGTGTGTATGTTGGAATGGGAGACTAAGAGCAAGAGAGGAAAATGGTGTATGTAGACATACAATAGTTGTATCATGTGAATCTTTACTTAGAAGCCTACCTAAGTTGGTAAAATGACTACATGAGATTCTTAAACAAAAATATTTAAGACTGAATATGGCTCTGTCAAAATTTTGTCAAAAATACAAATTGAGTATGCTTTAAGTAAGAATACTCTGAACCTTGCCATTTTAGTCTGAATTTCCTACTATGCTTTGAAGATTTTAAGTTGCTTTTATTATTTTTTTCTAATTTTGAATATCACTTTCTAAAATCAATATCCTTCTTTAAAAATCCATTCAGGCTATTATTTGTTTAGTGCAAAGATACTATTTTCTAATTTAGAAGAGTAGTGACATATCAAAATAATAAGTAAGAAGAAACATACAGTTGACCCTTGACCAATGTGGTTTGAACTACTAGTATACAGGTCCACCTCTACTGGATTTTTTTTTTCAATAAATACCTGTACAGTTTTCTATCTGTGGTTGGGAATCCATGTATGTAGAGAGCTGACTGTATACATTGATCTTTGCCTTTTTTTTTATTTTTTATTTTTTAATCCTCACCCGAGGATATTTTCCCATTGATTTTTTAGAGAGAGTGGAAGAGAGAGGGAAAGACAGAGAGAAATATTGATGTGAGAGAAACACATTGGTTGGTTGCCTCCTACACCAGAGCCCAGGCTTGAGCCGGAGAGGAGTCTTCAACTGAGGTATGTGCCCTTGACCTGAATAGAACCCAAGACCCTTTGGTCTGCAGGCCGGTGCTCTATCCACTGAGCCAAACTGCCTAGGGCGCCATTTTATTCTAAGATTTGAGCATCTGTGGATTTTTCTCACGCCCTAAAATAAATTCTAGTACCAATAGAAATTAGGTAGAGTGTTAAAAAGGAACATAACCCTTTTACTTAATTTTCATTACAAGCTATGTCTATGACCAGAATCTGAGAATATTTGCTAAAAGATCATTCATAGTTATTCATAGTAGAATGGAGGATAAGAAAGATGGTAGGAATGAATAAAATAGTTAAGGTGATTCCTATCGTTGTGCACAAATTAATTATACAAGTTTTACTAAAGTTTATTGTAGATCAAATAAACTTGAAAATATTCAGGAAAACAATTTGGAAAATTGCCCAGGACATATGTTATAATGACCCCAAAGAAATATTCTGTTCTTTGATAATAAACCACTGTAACTAAGTTCTTAAACATTACCCATAGAAAAAATAATTCATCATAGCAATCTCATAGTTTAGTCCAGGCATTCAGATCTTATTTAAATAAAATTTGAGTGGTGAGTAACAGGAAGTATGAATCAATCAAAATCTAGTTTTTATCACTTTATGAATAAGTACTATTCAAATTATAATCTAAAATATTCATATAAACATTTATTCAGGATCACTATGTGCCAGGTGTACTGTATTAGGTATTGATGATATACACAATTTCGGTCTTAAAAACATTGACAATGTTGAGAAAAAAATGTTATACAAAAAAACCCCCACACAAATACAAAAACCTAGCAGAAAACAGAGGCAGTATAAGTGAAATTACTTAAAAATATAGTACAAAATATCATTGAATTTCCATTTTTATGTAGGAAGTGATGGCAATAAGGTGTAGGAAATGAAATTTAATTTTAGTATGGTATACAGTTGAGAAATTTGATGTTTGTAGAATAATAAGAAAAAGTTACAAAACATATATGAGACCTTTAGAATAATGGAGAATTATATCATTGTCCAAATCAATAAGGAATATGAAAAATAAAAGCAACAGAATATAACCTAAATAGAATTTTCTGAACTCATATATCATCAAAGTTTCCCCATGAGGTGCTAGCAGTTTGGAAGTACTTTTAGTGGAGTTAAAGTATATTAACTTTTCGTAAGGAATCACCTATATGCTAGTAATCGCCAGTGAGAGTTATATTGTACAATCCTTGCCATCTTGAATATATTTTAAGTAAAATATCTTGAAGAAATACTTATTGCCATTTCATGAAACTATTCTGCTTGGGTCTGTATAAGAAAATTATCAAATGTTTAACATAACTCTGACCCCAAATTCCCATGACTGAAAGCCATAGTCTTTTCCAGGAAGAATTGTGCTTACTGGTGGTTCTCATTAATATAATTGTTCAATTTCTCTCTTCATTGCACTCAGATGGATAGTCAAAAATATTTCCCTTTGATAGGAGTGTCTTCAATAAGATGCTACAATGGACGTATTGGGTGGAAATATTTTGTTGGTAATACTGGTACCAAATAAATACACACTTGAGGAAAAACAAGCCCAAGCTACTTTTGCCACAGAAGAGAAAATGCAACCGAGGTACGTGTGATAGAAAGAGACAACATTATTTTAAAATTATTTTGATGGGTATCCACTTTAAATTTAGGAATAGATAAATTAGTAAATCAAGTTGTGTCTTTTAAATGCTTTTATATCAAATATTGAGGGTTTTTTCCCCTATTCAGATTTCTTTTTCACTTAACATGAATTTGAATACCTTCAGTAATTTCAATCATATTTCCCCTCTTTTCTCAATTATTTTCTTAAACATGATGTATATGCTTTTGAAATTTCAGCTGCATTTTGTTCACCCACACATCGCACTAAAATTTAACTTTGAAAAAAAATTACCTCCACATAAATATCATTGCTATAAAACAGGTGAGGGAAAGAGTGGTTAGTTGTATTAAACATTGTGGAAAGTCACTTGCTGTTTTAGAGGAATACACACATACATATGTGCACGCACACACGCATTCACACAGAGTTTTTCTTTTATGTTGGGAAGCTCGCAGGAAGATGACAAAATAACCTTAAACTGGTAAATGAGTCAAGTGGGCGGCATTATCAGCTAGTGCACATTGTCAAATTGCAATGCATTGGATTTTTACAACTGCACTTTAATTCTGCTTAAAGGAACTGTATTTTTTCTCCCGATTTGTAAACCCACAGTCTCCTTGAAAAATAAAACTCTGCTCTTGACATTTGCAGATTCCCTTTATCCCATTTCCATTAAAGACAAGTCTGACTTTGGGAGCACTAAGAATTTCAGAGAATTGAATTCCAGAGAGAAACTCCTCCCGGAATAAAGCCTGCCTATCCAGGAACACGGAGGACAGCTTTTTCTCACCCCTGCTAATGAAGAGCTAGACTAATGTCCCCTCTTGGGGGCTGCAGCAATACTCTCGTGGAACATTCATTTGCAGAAGCTGCTGAGGTAACTCCGAAGCCCCCCTTTCCCATAGCAAGTTGTCTACAAAGACAGTAAATTTAAGGGGTCATGATTATGGTGTCTCCCAAGGCACTGAGTAAAATGTTGTAAGTTCTCACACCCCATTTCAAACTCTCCTATGGATTGTTGATGGCAAGATGTGCATATCTTGAAGAGGTCACCTCCAAGAAGTTTCTCCAAAGCAGCTAATACACAGACTAGATAACTGTGGAAATAAAGGCACTTTTCTGAGACTCTCCTTTCTGGTACAATTAAAGTAGATAGTGTCAACTGTTTATTGCAATAGAATTAAGGGTGTAAGACCTCATGTTAAAGGTAAAGGCTAATAAATGAAACTACTAGTATAACCACTTTAAGGAAAATGAATGTAGCTTTTCCTAATAGACAGTTTAGAATAGGGCCTTTCCTAATGGAAGAAGGAAGGGAGGAGGGAAGGAAGGAAGGAATAATAAATAAAACAGTAAACAGAAGTTTATATTACAGCTAATATGCCAAGAAAGAATAAAAACATTTTGTGTCTGTTTGCATTAGGTTGTGTGTGTTTTTTTGTTATTTGATAGCGCTCTTGAGTTTTTTTCTACTAAATGTATAATGGAACTAAAATATAAAGCAAGATCCCGTATAGGAGAGTAAGTTGAAGCAATCTCTATTGTTGGCTGTGAAGAATTTGTTGTGTTGTTTGTTTGTTTGTTTTTCCCCCTACTGAGGACTCTGTCATCAACTGGAGGTCAATTTATGGTCTCCTTAAAATGAATAAATTCAAGAGTTTTTCTTTCTTTTCTGTTATGTTTTTCTGAAAACCTGCCTCCGAATAGTGAGAACAAAACTTAATATATGGACTTCAAGGATGATTTTTCTCTAAAAAGGGTGTTTTATGCCAGAAGTGGATCTCTCACTGATACTCATTTTCTGGGGACCGGTTTGTGACTCTGTGTAACACTAGCTCTTTTACTAGCCACAGGAAGAATTAGTTAAAAATTGACTTTGAATGTGATTCATTTGCTACAAAGTGGTCTCTCACCTCTGCCTTCTCTTCCACTCACAACCACATTTTCCTTTCTAGTCCTTTGTTAGAAAAATGAACTGCCCAGCAAAAGCATGTGAGGATAAGGATTTCTGAATACCGTCATGCACACCACGGCGTTCCCAGCACTGGGCCATTACTGCATCGCTGCTGTCCTGTGCTGGATGAGACAGGAGAGTTCAGAGGAGCAGCTGGCTACGAGGGGCCCCAGGGATGGGCGCCCAGAGACACTTCCCTGGAAAGCAGAAAGCAATAGCCTTCATCATGTCTAGTGAAGGCTCCCTGCACTCAACTCCCAGGGATCGGCTGGTGGCTGGACATGCCGCTAACTTCTGTGACACTGAACACAAACTCAGCTCAGATAAAACTGCAAGGAAAACGTTTTCCTTATCTATCCGCTCAAAGTTACATTAGTGATAGTGTAAGACAAATATGTTACAGAGTTCATTGTAAGTACACATTTGAATTGGGCAAAATGTGTTTAGGTCTAGTTACTACTCCTCACCTCCTTTGTAAATAGCCAAGGCCCATTTACTCTTTCCTTCTCTCTAAAATTCTAGCATAAATACAAAGAAAGAAGTTTGTGCTATGACTTGAAGTACTTTTAAATCAGTGTTGAGATTCTTTAAGCTTCTCTGCGAGTTATAAATTAAAACGTCTTTGCTACTGGTAAAAGGAACTGCAAGCATCAATGAAGAGAGGAGGTGGAGTCTTTGGGATCACTACAATAGTTTACTCATAAATAAGAAACATTTTTCCCTCCACGTCTCCCATAGCAAGCCATTTACATAGAGAATACACTTGGCATTGTCACATTAAATATATTTATCCTACCACAAAAGTTTCCCAAGGCTAATACTTAGAAAAGAAAAAAGATGGTATATATGATTGTTCAGATTTATAATAACAACATCTCTAATAATAAAAGTGCAATATGCTAATTTGACCGGACAGCTGAAAGTCCTTCTGGACGTCCTTCCTGACGCAGGGAGGGGGGCCGAGGCAGAGGCGGTTAGGGGCAATCAGGCAGGCAGGCAGGCAGGCCAACGGTTAGGAGTCGTGGTCCCAGATTGTGAGAGCGATGTCCAACTGCCAGTGCAGGCCTGATCCCAGGCATCAGGCTTAAACTGGCAGTCAGACATCCCCCAAGGGGTCCCAGATTGTGAGAGAGTGCAGGCTGGGCTGAGGGACTCCCCACCCCCGCCCCCCATGCATGAATTTCATGCACAGGACCTCTAGTATTTAATATTATTAGAAACCACAGAAATGTTTTCAATAATGGTGGACCTTGCGACACTCCACCTGCTGCGTATTAAAATGCTGCTTCCTCTATATCATTTGTAGATGATATGATTGCATTCATCCAAAGTCATAAATTTAAATAACACAATAAAAGTAAGAAACTAACAACTGAAATTAGCAAGGTCAAATGATACAAGGCCAGTATTACACAAATACATTTTATTCCTAAGCAAAATCTTTTTGGGAAAAAAAGTTAAAACCTTTACAAGAGTATCAGGAAGCATAAAACACTAACTTAAAATACATGCCAGATACATTTTTTATAGAGAGAAAAATCACAAGATATTGCTATAGGGATATTAAAGAGCCTAAATAATTGAAGTTATATGGATTTTCATGCATGGAAAGATTCGAACTTTTTAACACATCAGTTCTCCCTCAGTTGATCTATAGATATAAACTTAACAAAGTTGTGCACTTTTGTGTAGAAATTAACAAACTGATTCTAATTTTATATGGCAGTGTGAATAATCTAGACTAGACAAACCAATCTTGAAATAGAATATTTGTGTCAGACTTACACTATCTGATTTTCAAAGAATATAACGCTATGGTAATTAAGAGATTGTGGTTTCATGATAGTGTGTGTGTGTGTGTGTATATATATATATATATTTGGATAGTTTCCAGATAGTCATACACAGATAAAGCCTATAATTTCAAATAAATAAGCCATGCAAACTCATCAGGAAAAGAAAAATCTGTTCAACAAATAATGCTGAAAAATTATGAATGCCTTGTTGGAAAAAAAGTAAAATTTTTCTATTCATAAAAGTTAAATCAAAATGAATGCTAGTTCTAAATATAAGAGCTAAAATAGCCCTAGACAAAACCATAAGCAAAACTCTACACAATTTTGGCCTAAAAAATATTTCTTAGATAACATGAAATGTTAGATAACATTTTCTAACCACAGAAGAAAAAAATGATTAATTGGACCTTTTAAAAATTAAGAACATGTTTATTACACTCTGGCTGGTGTGGCTCAGTTGGTTGGAACATCGTTTCATGCACTGAAAGGTAATGGTTTTGATTCCTGGTCGGGCACATTGCAGTTCGACTCCTTATCCGGGCATGCAGGAGGCAACTGATTGATGATCACTCTCACATCAATGTCTCTCTCTCTCTTTCTCTTTCTCCCTCTTCTTTCCTCTCTTTCTAAAAATCAATAAAATCATGTACTTGGATGAGGATTAAGATAAAACAAAAACATGTTTATCAAAAGGCATTATAAAGAAAATAACACGACAATGAATAGATTAAAGAAAATATTCTCAGTGCATATATTTGTCAAAGAACTTGCATTCATAATATCTTACTAACTACTATCACTAATAAGAAATCAAATATCTCCATATAAAATAGTGGGTAAAATATTTGAATAAATGCTTTATAAAATAAGATAAGATAAGTGAATAGCCAATAAACATGTGAAAAATATCATCATTGGTGAGGGAAAGGTAAATTAAAATTATGGTACCACCTCACATATACTAGAAATGGCTAAACTTTAAAAAAGACCGACTGTACCAATTGTTGGTGAGTATGTAGAGCAAATGACATTTTGATAGTCAGCAGATTGAGTGTAACTAGGTCCACCATTATTGAAAACATTTTTGTGGTTTTTTAATATTAAATATCTTGCTGTTATACATCCAAACAATCATATATAATAAAAGCCTAATATGCCAAGTGTCCAGCCATCCAGTCTGCCATTCAACCAATCAAAGCCTAATATGCTAATGATATGCTAAGGCCACTCAACCACTCACTATGATGTGCACTGACCACCTGGGGCAGATGCTCTGACTGGTAGGTTAGCTTGCTGCTGGGGTATGGCCAATCAGGACTGAGCGAGATGGGCCAGACCCTCAATGCAGAAGTTGCCCCCTGGTGGTCAGTGAACTTCAACAGGGGGAACTCCGCTCAGTCACAAGCCGGGCTGACGGCTGTGAGCCCAGTGGCAGTTGCAGGAGCCTCTCCCGCCTTCACAGCAGTGCTAAGGATGTCCGACTGATGGCTTAAGCCCACTCCCCTTAGGGAGTGGGCTTAAGCAATCTCCCGTTATCCTATGGCTTTTGGGAAACGGGTGGAAAATCCCTTTAATCAAACTGGGCCAAGCCGTTTTTGATTTTTAAAATTAGCTGAATTTCCCTGGGAGAGGAAACTGGCCCTAGGGTCTTTTTTCGGGTTTTCCCTGGCCCCCTCGCGCGGTTCACAAATGAGGTTAAGCACCACGATCGAGAGAACTGTTCATCTTTTCTCTCGGATTGAAAGGGACTATAAAAGAGGGGGATGAGATGTATCAACTACATAGAATATGGATAGAGTGGTGTTTGTTGAGGAGTGTTACACGTAAGAGCAGTCGACGGGCGGACTTGATTGTTGACTAAAGTCACACAAAAAAAAAAAATTGTG